>NC_064418.1:3692857-4021785 GCF_023375975.1 Astyanax mexicanus | reverse complement strand
GTGTGTGTGTGTTTGGTAGAGCAATGCAGCAGTAGGAACAGTGTGAGCTCCAGGACGCTGCCGGCTCGAGAGTGGTACACTAAGAGTTTATCTCTGCGTTCCAGTGACTCCTACTCACTCGGCCTACACCATTCCCTCCTGCTGCCTCATGGTCAGTTCAACACAACCTGTTTATCTGTTTATCTTATAGATTTCTGTTTTTTAGAGATGTTTCCTCTTCTTATTGAAACTTTATTACAGATTTTCTACAGTTTTTAGATTACATAACATGTTTTCTAGCCTGTAGATTGGAAAGGTTGATGAATAAAACTGTTTATCTTATAGATTTCTCTTTTTCAGGGAAGTTTTTTAAGAAGTCTCTTCTTATTTCAGACACCAGCTCCCTCAGAAGCCACATAAGCAGCACTGAGCTGTGTGGAGAGACGCGCTTCTGGCACGGCAAAGACTACTGCAACTTTATCCTCAAAGACTGGGTCAAGCTCAACAAGCCATTTGATGGTACGCATCGAAATGCACGCTTTACATCAGACTCTGAGAGATCTGTCCACAGCTCCACAATAACAAGAGCCCTGTCCTCTCTGGTTGTAAAGTAGTCCTCGGGATGATGCATTTTGATTGGTGAATCACAAAAAATACCCTCAGACGTCCCAGAAGGACACGATTTTTATTACTCGATTTTTTTTTTCATAACTCCATCAGCACCAACAGGTCATACGACACAAACAAACAAACCCAGACAAAACTAAACAACAAACGACGAGCTCTACTGCTGTATATATTTGATATGTATCTCTGTGTATCTCTGATACCTCCGGTCAGATTCCTGAAATGAAGCAATATCAGACAAACAGAGACAAGAAGGAGAAGAAACAAGCAGGAGTTATTGTACTACCTGAGCTCCTCCAATCTATTCCATCCTACAGCCTGTAGGGGTTATTGTCAGTTCACAGCACTGCCACTCTCTCTCTCTCTCTCTCTCTCTCTCTCTCTTTCTCTCTCCTTCCCTCTCTTTCTATTTTTGCATCTCTGCTTTTGTGCTTTGCAAGGTCTGGTGCCCACACAGTGATGTCTGGCTACGGCCCAGCAGGAAGATGGGCAGGCCTGACAGATATATACATTACAATATTCCCTCACTTCAAGATGGCGGCGCATCCTCGCCAATGCCAGCCGCAGAGATTAAGGCCCCGCTTTGATCCGCCGCCGGGGCCCAGGCACCGCATTTGTTATGCTGATCAGTGTCACACAGATCAGAGTCGCGCAAATACTTAGTCTGGAGTTAATTCACCACGTGCTCCGTTTCATGAACTCACTTTTAACTCTATTGTCGTTCAGAGGTCATTGTTTGTTTGTGTGCTTTTATCTTGTCAAGATTTCATTGATAGGTATAAAACACCCAGAATGCCCTGGCACGACATCGGCGTGGCGGTTCACGGGAAAGCCGCCAGAGACATCGCTCGACATTTCATCCAGAGATGGAACTTTACGAAGGTATACACATACTACATTTAACCAAATATCTATAGAACATAAGGCAACACTTTACTTGGATGGTCCATTTGATACTCAACTGACATTCAACTGAATGTCTATTAACTGTAACTTAATAATAACCATATGTTGAATACAACTGATTTAAAATAGAACTTAACCCTACACCTAACTCTAACCTTAACCATTAATCAACCTAAAATTTAACCCTACACCTTAACTTTAACTTTAAATCTAACTCTAAACCCAATGCTAAAATATTAAGATTGGAGTTTGGGTTAAAGTTGGATATATTGGGTTACATTCAATAAAGTGTCATTTAAATTCATCTTTCAGTTCAGTTGCATTTAATAGACATGTAGTTGAATGTTAGTTGAATGTCAGTTGAGCATCATCAAATGAACCATCCATGTAAAGTGTCATTATTATAAAGAAACCTGTTGAGACCAAAATAATAACTCTATAAGAGAAAGAAAGACAATCTTAACTGTTTACAATATTTAAAAGGCAGCTTTTGTCTTCAAATAATTTGACAAATCAGATAACACATGCCAGTAATTACTATTTCATCATTACATTGACTTTTAAACCCACTTACACAATTCTTAAAACTATTAAATATTTCTTATTTCTTTATCATTTGGGATTTGATTAATTAAACCACGTGGTCAATGTGGTCCATGATCATGTGGTCCAGCGTTCTAAAGCACTGCCACGATCACGCTAGTTTGAATCCCGTTCATGCAGCTTGCCATCAGCTGCCGGAGCCCTAAGAGAGAGAGCACAATTGGCCTTGCTCTCTCTGGGTGGGTACAGTAGATGGCTCTTTTTTTCCCTCATCACTCCTAGGGTGATGTGGATCAGCACAAGGCTGCGTCTGTGAGCTGATGTATCAGAACCAAGTCAATGCGCTTTTCTCCGAGCATTAGCGCTGTGAAGATGCTACTTGGCAATGCTTGCATTGCATCAGCAGCAGTTAAAAAAGAGGTCTGACTTTACTTAGTCATACTTTTTTATTATTAATATTTTTATAGAAAGACATTGATGAATGATTTTGGTTGTTTTAATGTAAAATTTGCTTTTGCCAGTATATCACATTAAAGTGAAAGAATACAATTACACACTTACAAAGTATATAGTTAAATTAATAATACACACTATAATTAACAATATATATATATATATATATATATTAAACAATACTCTATATGTATATATGTCTGTGAGTAAATTATATCAAGTATAGTAAGTCACATGTTTCACTACTGCACAAAACAACCTCAATAAATAATATGTATACATAAATAAATGGATATATATAAATAATTATAGTAAAGCGTGATGGCAGTTTTCCTCTCACTCAGTAGTGCTATGAATTAAAAATGGTGCGGAATTAAAGATCAGAGCACATGCCTGAACCCTGGCCTCCCCCACTCCCCAACCTCTCGTGGTCTTTCTAAAGTGATCTTTATTAGCTTGAGCTTAGCACCCCCTGCAGTTGTGCATTGTGTCTTGTTCTGAATGCCGTCAGCGTTCAATGGCGGGCCTGCTCCACCGCCTCCCTTTTAAAGCAATTAGAGGCCTTTTTACTTTGATTGTTGGGTAATTGAATTGGTTTGAGGCCTGTATGATTTCTTTTGCAATATGCCAGTCATATTTCAGGCTTGGCTACAGATCAGACACTCTCCTGGTGAATAATTAAAGTGGAGGGAGCCAGGTGTGTGCACAGCGCAGGAGGGCAAACAAAAGGCGGCTGAATGCTTCTGATGAGGTGTTTAGGGGAAATGAGAATTCTCTGCTCAAAGACAGTGCACTCTCATTTATTTCCTTTGGTGCCAGTTGACTGGTGCTGATTAGAGAACGGCGCTCAGCTATTTTCCGTATTCATCGCGGCCACAAAGAAAGAAAGAGTGTCAAAGTGAGAACAGTTCAATCAGTAATGAGAGTATGAGACGGTGTGAGATATGGCTATATTAGAGCATTTAGGGCTTTTTTAGTGGTTTAGCTTTTTTCTGACTGATTAATGGTTTCCTATCAGTGTTTTTTTTTGTTTGACATTCTGCTTTTTTTTAAAGGCTGCTGTCTAATTTACAGTTAAAAGCTGCTATTAAGTAGCAGGAAAAAATACTAGGAAAAAATGATAAATTACTCTTAAATAGCTACACAGATCAGTACGTCCAGGATTTATCATCTACAGTACAGAGTGAGAACAGTTCAATCAGTAATGAGAGTATGAGACAGTTTGAGCATTTAGGGCTTTTTAGCTTTTTCTGATTGATTAATGGTTTCCTATCATTGTTTTTTTTTTTTTGTTTGATATTCTGCTTTTTTTAAAGGCTGCTGTCTAATTTACAGTAAAAGCTGCTATTAAGTAGTAGGAAAAAACTCCAGTCCAGATTTTAAAAATGAGCGTACTCACTCTAGTGATGGTTTTCTCATGGTCAAGTCAGGACCCACTTTTACGGAATACAAAGCAAACAAATTTGGTACTTTTGGCAGTACTGTGGGCAGTGTGCCAAGTCCTGCTGGAAAATGAAATCTGCATCTCCATACAAGTTGTCAGTAGCAGAGGGAAGCATGAAGTGCTGTAAGATTTTGACTTGATAGAACACAAAACACAGTGGATCAACACCAGCAGATGACAGACATGTCTCTCCAAACCATCACTGATTGGTGGAAACTTCACACTAGACCTCGAGCAGTTTGGACTGTGTGTCTCTCCACTCTTCCTCCAGACTCTGCTCCCTTGATTTACTTTAAATGAAACGTAAAATTTACTGATGATCAGTGATGGTTTGGAGAGACATGTCTGATATCTGCTGGTGTTGATCCACTGTGTTTTATTATCAAGTCTAAAGTCAGTGCAGTTTTGTTTTCCCTCAAAATCTTACAGCACTTCATGCTTCCCATGCAGATTTCATTTTCCAGCAGGACTTGGCACACTGCCCACACTGCCAAAAGTACCAATTGTAATATTATGTTTTGTAATATAGTATTCTCATTTTCTAAAATACTGATTTTTGGGTTTTATTGGTTGTAAGCCATAATCATCATCAACAATAAAATAAATAAACACTTAAAACAGATCACTTTGTGTGTAATACATCTATAATAATATACAAATAATAATAGTAAAGCAATCGCTGCCCTTCACTCCCCCTCAGCAGGTTTTTATGCCCAACACCTACCCCAACACCTACACTACACCCCTGCATGGCAACCCAGTCTCAAACATACAGGCTTTCTCGGGAGCTGAGATGATTTTGAGGCTGTTATTCACCGTCAAGGTCAGGGCAGTTCGGGCTGCCGCTCGGATGCTTGCCAAACATCCCACGAGTCCAGTTAAGATCAGTCCTCTCTTCAGGACTCAATAGATTTTAATCAACACATTATGCCAGTTGTTAATTGCCCGAGCTGCCTGCTGCTAAAATAAATTCAATACTTTTATTGTATTAGTAACCATCTGTTTAAAAACACCAGGCCCAGATTACTGTTTAGCCTGCGGTCAGTGTTGACATGGAGTACAGCTCGCTAATTTGCACAGCAACCACTTCCTTCGAGAGGGGAGAGAACACTGGAGTGTGAAATGCAGAGTGAAGGAAGCGTCGGAGAGATAATAAAAAAAAAATGAATTCAGCTTTTTAGTGCAAGGTTGAGAGTGTGGTTTGGTAGGAGAGATAACTAAATTCTATTCTAACTGTATATCTGTTGTTAGATTATGTTTTTCCCCATAAGAAACTTGTCTGATTGCAATGGTTTTCGGAATGAAAGTTTGGAAACCAGTAACAATGATTGTGCAATGTTGTAGAGGTTCCTAATGGTGTCTTAGGATAATCCATTCCATTCAAATTTTATATTTTTACACAATCCTTGCAGATTCTGAGGTAGAGGAGTGTTGAATGTTGATGCATCTGATAGCATCACACACATTTTTAATTGGGGATAGATCTGGCCATGGCTCTTGAGAAGACAGCAGTAGGTGGATGGGCATTGTTTTACTGAAATAACTCACTAGAAAAGTGTGCAAGACCTTATTAACGTATCGCTGGGAGGTTAAAGTGCCTGTAATGAAGACCAAAAGTTGTCTGGCACTGTATAACATTGTGCAAAGTACAAATACTTTATTACCTTACTTGAGTAGGAATGTATCTCTATACTTTACTTGAGTATTTATTTTTTAGACTACATTTTACCTCCATCTTCATACGTTTTCACTCAATTATCTAAACTTTTTACTCTTTATTTTTAAAAGAAACAGCCTCTTTACTCTGATTTTATCCTTTTTCTCATTATTCAATAGAACCCTTATCCAGATAAATCTCCCCATCTAGATAGAGTTAATTTCACTCTTTCGCAAATATATATCATACTCTAGTTGCCACGTTTACCATGTTAAAACAAGTTACGTGGGACAAACCGCTAGCTATTAGGTTTAGCTATTAGCTATTAGGTTTACTGGAAACCTCAGTGTAGCGCTGTCGGACGAAATTTACTAGCGCTTAGCGCTGCTTCTAACCACAGCTAGAGGAGCTGCTAATCTGGAAATCTATGGTTACTGTAAATAAACAGAAGCACTTTACTCACCCAAATAAACAGATTTCAGGAGAGAAATGTGTGTAGATTAACATCCAGCACTCGTTTGAAAACCTTGTTTCTCACTATTAAAAAATGTGCCTCACTTAAAATGTGCCTCATATGTGAAAATAGGCCAGAAAATTTACAATTAAAATTATTGATAATGTGTCTTATAATTCGGTGAACTTTAAAGTCCATAAAATACAGTATACATTATAATACCCTGTAATATAATGTGTGCATGGGGCTTATGATTATTAAACAGCATTAATGACTCTAAACCCAGGAGAACAGAGCTCCAGGAGAATAAATGACTGAATAAGGTGGAGCTTGACCTGGACTGTGGTACAGGTGAAGGCAGTCTGAGTGGAGTCTGGGGGAGACAATAGGCATCAGAAACGCAGTCTGAGAACGTCTTTAGCCTCACGGCCTCGCGCTTATTGCAATCAGTCGTACTGTTAAGGACAAAAAGAGGGGCTGCGGTGACTTTCATTCAGCCCCGAGCAAGTTACCGGCCTCATGAGGGGCTCAGCCAGTGGGCCGGGTCGATGGTCAGCCTGGACTTGCTGGGGGTAATTAGCGCTTTTTAAGAGTGTGATTGGGGAGATAGCTAGCAGCGTGCTGTCTGCTTTTAATCAGCTCTCCTTTATTTTCTAGCTGGTGAAGAAGCGCTCAGGGGCGACGGGTTATCCCTGCCTCATGCCCAAGTCTCTCTCCACGCCCAGCGAGCTTCCAGAGACGAGGGGGGAACACACACAGGCCAACGTGCAGGTGAGGAACATCTCCTGATCATTTCATCAGATGCATTTCCAGATGTACTGTAGCATTAAGCACGAATAGCTTCACACTAACACCACTTACACACTTTCATTTTCTTTCATTAACCAGGATTAGCAGTGTCCTTAGCATCTTATGATACCAAATGGATTAATGATGTTGTTTCTTGCTTGTACTTTGTCTTAAATTCTTAAATTTTGTGTGGTTCAACGTTCGTTTATTAATATAAATCCAGTAATGTCAGTAATGTGTCACTAAGTAACACGTTACTCTAATCTAACCATATTTTTCAGTAACGTGTAATCCAACGCTATACTATTTCCAATCCAGTTATCTGACCCACGGAGTTACGGTGGAAACTAGTTCTCCTGAGCATCGTGACCATGGTTGAGAGGCAGCAATTAGGATAAAAAGCACAGTTGTTGGCAAATGCTGAAAGTAACTTGAAAGTAACTTAGTTACTTTTAAAACCAAGTAATTCATAAAGTAACTTAGTTTATTTTTTAAAGAAGGAATCAGCAATCAGTAATTCAGACCTGCACATTTCAAAATAAACTGGAACAGTAAAGCATTTACCACTATGTAAAATTCCCGTTCCTTCTTACAACACATAACACTAACATTCTCAATTGGAGACTGGTCATGAGAGCAAGCAGGTCAGTGGTCCAGCGGTCAAAAGCGTCGCCACTATAATCGGGAGATTGCTGGTTCTTGACTATTGTAAGTCGCTTTGGACAAAAGCGTCTGCCAAATGTAATGTAATGTAATGTAATGGTTCAAATCCTGGTTATGCCGTTTGCCATAAGCTGCCGGAGCCCTGGGAGAGCACAATTGGCCTTGCTCTCTCTGGGTGGGTACAGTAGATGGCGCTCTTTCCCCTCATCACTACTAGGGTGATGTTGATCAGCACAAGGCTGCGTCTGTGAGCCGATGTATCAGAAACGAGTCGCTGTGCTTTCCTCCGAGCGTTAGCGCTGTGATGCTACTCAGCAGAAGTTCAAAAAGAGGCGAAGTCTAACTTCACATGTATTGGAGGAGGCATGTGCTGGTTTTCAACCCCTATTATGCAATAAATATGTTGTAAATCACACTGAAAACATATTGATTTCTATATCCAGTATATTATAGGGCTCTGGTTGCATAAGTAACTGTAACTGTATTGATTTGATTTGGTTTTAATTGGCAGGTTCTGCGGTCTGTGTGCCAGTGGTCAATAGGAACAAAGGTACATGAGGAGTCCATTCATCTGGCCTACATCTCAGCCATACAGAACAGCAAACACTTCATCTACATAGAGGTAAAGCATGGGCACGCATAATTTTTTTCTTTACATAATGTCACTTTAGGGGCTTCGTAAAAAAAAACTGTAAAATAAGACTTCTTATATTACTTTAAATTAAAGCTGATGTCCGAAAGTTTTGCAATTTAGAGCCCTCTCTGGTGAGAGTGATCTCATTCCCACACCTTAATTATCTCATTTCCACTCGTGATAATAAGGTGTGATCATGAATATATATATTTTTTACATGATGTCTTTTTATTCACGATGGGGCTCCATAGTTTCTAAAGGTCCTGATCAAAAGGTTTCTAGAATAGGGGTGTCCTGTCGGATCCACAAATGGTTGTTTTAGCTGCTCACCATATCAATCAATCAATCAATCAAGTCAAATTAAACAAATTACAACTAAATCACTATTTTGTGTTGCACTGTAGAACCAGTTCTTCATTAGCTGTGCCGACAAGTCCATCCACAACAGCATTGGAGATGCTCTAACAGAGAGAATCCTGCGAGCGTACAGGTACAGACACACTTCCTCTGTGTGTTCATGATTAACCCTGCTGAAAAAAAAAAAAAAAAAAATATATATATATATATATATATATATATATATATATACTTAATTGTACTTAAATTAAAACATATTGGGAAATGTCTAAGCATGCTGTAAATATACTATATATAACAGATGGATGTACTTACTTAAAAATGTATTAAAAGTACATTAATATTATGCTTTCATCCAATGTTAAAAAAAAACATTTAAGTACAATTAAGTATATATATTTTTCTTCACCAGGCTATATTAGTATTATTCTAATACTTTAATTGTATAAAAAAATCTTACTTAAACTGGGGAAATTCATTTTTACTATATAAAGAAAAAAAAAATATATATATATATATATATATGAAAATATATATATGAAAAAGTAGATTATTAGAAGTATACTAATATACATATATGTATTTGTATATATACATATATATATATATATATATATATATATATATATGTTTATATACATATATATATATACAAATACATATATGTATATTAGTATACTTCTAATAATCTACTTTTTCATATATATATTTTCATATATATATATATATATTTTTTTTTTTCTTTATATAGTAAAAATGAATTTCCCCAGTTTAAGTAAGATTTTTTTATACAATTAAAGTATTAGAATAATACTAATATAGCCTGGTGAAGAAAAATATATATACTTAATTGTACTTAAATGTTTTTTTTTAACATTGGATGAAAGCATAATATTAATGTACTTTTAATACATTTTTAAGTAAGTACATCCATCTGTTATATATAGTATATTTACAGCATGCTTAGACATTTCCCAATATGTTTTAATTTAAGTACAATTAAGTATATATATATATATATATATATATATATATATATATATATTTTTTTTTTTTTTTTCAGCAGGGTATATTAGTATTATTCCGAGCTTGTGTGTGGTTTCTGGATGCTCCGCAGGGAGAAGAAGAAGTTCCGGGTGTATGTAGTGATGCCTCTGCTGCCCGGCTTTGAGGGCGACATCTCCTCCGGAGGGGGCCAAGCCATCAAGGCAATCATGTACTTTAATTACAGGTAATCAGCAGCACATGCTTCATCTGGAAACGCCTAATTGCCTCAATTAAAGGCTGGACTCTCTGCAAATTATATGTGGAAACTGCAGGAACGACGCAGGACTCATACAGGCCATTACTGGCTGAATTGGGAGGGCGATCAGTGGTTTTGGATGAGATTAAGCTAAGATAAAAAATATAAGACATGTAATTGACCAATGAATGATCCACCCAAATGCTTAATGTTTTTTTTATTTATTTATTTTTATTTTAGGTACTATTGTGAGGTTGAACACGATTTACAGAATTTTGATGACAATCCCATTCAACTCTCTAATTAGAAACAGGAATATTTATTAAATTACAATTATTGATACAAAACTGAGATGGTTTGGACATGTCCAGATGAGGGACAGTGTGTATATCTTAGACATGCAGCTGCCAGGAAAAAGACAAAGAGGAAGACCAAAGAGGAGATATATGGACGCAATTAGAGAGGACATGGAGGTAGCTGGTGTGAGGACAGAGGACATAGAAGACAGAGGGAGATGGAGGAAGATGACTCACTGTGGCAACCCCTAAAAAAAGGGAAAAGCTGAAAGAAGAGAATTATTAATAAAAAAAGTATATTGTCGCTGTCCAATGAAAAACACATCACCATTTTTGTAGATTTTTTCTTTAGTAATATATGGCACGGTGGAGCAGGCAGGGATACGAGGAGGTGGATGTAAAGGAAGTTTTATTATAAAACTAACTAAAACAAAGAAACAAAGACATAAACAAACTGGGAGGCTACCAAAGGAAAACAAACAAAGGATAAACAAGAGATAGCAAAACACAAGGTCTAAGAAGGAGCGGAAACGCGGGAGTAACAAACGACAGGGAAAGGTGAAAGCAGACTGAAACACTAGGGCTATATACACACAGGGAACACACGAAACTACAAACACCTGGAGAAACAGGTAACGAGGGGGTGGAGCTACAAATAGACACACGTGACTAGAAAATTACTGGGGAACACACTGGGAGACCAGAAACAGGGAAAACAGGGCAAGGGCGTGACAATAGAATTTGAACAGGCAAACTGTCTCTTACAATGTGCCAAAATTTATTGATGAACGGACCAATAGAAAGTCTTCAAAATGACCTGAAATAAACTCTTCTTACATTGACTTCCATTGAAAGTTTACAAGGTTTTTTCTCTCTCCTGTAAAGTTGCTGTTTTGGAGACAAGTGTTTTTTGTTAATTGGACAGTGATGATATATATAGTTTATAGTGCATCATATTTGCCTTATAGTTGTTGTGACATTGTGATATTGTTTTTAAGCATAAATGTATCAAAATGTACACTGCCCAACACAGTTACTTAGCAGAGCCTATAAACTGTACCGATTTAGGTTTTGTCTTTTGACTAAAATGTATAATAGTTTTTTTTAGACACTTTTTTTAGTAATTTTGTTATTTTTAGTTTCAGTCTAGTTTTAGTTTATGAAAACTAAAAATGTTTTATTTTATCTTAAGCTAATTTCATTTAGAAAATATGTAGTTTAGTAATTTGTCATGTAGTTTTATGGTTTTACTATTTTAATTCATGTTATTTTGCAAATACCAGCAATCTCAGTGCATGTAGCTACACACCATATACAATCTTCTGTAATTCTGTAGTCAGATGTCCAGCACACTTCTCCCGTGTGTTTTCTAATCCATGAATCATTCAGTCAGATTATTCAGATCAGGGGTAGGTCAGGTTGTGAACAGGACAGAGCTCATGTGAGGAGAATGATCTCTCTGTATCTTCAGGACCATGTGCAGAGGAGATCACTCCATCATAGAGAGACTCAAACGTGTGAGTAAGTAAAACTCCTTCAGCCATCCATCATTTTTTTTACTCTATACAGCTGTAGAAAAAAATAAGAGAGCACTTAAAAATGATGAGTTTCTTTGATTTTACTAAATTAAAAACCTCTGGAATATAATCAAGAGGAAGATGGATGATCACAAACCATCAAACCACCAAACTGAACTGCTTGAATTTTTGCATCAGGAGTAAAGCAGCATAAAGTTATCCAAAAGCAGTGTGTAAGACTGGTGGAGGAGAACATGATGCCAAGATGCATGTGATTAAAAATCAGGGTTATTCCACCAAATATTGATTTCTGAACTCTTAAATCTTTATGAATATGAACTTGTTGTTTTCTTTGCATTATTTGAGGTATGAAAGCTCTGCATCTTTTTTGTTTTTTCAGCCATTTCTCATTTTCTGTAAATATGCAAATAAATGCTCTAAATGACAATATTTTTATTTGGTATTTGGGAGAAATTTTGTCCGTAGTTTATAGAATAAAAAAACAATGTTCATTTTATTGGCATAACTGATCAACCCAAACCCAGTCCGGCTTCACTACATTGAAGGAAATAAAAAAAACCTCATAATTTTTAAGGGGTCTCTTATTTTTTCCAGAGCTGTAAACTATTTGATATATTCTTATTTTCCAATTTTCCAAGACAAGTATATGAGAAGCAGATTATATCTTGGAAATTTCTTGGATTAATTTTATTTTTTAATATGGTAAAAATGAAATTCCCCAATATTGTGCAGCTCTAGTAACTGTGCATTAACGTTTGCAGAAAAAAGGTGCACAAGCATGTATATACAATCTTATAGCTGTGTTTATTTGTTTCTGTGTGTGAACGCAGTGTCAGATTGCTGGATCAACTACATTTCATTCTGTGGTCTGCGCACTCACGCTGACCTGGACGGCCGTCTCGTCACCGAGCTCATATACGTCCACAGCAAACTCATGATTGTGGACGACTGCACTGTCATCATTGGTCAGTTCCACTGCTGTCAGACAGACACACGTACAGTATCTACATACATACATACATACCTACTAACATACTGTATATACAGGTGCATGTCAGAAAAAAATGTCAGAATATCATTGAAAATTTATTTTAATTCAGTAATTCATTTCAAAATGTGAAACTCGTATATTACATAGATGTATTACACACAGAGTGATGTTATTGGGCAGTGTGCCAACAAGTCATGCTGGAAAATGAAATCTCTGCATCTTCGTAAAAGTTGTCAGCAGAGGGAAGCATGAAGTGCCATAAGACTTTGGACTTATAACACATAGTGGATCAACACCAGCAGATGACAGACGTGTCTCTCCAAACCATCACTGATTGGTGGAAACTTCACACTAGACCTCGAGCAGTTTGGACTGTGTGTCTCTCCACTCTTCCTCCAGACTCTGCTCCCTTAATTTACT
Organism: Astyanax mexicanus; assembly: GCF_023375975.1. Classification (NCBI taxonomy): domain Eukaryota; kingdom Metazoa; phylum Chordata; class Actinopteri; order Characiformes; family Acestrorhamphidae; genus Astyanax; species Astyanax mexicanus. Next base: position 4,008,791 of record NC_064418.1, on the reverse strand, counting down.
TTAAATGAAATGTAAAATTTACTGATGATCAGTGATGGTTTGGAGAGACATGTCTGATATCTGCTGGTGTTGATCCACTGTGTTTTATTATCAAGTCTTCATGCTTCCCTCTGCTACTGACAACTTTTATGGAGATGTGAATTTCATTTTCCAGCAGGACTTGGCACACTGCCCACACTGCTAATAGTATCAATTGGTTTTATATAATATTCTAACTTTCTGAGACACTGATTTTTAGGTTTTAATTGGCTGTGAGCCATTATCATTAATCAACAATAAAAGAAATAAAAACTTAAAATAGACCACTCTGTCTGTAATACATCTATGAAGTAATGCTTCAATAATATTTTTTTCAGATGCACCTGTACATAAACGGATGTACACATACTGCACATGAACACACATAAATGTAAGGCATAAATAATGCATGAATGCATTTAACCTTGCTTATTTGTAGAGTTTTTTTTTCCAGCTATCCCTCCATCAGCCAATCAGCTAATTATTCAAACCAGTTCACAATTATAATCAGTGCACTGAACTCAAGCAAAAGCAAACAGCCAGAGGGCTCGGCTCAAATGGACCGCACTGTAATATACAGGCAGGACACTAGAGGGCAGTAGAGTCATAGCCATGCTATGTTGTTATTCCTGGTGCATCATTCTGGACATGTCACTAATGACACTCTCATATATTTTACATATGAAATGACAATACATCCACTCTTCTCATTCACTGTAATGTATTGTGTGTTATTAAGCTGTGAGGGAGTCCATGTGCTCCCACACTTCAATAACCTCACTCCCATAACTAAATGACTTGCATATTAATTTCACACTTCATTGGAACAAATGGTAAATTGAATTTACATAATTCAAATGTGTCAAATGGGTGCACATAAAAAAAAAAGATACGTCAACATCATTTGTCCTCAACATCCATTTAGAGCACCATATTTTAGTGAATTTAGTATTCCTTTTAACAAAATATATACAGCAAGTTAAGATAAAATATGAATAATGTGAAGTTTTATTTATTCAAATACAGTATTTATTTTTCAGACACTGTAGAAAATCAAAAATGTTCCAGTTAACATACATTTACTGTTTAACAGCTGTGTTTACCTGGTCACACATTTGTGTAGCTACCTCAGCAGTGCTATTTAATCATACATTTACCACAGCAGTGCTACTCATCTAACACAGAGCTATATATGAGAAATGCAGTCAGACTTTTGGAAAATAAATAAATGCTAGAAGCTAGTTAGGCTAACCATGTACAGCTTGTATCTTTCATCTGGAAAACAGCAAGATATTGTAAATATGTAAAAGTGATAATTAATGTTAACAATTTTTGGCTAAATATGATTCCCTGGTATTTACAGAAACAAAATTAACCGGGTTATAAGGCACATTATGTGACACTAGTAAGGAACAGAGGTGTTGCCATGTTTCCTTCTAATTGAGCAAGTCTCGCCACTAAAATAACTAAAGTAAAGCTAAGTTAAGTAAACAAAACTGTAATTCTCAAAAAAAAAAAAAAAGATTTATCTCCTGAAAGCTGTTTATTTGGGTGAGTAAAGCACTTCTGTTTATTTACAGTGAGCTCAAATTTCCAGATTTTCACTAAGGCTGGGTGCAGCAGCATTAGTATTAGTGGATAACCGCTAGCTGTGGTTAGCGCTAGGAAATGCCCCCTGACAGTGCTACACTAAGGAACCCTGTTTTAATTAGCAGTTTCTCCCATGTAGCTTGTTTAAACATGGTAAATGCGCAGGCTACGGTCCGATATACTCACCTCTGAACAGCAAAAGAGCTAACTAGCGCTTAGCAGTGCTAGAGTGTCTTTACTGCTCCTTAATACATGACTGGTAAAATTCATCATAGATAAGGAGCATCAGATTAAAAGGCACACTGGCGATTTTTGGGAAATTTAAAGAATATTTTTAAGTGCGCCTTATGGTGAGAAAAAATGGTAACAGCATTTGTTAGCAGCAGCATTAGCCTTATAGCTGAAAACCTAAATTTGGACACAAAATATGGCTAATTAGCTATATCTAAGATCAAATCGAAATGAGTGTAAATCTAAACAATTCTTTAAAAGGAATTTAAGGGGTTAAAGTGTGCTGTTTTCTGTGTTCGTGCTGAGCGAGCATGGTGTGCTGGTTTTATGCAGGATCTGCCAACATCAATGACAGGAGCATGCTGGGTAAGAGAGACAGTGAGATGGCGGTGGTGGTGGAGGACACAGAGTTCCAGGACTCGCTGATGGATGGAGAGATTTACCAGGCTGGCAGGTTCGCCCTGTCTCTGAGAGAGGAGTGTTTCAGGTGGGTTTAACTCCAACTTAATCTCCAACTGCACTCAACCACGGCTGCACAATATACTGATCCACATTACATCCACAGAGCAGCCAGACATTAAAGAGAGAAGTTAAGTGTTTCAGCCCAGGGCACAACCAGGAGAACCCTTCTCTATTCCTCAGCCTGTATCACTTATCACTAGAATACTCACTCTATATAACTCTATAAATAATAAAAAAAAAATAATAATAATAATAATGTTTTTTACAGTGGACATGAGCAGATGACATGGCTCTCCAAATAAATAAATAAATAAATCAATGTGTAATACATCTATATAATATATGATTTTAACATTTTGTACTGAATTACTGAAAGTAATAAAATAAATAAATTAAAATAACTTTTTAATGATACTCAGATTTTGAGATGCACTAGTTCTCCTACAGTAAAGTAAGCTTTTTAATATAAAAATAATTAATCTGTCAACACAGAATGAACACAGAAAAATACTTTTATGGGGTTAATTTGCTGCAGTGCCATCATGCAATTTAAATATGAATATATAATATTCTGATTTTCTGAAACACTAATTTTTGGGGTTTAATTGGCTGTAAGCCATAATCATCAACAATAAAAGAAATACACACTTAAAATAGATCACTATGTGTGTAATACATCTATAATATAATATAATATAATATTTGAGTTTCACATTTTGAACTATAATACTGAAATAAAGTAACTTTTCATTTATATAATTTTTTTTTTTGTGAGATCCACTAGTACATTCACATTTATAGCGTTTGTATTCTGAATTATTATTTTTATTTTTTAGATTGAAAAGTAGCAACGGTGCTTAACTTTGAAAAATCTAACATATGAAACATATAAAACACAACACTTTTTTTTGTTTAATAAATAATTGCATATGTTTTTCTTAGTTCACAGTTTGGATGACTTTAGTATTTAATCTACAATGAAGATCATTAAAAAAAAAACGAAAAAAAAAAAACATAATTTCTGATTGGTACTGTCTCTTTTATATGTATCTCAGGATTGTGCTCGGCCTGATGGGAGACAGCAGTGTGGACATCAGTGACCCCATGAGCGACCGCTTCTACAAGGAGGTCTGGATGGTGACGGCAGCGAAGAACGCCAGCGTTTACGACAAGGTAAATAATCCGTTTTACAGAACGGAGGAAAACACTTTCAACACGCTCCAGCTGACTAAACCCCTCAGCTGCTTCTCAGAGCATCAACCCTTTCATCACTGAGCTAAAAAATAGGATTAGTTAATCGATACAGTAGAGTCTTTACCTGGACTTGCTCCAAGATACACACTGCTCTGCAAAAGCCATCTGTGTTTGTTTCAGTGCCGTCAAGAGGACACATGAAAGGACAGGCTTATGCATTTATAATCGCTCGATTCACTTATTAATTAACATTCAAATTACTCTCTCACATGCTGTGATACATATTATGTAACTGACACACATTCAGTGAGTTCTCTCTGTCAGTGCAGTTAAAGGCTGAGTGTGAATTTTACTGTAAAAATAGTTGCGTATCGAAATTCCATCCAAAAATCAATTAAAATGTCTCGATACTACTGAGTACCAAGTAGTAGTAGGTCTAAATAAAATTTGGTGCCTGTTTTCAGTACTTTCGATACATAAAATGCGAAAAAAAACTCACTAGTGCTGTCTCTTACACTCATGCAGTCTTTCGCTCTCTCTCACTCGCTTGCAGTCTCTTATACTCACTCGCGCTGTCTCTCACACTCATTCTCTCTGCCTCTGCCTCTCACATTCACTCGCGCTGTCTCTCTCTCTCTCTCTCTCAGTAGCGCTCTCTCAGTCTTTCTCACTCACTCTCCTTCTCTTTCTCTGTAGATCTGTCTCTTAAACTCACTCATGCTGTCTCTCGCACTGTCTCTCGCTCTCTCTCACTTGCTCACTCTTACACTCACTCGCGCTGTCTCTCTCTCTCTCTCTCTTGCTGTCTCACACTCATTTGCTCTGACTCTCGCTTTCTCTCTCACTCTGTATCTCACTTAATTGCGCTGTCTTATACACTCGTTCTCACACTCTCTCTGCTGTCTTTCGCTCTCTCCCACTTGCTCTGTCTCTTACACACACTTGCGGTCTTATGCTCTCTCTGTCTTGCACGCTCTGTCTTTCACACTCGCGCTGTCTCTGTCTACACCTCACTCGCCCTGTCTACCTCTCTTTTACTCACTCGCTCTGTCTCTTGCTCTTTCTCACACTTACTCGCGTCTCTTCCTCTCTTTCTTACTCTGACTATAACATTCACGCTGTTTCTTGCTCTCTCTACCAGATTCAGAAAGATGGAGTCTCTCATGGTGACAGTATGAGAGAATGAGATAATTCACGTCAGCTGTTGGTTAAATACATTTGTTGTGTGAGAATAATTATCGTTCTTTGGATTTTTTGGTTACAATTTAGAAAAAGGTATCGAAAAAAGTATCGTTTGGGTATGAGTACCAAATTCAAGGTAACGTACCGGTATGGAAAATTTTAAAACGATACCCAGCCCTAATAATAATTATAGTTTGTCGGATTTTTTGGTTACAAATTAGAAAAAAAAGTATCGATAAAAGTATCATTTGGGTATTGGTACCGAATTTAAAGTATCCTACCGGTATAACATTTTTTAAAATTATTCCCAGCCCTGGTAATAAGTCCTGTTGCTCTGTGTGCAGGTGTTCCGCTGCTTACCCACTGACGCAGTGCTGAACTATAAGCTCTTAAGGGAGTATATGTCTCGCTCCTGCATGGCCACTGAAGACCCCATCCAGGCCTGCGCTGAACTCCGCAAGGTTCATGGATTCCTGGTCCAATTCCCCTTCTACTTCCTGTCTGAGGAGAACCTCTTTCCTTCTTTAAACTCTAAAGAGGGCATCATGCCCATGGAACTGTGGACATAGCCTTATGGGAAGCGTATCTGGGGAACTCGTTCAGATGTGAGCTGTACAGGACTAGGATAGTAAGGTTACGCTTACGCAATTTTAGTCTTAGCATTTGTTTGTTTGACAAAATACTGTCTTTCTCTTTTTCTTTCTTTCTTTCTTTCTCTTTTTCTTTCTTTCTTTCTTTCTTTCTTTCTTTCTTTCTAACTTAATGTATGTCTGTCAAAATGCTGTGTGATACATTGTGGCGCCTTAAGGAATCAAATAGTGCCCAGAATCTGTGCGCTGATCTCGTTTAAAATTAAAAGTCCTGATATTTCATAACAATTCTGAAGCAATACAGATAACACAGAAAACACTGCCTTACATCTTAACCATATAAATATGCAGAAATTTGGAAAATTTGAGTTCCAGTCACTTCTTTGCCCTTATCTTTCTTTTCTGTCTAATTTTGGCCCTGTTAAAAAAAATACATGCAACAATTAACAAAATGAAATATCAATTTTAATATATCAGACATGGGAAACCTTTCATAAACTAACTACAAATTTACCATGAATAAAGATATTTTTTAGAAAAAAAAAAAAAAAACCTTTGTTACTGATTATTTAAGAATAAAACATTCATACAGTATATCGTCGCTGTCCAATGAAAAATTTGTATTAGTATCTCCAAAAAAGCAGCTTTACAGGAGAGAGAAAAAAACCTTGTGAACTTTCAATGGAAGTCAATGTAAAAAGAGTTTACTTCAGGTCATTTTGAAGAATTTCTATTGGTGCGTGTGAAGTGTAATAGACAGTTTGTGTGTTAAAATTATCTAGTAAACTAAAAATCCACAAAAAATTTTTTTTTTTTTTTTTAGAACAGTGATGATATGCAATGAAAAAAAAAACAAAAACACAATAGACCACAAGTAATATTATTTATCTTTTAATATTCCTTTAAAATCACAGGATACATATAAACTGCAATTCCTTTTACAAAATAGCTTCATTTTAATATGTCTACTTTATAAATTAAATAAATTCTGTTTATTTGAATACTCTTAAGATGAAGATAAAGGTGAAGATTTAACACAGTCACGTTAACACACATAGAGAAACAGAGCAGAGGTACACTGAATGTCTCTTCCACACAGATGTTCAGTTTAAACACTGTAGGTCCATCCAACCAATCACAACCCCCTCCAAGGTAACAGTGAATATGATTTAAAAATGTATTTATAAATCTATTATTATTATTATCAGGGATTATGTAGGGAGGTAAGACGCTGGCACAAAGACAAAGCAAACAGAAGAACAGAAGAAGTCCTTATGGCTTTCATGTTGACTCGGTTTTGACACGGCAGAACATCTGGCGGCACTAAAGCTCTGTATAGCCATGCTCTCATAGCCTCCGCATCTGTCTCTGAGCTCAGTCTGAGTCTGTTCTGTCACATTCTTAACATCCTGAGGGGCGTACAGCAGCTGCTCTTTACATTATTGATAAAGAAGTTTGTAAAGATCTTCTCTCAGAAGCAAAACCCTAAGATGAAGAATGATGCTCGAGCTCACGACGGTCGGTCCAGTTCTTAACGGTGTCCAGTATAAACTGATCCACTTAATTCAGACATTAATTAATCATAGATGGAAATGATTTCCATAATTCATAAAGGTGAATGAGATCCTTTATGGAGTGCTTTTAAAACACAGATGGCGGATTGCTTTGAAAAGGGCTTTGGAAGCAGTATGTGATGCTAATGACATTTCAATGGAGATCACTTTCTATAGGTTTTGGCAGCAGCACTCCCAAATGCAATTTCATAATTTCCTCTACAATTTGCATACTTCACTTATGCATATTATTATGCACGGTAAACACATCTGAACATCTGAAGTGTTTATCACATTCCTTAACAAGGTAGAGCATAATACCGTAGGATAGATAATACATCCTACCCCTGCCCCAGACCAGAGCTGTACAGCAGCAGCAGCAGCAGCAGCAGCAGCGGCTCTGTGGCTCTCAGCTGTGTGTGTGTACAGTGTATTCAGTGTTTGTGCACATGTACGCGTGATGCTACACAACCTCAGAGATCAATGAGGTCGTCGCCACTCTCGTCGCTCTCCACCGTCAGCTGCCGAGTCCACCACTTCTTCACTTCTGATCCTGAGGAGGCTTCGTCACTCACCGGGTTCATCTTGCACACCATGGACTTCACACTAGTGCGACCTGAGGAGGACGAAGATAAGTACAGAAATTTTACTAATTTGTATCCCATTTTCTCCCCAATATACACAGCAAAATTCACAATCCACTCAAAAGGACTCCTTCTATGACTAGTCATGACCCAACACCAGGAGGGTGTAAAGTAGCCTCACAGCGCACTCGGATTCTATACATCAGCTCACAGATGCAGCCTTGTGCTGATCCACATCACCCTTAGAGTGATTAGGGAAGAGAAAGAGCACCAACTACTGTACCATCCAGAGAGAGAGCAAGACCAATTTTGCTCTCTCAGTGCTCCTGCAGCTGATGGCAAGCTGCATGACCGGGATTTGAATCAGCAATCTCCACTTGGAGCCCTATGTCTATGTTTTGAAGGCATTTTTTTATGTTTTATATAACATAAAACAGGAGGACTAATTAAGCTTTATTAGAGTTTATACAGAGCTATACAGAGTTTCTGTGGTCCTTGTGCATATAATTGAAAGATAATAATATATAAAAGCAAAATAAACAAAAAAGTATGCCCCCTCCTATTATGTTACAGATTAAGTTGACCCGTCTTGAAGATTGAATATCAGAAAAAAAATAGTTAAAAGTATTTTGTCAGTATGAAACTTGTAATGTTATGTTTTAATGTTCTGTAAAACTACTGTTTTATATGTTGGTCTTTCAAAAGTAATAAAGTTGGAAAACTTAAAAAAAAAAGGAAGAACATGTATTTTTTTAAGAAAAAATAGTGAATTCTCCAAATTTCAATTACCTGTTACAGGTAAGGTACAAAATTGCACTAAATATTAATTATATTGATAATAATTAGTAATGGAGTTAGTAATTAAATATTCACACTGCTTGTTAGGATTTTTTTCAGATATCTTTTGCATAATTAAACATGCGACGGGTCAATGTGATCCGGAAACACCACTGCTGGTTCTGACAAATGAACATAATAGGAGGGTTAACACATGGACATAATCAGTATTTGTTCATTAAAATAAAAAAAAGGATGTACTTAATTTAATTGTGGACACCAGTAAAAAGATCTATAAAAGGAGGATTTGCAGATCGATCTCTTGTCTCTAAATCTGCAGAGAAGTGCATTAGTGTGTGTGTGTGTGTGTGTGTGTGTTGTACCTGTGGGCAGCCTCCACTGGCCCAGCTTCCTCTGCGGCCGGTCAGCAGAGTCCTGCCTGTATCCGCTGCGGTCCGACAGCGTGGGGCTCAGCAGGGTCTGCAGGCCGCTGTTCTGCTGGACAGAAGCACAGAAAAACATTAAATCTCTCACTTTTCACTACAGAGCTCAGGCAGGTCTGCTGGATGTGTGTGTGAGTATATTGAGCACCTCGGGCTGCGTGGGGTTGTCCTGGTTGTTAGCGTTGGCGTCGTCGCTTGGGACGGTGGTCTCGATGCTGGGGGGATTAAGGAGGCGACGCATTTCCTGCTGCTGGCTCTCGCGCAGACTCAGGATGATACTGCACGACTGCTGCTGCTTCTGAAAGACAGTGTGAGCAACAGTTTTTTCAGCCTGTTTTTTTAATACTAATATAAATAATATTATATTCACACTGTTTGTATTGTAGAACTCAGAATTATATCTTAATATACCTAAACATAATTGTACAGTTACACCTGTAGTTTGGACTGGACAAGCTGTGTATGTGTGTGGCAGCAATAAGTTTATTATAGTTTATTATTTGGCATAAGAAAAAAACTGTGTGAAAAATCGTAAAACTACAAGTGCATCTGAAAAAAAACATTTAGTATTGAAAAGTTACTTTATTTCAGTAATATGAAATGTGCGTCTGTGTCAGTGTCTCAAAACATGAGAATAATATCTAAGACCAATTGGTACTTTTGGCAGTGTGGGCAGTGTGCCAAGTCCTGCTGGAAAATAAAATCCACATCACCATAAAAGTTGTCAGTAGCAGAGGGAAGCATGAAGTGCTGTAAAATTTTGTGGGAAAACAAAACTGCACTGACTTTAGACTTGATAATAAAACACAGTGGATCAACATGAGCAGATGACATGTCTCTCCAAACCATCACTGATTGGTGGAAACTTCACACTAGGCCTCAAGCAGTTTGGACTGTGTGTCTCTCCACTCTTCCTCCACACTCTCCAGGTCTCTTGATTTTAAAATGAAATGTAAAATTTACTGATGGTCAGTGAGATGGAGAGAATTTGCGGAGATGCGGATTTCATTTTCCAGCAGGACTTGGCACACTGCCAACACTGCCAAAAGTATCATTTGGTCTTACATAATATTCTAACATTCTTAAACGCTGATTTTTAATCATTGACAATAAAATAAATAAACACTTAAAAAAATAGATGACTCTGTGATATGTAATACATCTATATTATATCATATATGAGTTTCACAATTTGAACGGAATTACTAAAATAAAGTATCTTTTCACTGATAGTTTACATTTTTGAGATGCACTAGTATACATGGAACACCTACAAGGGATGCACTGGTTTAGAAATAAATAGTCAATTTACTAAGTTTTCTTATTTTTCTGCTTATAACTATATAATTTTGTGAGTTTATGCTGTGTTTCATTTTTAAACACATGCAGCATTTTCTGACCTGGGCTTTGAAAATTGAGAATGGTGAACATACTGTATGAGGATTATGGTGTGTGTGTATATGTGTGTTTATGAGGACTCACAGCTCGAATGCGTTTCAGGCACTTCTTCAGCCACATGCGGATGGTCTGCTTGGCTACCTCCTCCTCGATGGTGTATTCCAGCTGCTCCCGAGCCAGCAACTCCTCCAGCTGCAGACTCTTCCTGATGTCCACTGAGCGGTATGATAGCATGCTGAGACACACACACACACACACACACACACATACACATACACAGCCAATCATCAAACAAAAAAACTTACAGGCGTTTTCTTAAACTTTAGGTTCTGGGAGTCTGCACCACTGCACAAATCTCCTAATTCAATCAGATTTACTGGTGCAGAGAAAACATTAAACTGTGCAGTGTTAAAGTCTGCTGAGACTTGAAGTGGAGAATTAGACTTCATACAGAAGGTGCAAGTGGAAAAACACTGAAATCCATCACAGCTTCAGGCTTTTGACAGTCTAAGTAAAATGAAAGAAAGAAGATGGTCAGATAATAGATTAAACCTCTATAACTACTATCAATACACAAAATTCTTCTAAAACCAATGATAACTTAAAACTAAAACATGCACTGCAATATACAGACACTTTAAAATGATGAGTTTCTTTGATTTTACCAAATTAAAAACCTCTGGAATATAATCAAGAGGAAGATGGATGATCACAAGCCATGAAACAAAACCGAGCTGCTTAAATTTTTGCACCAGGAGTAAAGTAGCATAAAGTTATCCAAAAGACTGGTGGTGGAGAACATGTGAATAAAAACCAGGGTTATTCCAACAGATATTGATTTCTGAACTCTTAAAACTTTATGAATATGAACGTGTTTTCTTTGCATTATTTGAGATAATGCAAAGATAATGTCTGAAAGCTCTTCATCTTTTTTGTTATTTCAGCCATTTCTCATTTTCTGCAAATAAATGCTCTAAATGACAATATTTTATTTGGAATTTGGGAGAAATGTTGTCCATAATTTATAGAATAAAACAACAATGTTCATTTTACTCAAACATAAACCTATAAATAGCAAAATCAGATAAACTGATTCAGAAACTGTCTCTTTAAGTTGTCTCTTAATTTTTTTCCAGAGCTGCATAGTGCATTATAAAAAATATATGAATTTTCCACTGATTTTGCTAGAAGTTAATGATCCAAGAGGCTACATTTCCAATGTTCAAAGTCAAATACATTGCAATAAACAGATATTAACTGCTTTTTGTATGATGCTTGTGTAACATCTCTCTACCCATGACAGTGCAACGCTACAAATATATTACACATATTTGCAGATATGACTCAATTCTGTGGGGCATGATCACCTCAGCACATCATGGAAAGTGACATCGCCTCCGCTGTGCAGCCGCTCCATCTCGTAGCACATGTGTTTGAAGAGCAGCTTGTCTTTGTCCAGGTCCACCTCCAGCCGGCCTCTCAGCAGCCGCAGCAAGAACTTCACCCGCGAGGTGGGGATCACACCCTGCACACCAGCAGCACAGCATTCATCTCATTCAAACACGTCTCATTTACATTCAAAACCACCAGGAGAAGAAAAGACACACTTATCCTACATCAGCTCTCAAACGGCCTGCTGCATTTCATTCAGCAAACGATGTGTCTCAGTCTAACACATCCTGAATCCTGAGCGAGGCTTTTTTATTTATTTATTTATTTATTTTTATTTTTTTACACCTGTAGGCCAGAGGATGGTGATATAATCTGTGTTCTTTAACTTAAATTGGAGGGCGAGACTATTTGGTTGCTTTTTCCTTCTCTGTTTCTCTGCATTAGGGGTGTATTATCATTGTATCATCTTATCATACGCAATAATATCGCCAACATTTTTGAATATTAATATTGATATTAATATCGATTGATATTAAACACTGAAATATGGTGCCATATCACCCACCCCTATTTATCACATCAGGGTACTACTTTTTTGCTGTTTTTGTTTTTTTTTAGCAAAAGAAAAATTCACACTGTTCTCATTTCCTTTCATTATATATCTTCTAGAGACTAGAGATGATCTGTATCTGTCCAGTATAGTTTACTTTAATTTAATCCTGGATGTATGGAGATATTTGGAGTGCTTTATTATTAGTATCATGACATTCTGGATCATTGACTTCTGTTACAAATCTAATAAAATACAAATCTAATACGGTGTACCATATATCGTATGCAATAATACAATTTATTCTATTTACTCTAACTCAGTGTTTTGTCATGTCCCCAAGAGTATCATTATCACAAAAATACCATGAAATATCGTGATATTATTTTAGTGCATACTTTATTCTCCTCTGTTTTAACGGTCAGGAATCCCACAGGACCGTCACAAAGAGGAGCAGCTAGGTAGGCGTGTCTATTAGAGTGGACAGTGAGTGACACAGTGTTTAAAAACTCCAGCAGCACTGTCTGATCCAGTTTTAAGTGCACAACACACACTAAGGCCTAATCCTATTTCTGTGGTGGTCTATCCTGTGGGGTCCTGTCCATTGAAGAGCACAGAGAAAGGAGAATAATAATAAAGAATGCAGAGAAATAGATACGGCACTATAGGCTGTGATTATAGAACTACAAAGTGCTGATAAAATGAAGAGTGAACAAGAATTTATTACACAGGCAAATCTACCTATTCTAATAGTTCAGGTCACTGCAGAACAGTTGGCTCATTCATTAGTTCAGAGGAAATACTGCAACACCTCGCTTAACCAGCATAAACCTCCAGGCAAGACAGCCGAGTGCTGCAGCTGCTGCTCCGTGCATGACACTCTGTCGACACCTCTCTCACTCCTGCTCTCAATAAGGCTGCTAATGAAGATGCCATCTCCTCCTCTGTCTATCTGTGACAGACAGTAATAACCCCCATTAGTCTGAAGGTGAGAACGTGATGCCTACAACTGCCTCATTTGCTGCTGAAGCGCCGCCTCAGAGAGCGTGCGAACGCGCCAACATCGACACACCCCTGCCCGGATCAATGGGACACCTCCGCCGTCCGCCTACCTCTCGCTTGTCATCCACCATGTTCCAAATGATCTGGAAGTGACGCAGGTCGTTGTAGCTTAGCAACTGATCCTCCTCCGTAGAGTAGAACAAAGAGAAGTTCTCCACAATGATGGCTGGGGGAAGACAGGAGAGGAAGTTGCAATAAATGTTTAGACAGTTATCTCTCAGAAAGTTATATCAGCTTTTAAGTGTACTAGTTTACCTTTAAAGGAAAACTAGGAAAATGCGAGCGAGTGTGTGAAATATACAGTGGTCCAATTTCCAAACACTGGATGTACAAGGGTTGGACAATGAAACTGAAACACCTGGTTTTAGACCACAATAATTTGTTAATAATTGTCCATTAAATTCTGCCGTGATTTGATCAGCCGTGGTTTTATGTTTTTTTTAATACAATCCGCGATAGCACCTGAACATCCCTTTCAGACAGCTTCCTCTTACAGCGTCCACAGTTAATCCTGTTGGATGTGGTTGGTCCTTCTTGGTGGTATGCTGACATTACCCTGGATACCGTGGCTCTTGATGCATCACAAAGACTTGCTGTCTTGGTCACAGATGCTCCAGCAAGACGTGCACCAACAATTTGTCCTCTTTTGAACTCTGGTACGTCACCCATAATGTTGTGTGCATTGCAATATTTAGATATAAGAGCAAAACTGTGCTCTTACCCTGATAATTGAACCTTCTCACTCTGTCTGCTCTTACTGGTGCAATGTGCAATTAATGAAGATTAAAAATTCTCATTAAGATTGGCCACCAGGCTGCTCCAATTTAGCCATGAAACCTCCCACACTAAAATGACAGGCGTTTCAGTTTCATTGTCCAACCCCTGTAGTTTTTTAGAGGTATTACTCCGCCGCATACAGGTAACCTAGCAATTTTGCAGCGCTTACAAGCCAAACAGTGCATCTACAAACAGAGCAGCAATGTAACTATTTTAACTTGTGGGGTGTTTATAACCAAACAGATCATATTTTCTCCTCTTCTTTAACTCTTTAAAATCTTTCAATAAACAGCGATAATGGAACTGTGGTATTATTGCAATAATACACTCTTATACAGCTTCGTGCTATAACGTGTAATATTGGCACCTTATAGCATGTGTTCTCCTTTGTTATTAATATCTTATTTTAACAGATATTATTATGAACAAAAAACATGATTCATAAACCCAGATATGAAGAAAAATAGAATCTATTCAGCTGCTGGATCACATTCTGCAGGGACTTCCTCACAAAACTAATCTTTACAGATTATTCTATCTGTAAGAGAAGGAAGCTTAATCACTGCGAGGACAAAAGGCGCTAATAATACTCTCAAGGTTTCAGGGGTGGAAGGCTAAGGCGTGTTATTGCATTTCATTAGCTAGTTGGGCTAATGCCAGGCGGAGGAGGAAATGAGACAGGAAATTGAGTCTGGAGGTGGGGGAGTGGAGCGTACCCACGAGCAGGTTGAGCATGATGTAGGCGATGATGACGTAGAAGGAGCAGAAGTAGATGAGGGCGCCGGCGTAGTTGCCGCAGTCCGTCTCCCAGTAGCGGTGCTTGTCTGGCGTGCAAGATGGAGGCTGCACCTGGGGACCGGGACCAGCAAACAAAACACTGAACACATGGGGCTCGAAAAAGCAGGACAGAGTGAACAAGTGGGAAATAGTGAAGGACTTGAGCCCCTGGGTCTGTGATCGTCGCAGGATAATCAGTAAATGTGTCATATGAGACACAGACAGATGGTTTTCTCTGATATTTATGTGCATGATAAATGATACACATAATCAAGTGCATTGTTCTATGAGACAGTGTCTAAAATCTCAAGGGTCTGACCCTGGAAAGAGAAAAAAAATAAAAATAAAAAAGTCGGCCTACCATGCAGTCATGCATAATCTTATTCCAGTCTTCACCCGTGACGATACGGAACAGCACAGTGATGGCCTTCCCTGCGGTGGAGAAGTTTGCATGCCTGTGAGAGAGAGAGAGAGAGAGAGAGAGAGAGAGAGAGAGAGAGAGAGAGAGAGAGAGAGAGAGAGAAGAGAGAGAGAGAGAGAGAGAAAGAGAAAACGAGAGACAGAGAGAGAGAGAGAGAGAGAGAGAGAGAGAGAGAGAGAGTGGAAGAGGGAGCACATATGACTAGAGCACTGCTGAAGAAAATGTATAACTAGAACAGAACTCCTGAGGTCAATTCATAATTAGACAAGCCCTACTGATGTACACATGTGATTAGAATAGCACTGCTGAGGTAAATTTATAATTAGAAAAGCACTACTGAGGTAAATTTATGATGAGAATAGCACTACTGAGGTATATTTGTGACTAGAATAGCACTACTGAGATGAATATATAATTAGAATAGCACTACTGAGATAGCTTTATAATTACAATAGAACTTATAAAGAACAGAGGTAAAGTTATGATTAGAATAGCTCTACTAAGGTTTATTAATGATCAGTGAGATAAATATGTGATAAATACTGTATGTGATAAGCGGTACACTACTAAGGTAGATTAATGATCAGTGTTTAGTATTTTTTTTTCTTGCACATTTGTAATTGCTTTTAAAAAAACTAATTATCGAATTAATGAAAACCGTGTTTGGTATTCTGCTTTTAGCCAATTGCAGCATTCTCTTCCGTTTAGGTTTTTATTCAAAAAGTTTATTTAAGTGCATATCTACCGCAGTAATTCTGAACTAAGGCTGTTTCTCAACTACATGCCGCCAAAAAACAAAAACACTTTTAGCAACCCTTTTTGACTTTTCCCACAAGCCCCAATTGAGAAACTTGCAAAACTCCTACCATTTCCCACAACGCCCCGGGAGCCTGTTAGTGTGTTACACACTCGGCCCGAGGCGCGCTGACACAGCCTAATCCACACCTCCACACTACCTGTTAATGTTCTCGCCGTATTTGACGGTGCCGAAGAGAACCACGCCGGCGAAGGCGTAGCACAGCAGCAGCAGAAACATTCCCACGATGATGAAGAAACTCTTATACATGCTCACCACCACCGTCAGCAGCAGCATTTTCAGTGTCACCTGCACACACACACATTGCTTTAAGCATGGCGGAGGAGGGATGCACAATGTAGGCTTACATACAATCATTACAGGGTTCTGCTGATTCTGAAAAAAACATACTGTTCCTTAGAGTGACAAACAGTACCAGTAAAAAGTGGTACAAGACCGACCAACTCAGGAAGATTCTGCCCACTTTTAATAATAATATTTTTATATATTATACATTTTATACGCAAAAATATAAAATCAGAATAAAAAATGGCACACACTATATTACTTAACTGTTGACAGTGTTATAATAAATAATATAATCTGTATGACCAATATAAGACCTTAACCCTTGTGTGGTGTTCGGGTCTGTGGGACTCGTTTTCATTTTTCATCAAATGATACTTAAAAAAATATTTTTTCTAACTCAAACTCATTGGCATTGGCTCATTTTTTGTGAAAAACATATATCAAAACACATTTTCGATAAACACACACTGTACACCCCCCCCCCCTACACATTTATATTACATACAGTATGTTCGGCCAAGGGATAATAAACATTGCTTCATTTGTAAATTTGAAACTAAACAAATGTTCTACTCATATCTTGAGTTTAATTCATTTTCTTTTACATTTTATTAAAAAAACTAATAAAAAAAGAGTAGCACTTTTTTTAAAGAAATGTAACATAAGAAAGGTAAAAGGCAAATATTAACCATGTAAGCTGTTTTTTATATTGCTTGCAATTTAGGTGAAGCGAGCATGTGTAAGGCATTTTAATGTAGAATTGCTTAATTTTGCTGAATTAAATACAAGTAACAAAGTAAACGAGTAACAAAAATATGAACACCACACAAGGGTTAAAGAAAAGGAAAACTGATTAGACTCAGGATATCCAGTGATTTGAAGCATTTTAAGCATCAAATGTGAGGAAGATCCCCAGCCCATTTTTGACAGTTTGAACTACCTTTAGTCTAGATAATAAATATAAATGTTGCAGTCGTCTCTAGTATAAATAAATGTCCTGTGTAATAATGTGCTCCGTTTTGTTTCGGTTTTAGTTTGTTTACTAAAGAAAGACATTTAAAAATTTAAATATTTAAGTATTTATCAGTATAAGAGACAGCCACACGTCAGATAATGTTATTTTTTAAAGGTCACCTTCCGTCGTTTTTTCTTTCATTTTAAAATGTCTAGTTGTGGTCTCTAGTATGAATGAATGACATGTGAGCCGTTTTTGTAAAAAAAAAAGTGCTCAGGTGTCTCTGTATAGCTCTTTGGACTGTTTTAGGGGTGTGTCCAAAATGACCGGATTCCAGCTTTGCTCATGAATATTCATACATGCAAACAGCATGCAAATATCTCTCCTCTGATTGGCTAGGAGCACTGCGACGCCCCTCCACCGCTCTGCCGCTCACTGTCTCCCACCTCCTAACTGATGAGCGGTGATGTTGCGTCGCTTCAGCTCCGCCTCTGGGAGTTTCTCGAGCCAAGGTGGGCTGGTCTGTGAGTTTCTGCCTACGTAGGCAGAAAGATAATTCAAAATTCACCCGTTTTTCGGAGGGGGGGAGGGGGGATTTCTTTGCTTAGCTCCTGCAGACAATGGGGGCTGCAAAACAGTTTAATGTGCAGGTGTACACATTCAACTCGGAGAGACCTACTGTATTCCACAAAAAACAAGAAAAATTGGATTTTCGCGGAAGGTGACCTTTAAGAAATCCTATTGTACTAAATGCGTCTTCAATTGAGATAGTAACAGAATTTAAATATCTGTGTGATTTTTTTTTTGTTCATGCCTTTTATTTGGGTGTTTTTCACAAAGGTTTTCTTAGAGATGCTTCATCAGATTGCTTTCTTCAATAGAGTACATACTTATAAAATATAAGCCCACTTTATATACAAAATATAAAATATAGCATGTGAATCTATGTATTTTTTCTATATAATTTCGCACAAAACCTACAATAACAGTGTCCAAACTTGTATCTAAAATAAGATTAATAACACATATTTTTCATGTATTGTTTAGCTGTTTTTTTACTTACATGCTTTCCACATATTGTGAAAAACCTCAACACTATCACGCAGGTTCCCATCATGTAGGTATAGGCATTCTAAAGAAATGAATAACAGACAGCAATGTACATTAAATAAGACTATATATAGATTTATTTATATGAGGAATACAGAAATTGATTAAAAAAATATATATAATACCAGTAAAGCGAAGTGTAAAATGATCCATATGACCCCGAGAGATGTAACCAGGAGGTCATATCTGTTCCTCCTGCTCTGCCAGTATCCAGCTGGTGACATGGCTATCAGCTTCATCGTCACCTGATAGTAGAGGTACCAATAAAATTAACACAGCATTTAATGTCTTTGGAACCAAAAAGCTTTTCTAAGCATAATTAAAAAAAAAAAATCAGACTATAATTCAGAAAAATAAAGAAAATTATCTTTACCTCCAATACAAAGATGAAGGTAAACACCACAGACATTGTTGCCAGAGGAAATGTCAATGGGGCACCAACATCCCACTGAAACACACAGCACAGAAGCATGTTAAGTTAAAGTCCAGATGCCCTGAATTAATGTTTCATTATTTAGGTGCTGGCTGTGCTTCTCCCACCTTAACAGACAGCAAAACGGACTGGGCTAGAACCAGCACTGCTATGCCTCGCTTGAAGAAAGGGTGCTGGGTGATGTCATACATCTTGGCACGGAAGCCACCGTTTTCTATATACAAAAAAAAAAAAAAAAAGATTTTTTTTTTTTTAAAGGGACATATTAAACCTCTTTTTAACACAAGTTAGAATTCAGTAGGTCTGTGTGCTACATAAAAAAAATAAAAAAAAACATGTTCATGCAGCACTTTCACATAAAAAGATCTCAATGATTGTTCTGAAAAAAAATGTGCCAAGTCATCATTTCAGCTAAGGGTCTCAGTGCTAAAAAGGCACAAGCTGTGAGAAGAATTCATCAGCGGATGAAGCCACCAGGTAATTCCAACAGGCGGACGCACTGAGAGCAGAGTGGCTCATCTGAAGCAGGTTTGAATTGATGTTGCTTGAGTGTCTAGCAGCATTTATTGAGGTTATTGATTTTTCTACAGGAGGAGGCTAACTGGCCTATAGCACAGTGCAGTTTATTCTCAGAGCTGCTTTTAGATTTTAATCATAATGTTACCTTAGTAGTGCTAGTTTATTCATTAATTTACATAAATAGTGCTACTCATATATCTCAGAAGTGATATTCTAATTATACATTTATCTTAGTAGTGATATTCTGATCATAAATTTACCTCAGCAGTGATATGTTAGTCAAAAATGTACCTTAGCAGTGCAATTCTAATCATTAATATACTTCAGTAGTGCTATTCTAATCATAATTTTACCTCAGTGTCCAGACGTAACACAAACTCTTTAGATATTTAAACTCCTTTGGCCAAATAGCAATGGCATTTCCCGAACCACTTTAAAAAAAGGTTCTTTTATAAAGGGATTATAAATAGTTTATAAAGGCGTCTATAAATAATTATTAATTGCATTGTAAATACTTTTAGATCATTAATAAGCAGTTAGTTACACATTCATTAATACTGTTAATCTTTGTTTTTTCCCCTCAGTCAGTACTAACATACAGCTGTAAAAAAATAATAATAAGAGGCCACTTAAAAATGATGAGTTTCCTTGATTTTACCAAATTAAAAACCTCTGGAATATAATCAAGAGGAAGATGGATGATCACAAGCATCACATCAAACCACCAAACTGAACTGCTTGAATTTTTTACACCAGGAGTAAAGCAGCATAAAGTTATCCAAAAGCAGTGTGTAAGACTGGTGGAGCAGAACATGATGCCAAGATGCATGAAAAAAAATGTGATTAAAAAACAGGGTTATTCCACCAAAACTTTATAAATATGAACTTGTTTTCTTTGTATTATTTGACGTCTGAAAGGGTTTGATTCCCCAGTCTATCGACACACAGAGTGTGCCGGCAGTAATCTAGCAGGAGCAGCAGATGCAGCGCTAATATGCTTTTCTCTCCGTAGCTACAGGGCACCCACTGGGAGCGTGGACACACGTTCTGCAACTTCCTCACCGGAGCTAAATGGGGTTTATGGGGTTTTTCCTCATCACTGTGACATTGTCTTCAGGGCTGTGCCCTCAAAATGGCACGAGGAGTTCTTGACTTTATTCAGCTGCTGGCAGAGCGTGAGGGAGAGCAGATTAACATGCGCTCTGTGCTCTCATTCAGAGCACAGGGTGGACTCATTAACAGGAAAAAAGAGAGAGAGAGAGAGAAAGAAAAGTGAGGCTAGACTAGGAGGTCGGAAAGAAAGAGCAAACAAGCCATCTATCTGAATGTTCTTTGTCTTTCTGTCAGAACGACTCTCCGTCTCTCTCTTTCTGTTTGCCTTTTGCTGCTGCTGTACTGCCAGTATGTATTAAGAGAGCAGAGCTTTGAGAGAGAGAGAGAGAGAGAGAGAGAGAGAGATAAAGAGAGAGAGAGATTGACCTGGTCTCGGGGGGAGATGCAGTGGCTGAGCGATCTTCAGCCTGCTCTTCAGATCCTCCCATCTCCTCTGGTCCACCGTCAGCAGAGCTGTGCCCTAGAAAACCAAACCCAACAAACACAGAGCTCAATTTTAGACCTTAATTAAATACAAGGTACACTAATACTGAGAAAGTGTTCAGTGTTCATAGGGCACCACACCAACAGCCTATTTTCACACCTTGTGTCTGCACTGTTTAAATAGCAACAGTATTTAAGATTATATTGGTACAACTTTAAAATAAGACTACCTTTATAAAGGGTTTATAAATGGTTTACAATTAGTTTATTAATGGTAACTAATTAGGTTGTAAATGCCTTAAAAGTCATTAATAATCAGTTATAACACATACGTAGAAAGGGCAACAGTGACCTGTTGTTTGCCGAATAGTGAACCCACAGCCATCTATATTGTTGCCCGTTCTAATTATGTGTTATAACTGGTTATGAATGATTTTTAAGGCATTTACAACATAATTGGTAACCATTAATAAACTAATTTAAACAATTTATAAACCCTTTATGAAGACAGTCTTATTTTAAAGTGGTACCATTATGTCTATATCTAAGGGCGTTTTCACACCAGCTCTACTTGGTGCAGTTAAAACAAACTCTGGTCCCTTTTTCAACTTTAGTGCAGTTTAATTAAGCAGGTGTGAAAACAGTAATCACACTCGGGGGCGGATCAAAAGAACCGGATTGAGACCACCTAGAGGAGTGGGTCTCGATCCGGTCCCAAGCGAACTCACATGTGGAGTGGTTCACTTGTGGAGAGAACGTGATCCGGTCTCGATCTGACCCAGCTATTACATATAGTCCATTTATTTGAGCTAAACTGCGGATAAGGTGAATTTTAAACTGATATATTAGCCAGATTACGCTAAATACCACAGCTAATAACAAACTCTGTGTCCATGCTGTTTACACGCACAGTCTGTGCTGCGTTCACTGTGTTCATTGCTCACAGCTGCGTGACTCTATGGTTTACAATGTAGTTATACATCTGCGCTGCATGACAAAACACCAAACACTGTGTTTGAAAGCATGGCGTAGCGTTTTTCAGTGTTAAAGCACAGATATACGCGCTGGAACACAGAATCTTCTTGTTATATTTACTTTTTTTCGTATATTTATATTTACTTTCATGCCAAACAGCTCTGACCAATCAGAGGGGACAGCCTGCTCGCATGGTTTATTGGTGCACGCTTTGGTGCGTTTAGGTTTATGCCTGTGTGAAACCAAACCAAACAGAGGGAGAAAATGCTTTTAGTAAACAAACTCATCAATTCATGATTCGGACCAGAGAAACGAACTACAGGTGTTAAAACCCCTTAAATTTACGGCATATTGCTACATTAGCCACAGAAAACATAGGTGCACCACTGACTGAATACAACCTAGGCATACAATCATCGATATCTTAGAAGTGAATTGTGAAAAGAGGCATGTGACCAACACGCCCAAATCGTACCTGACTCTAAAACGGAAAGGCAGCTTACCTTGTTTTCATTGAAGTTAGCTATGACCACGCCTACAAACAGAGTGAGCCCAATCATGCAGCCCAGGAATACGAAGACGTGGATGTAGATGCCGTGGGTCTGCAGTTAGGGAAGATTAATCGATTACAGATCAGGCATTGCTTTCGTCAGTGTCCTGTAGTAAGAGGACTATTCACACTGTGTTACTTACTGGATCCACTCTGTGTATGATGACATCTCTCACTTCCACCCAGCCTTTCAGAGACAGCACCTCAAACAGAGCCAGCATGGCGTTGCCAACGTTGTCAAAGTTGAAGTTGCGAGGGTTTGCCCTGGAAACAACAGTGCAAATGTCTTAGCAGTGCACAGCGGGTACAAAACCCAAGGCTGGAGCAAAATTAGCATTAGCTGTTAACCGCATTTAGCTAATTCTAATGCTGCTGCACCCAGCCTTAGTAGAAATCTGTAAATCAAAGCTTACTGTAAATACACAGAAGCACTTTGCTCACCCAAATAAACAGTTTTCAGGAGAGAAATCTGTGTAGATTAAGTGCTCGTTTTTTTTTTTTTACAGTAGAGTTACTTAGCTTAGCTTTACGTGATTTGGACCACAGCCGCAAACTACAAACTACTTTTAATATTTACCAAAGTATTTTATAAGCAGCTGTACAGTATGAAATTCTTAATATATAAATTAACAAACATAACCTACCATATCTGTTTGCGTAGGAACTTTTGTGTTTAGATAACGCAAAGCTGCATTAGCTTTAAAGCACATTTTTGTCATGTTTTTGCATTCTGATTTCATAGCTATTAAGCTCGGATGCATTATTAACACGTCTCTCAGAGACACTGCAGCATTTTATGACTTCAGATATAAGGAGTCATGCATATTAAAGCTTCTGGTTTTGCTGATTTGTGTAAAGGCCTCATCCATCATGTGGCTCCAGGTGTCAGAGAGGAGATACAGTACTCGGGACGCCGACACTAGACTCAGAGGAGACGCTCTGTGACAGGCAATCTGTTACTCATCACTTATTTACTATTCTGTAATTTATTTCAGCACACACTGGGATTTAATGCAGTGCTATTATCTGTATGTGTTTAGAGTCACAAATATCTGTATCTTTATTATTTATTATTCAGAAAAAAACTGGAAGTGGACATGGTGTAAGTGTAATAAAAAATAAAAATGGATATTGTGGGACAGTGGCATCTCTGTGGTTGTAGCGTTGGCTTATTGATTACATAGCAAAAAGATACTTAAATTAAAGCTAATTTATATTATTTATTATGTTATATTTCGGAACAGACCACTGACTGCCAACAACATCTGACTATATTTGAATTGGTATTTTTTTTCTCTGGAAAGTTACTGAAAGTGAATTAAGCATACAGACTGAGTAAGTACAGTAATATTACTGTACTAAAAAAAAATATATATATACAGCTCTGAAAAATAAATAAGAGACCACTTCAGTTTCTGAATCAGTTTCTGAATCAGTTTAGCTGATTTTGCTATTTATAGGTTTATGTTTGAGTTAAATGAACA
Organism: Astyanax mexicanus; assembly: GCF_023375975.1. Taxonomy (NCBI): domain Eukaryota; kingdom Metazoa; phylum Chordata; class Actinopteri; order Characiformes; family Acestrorhamphidae; genus Astyanax; species Astyanax mexicanus. The sequence continues at coordinate 3,985,123 of NC_064418.1, read as the reverse complement.
TTGTTGTTTTATTCTATAAACTACAGACAACAATTCTCTCAAATTCCAAATAAAAATATTGTCATTTAGAGCATTTATTTACAGAAAATGAGAAATGGTTGAAACAACCTCAAATAATGAAAGAAAAAATTATATTTATAAAGTTTTAAGAGTTCAGAAATCATTATTTGGTGGAATAACCTTTTTCATGCATCTTGGCATCATGTTCTCCTCCACCAGTCTTACACACTGCTTTTGGATAACTTTATGCTGCTTTACTCCTGGTGCAGAAATTCAAGCAGTTCAGTTTGGTGGTTTGATGTGATGCTTGTGATCATCCATCTTCCTCTTGATTATATTCCAGAGGTTTTCAATTTGGTAAAATCAAAGAAACTCATCATTTTTAAGTGGTCTCTTAATTTTTACAGAGATGTTTATGATGGGATTTTACCATAATGATTTCACATGATTGTTTGTCAGTGGAAAACTATTATCCATACCACACTCTTGGCACCCAAAATCCAGGTTTTTTCTCGTCGGGTTTGAGCTTTAGGTTGAGGTTTTTGGAGATGCTGACGTTGATTCTGAAGATTCCATGGCAGTCCTCCTTTAGGAGTGAGAGAGTAAAACAGAGAGACAGTAGTTTAAGTCCAGAATAGCACCTTCCCAAGGAGAGTTAAAAGAAGGAAGCACTCCTACCTCATGAATAATGGTAGGATCGTTACACTTGGCAAGTTTCCCAGCAAAGAGCTGCACCCCGAAGCTTGCAAACACCAGCATTAATGTCAGAAGAAGAATAGAGACCTGCGTGAAGAAAATCAATACTCTACTTTAGAGCAGGATGGCATTCCCACGGAATCCGATCATCACGCTTCTCCCATATAGAGCAGCAGAGCTGTATAGTGAATTTTAAACAGCTCACAATGGGAAAGTTTCAGTAAAGAACATCTTTCTATATAATTACAGGGTGATACTGCTAGAGAATCTACTAATAATGGGAGGATAGTTTGTATTTTTGCAAAAATCCAAGAGACTGATTAAAAGAATAAACCCTGTCAATATCAGTTAGTTAACCCGTACTGTAAACTACCTTTTATATGAAGAGAAACACATTCTTACGGGTTTTATTCATCTATCAATTATGTCATATTTACCACATTTCCATCTCTTTTTGATTGATGAGTCCAGGGTTTCCTGCAGTGCTTTATAGTTAGAGTGGCTGCCCTCCGGCTTGACAATCTTTGCCCAAATGAATAGCAAATTTACAATAATAATTTCTAAGAACAAATTAAATGTGCAGAGGAGGGCTCAGGGTGGTCCAGTGGACTAAGGTGCTGCCACTATGATTAGAAGATCAGGAGATTGCTTGTTCGAATCCTGTTTATGTAGCTTGTCATCAGATGCCAGAGCCTTGAGAGAGCACAATTGGTCTTGCTCTCTCTCTGGGTGGGTACAGTAGATGGTGCTCTTTCCCCTCATCACTCCTAGGGTGATGTTGATCAGCACAAGGCTGCTTCTGTGAGCTGATGTATCAGAACCGAGTTCCTGCGCTTTTCTCAGAGCGCCTGATTTCACATGTATTGGAGGAGGCATATGCTAGTCTTCACCATCCTGGTGTTGGGGGGCATTACTAGTAATAAGGAGAGTCCTAATGAGTGGGTTGGGCAATTGGACTTGTAAATTGAGAATAAAATTGGATAAAAATAAAAAAATAAAAGTGCAGTTAAATAAAAAATAGCCAATTGCTGAAATTATCTTGCTGAATTTAAGCAAAAATCAAGTAATGATTAAATTAGGAACTATTACCATTGATTAGCATCATTTATTGTATGTGCTACTATTCTAAATGCTGTAAAAGCACAGTGAAATGGTCCTTCTCACCAGGAAGATTTCTTTAAAGCCCTTAAGGACCTCCCGCACCACCTTCCTCATCTGAGGCACCAGCTTAAAGATGCGCAGAGGACGCAGACAGCGCAGCATCATCAGTAGCTGAGCACCTGATTCTGGGGGAACATCCGTGGGAAGCCAACACAGGAAAATCAGACTGACCTGTAGAGAGAGAGATGGAAGAAGAGAGAAACGTATATACTTATTGTCAAAGAAATGGTTGCAAACATATATTGAAATTCTACTCAAAAAGAAGATAAGCTCATAAAAGGGCAGCACTGTGTGGGTGAGCATTGTCTTGTTGGAATAGTGTGTTGGACTAGTGTAATGTTCTGGCTTCTGTGTCATGTGACAACAAGCCATTGATATTTGGAATGATGAGTGGCCTCCGTTCTTGTAAATAGACAATCTACGCAGGACGCCGCAGGACTCAAACCCCCATCATGCATCAGCCTCTATCACGTGTCCGGACTCAACCAATCAGATCATAGTTTTTTTTTAGGTGTGAGCAAATGTCTTTGTGTATCAAAGCCTGTCTATTTTGTATGTTTTTGCGAAGTATTGCCTTTTTTTATCCAGCTACACACTAAGCAATCCATTCCTGTTTGTATCTCCATGTTTGACCCGTTTTTTCTCTCGTTTTTGGCTACATTTTTTTGTCTCATCCTTTCTGCTTTGTTTTTTTATGTTTTTTTTTTCAGGAAATTTGGCTCTGATGTTTAGGTTTACTTTCTCTCTCTCCATCGCCTGTTTAATGACTATGCTCTCAGATTTTGTTCCTTATATTAAAGGGTATAAAAGAGAGATTACAATATTTAAGCCAAGTTTACTTCTTTTAGCAGGAAAATCTAACCTTTTTTTTTTTTAATTCCACAAATGCATCAATTTACCCAAAAAGTAAATAGAGTTTTTCCAGGTGTGAGCAATCAACTTTGTGTATCAAAGCCTGTCTATATTGTAAATATGTTTTATGCGAAGTATTGCCATTTTTATCCAGCTACAGACTAAGCATTCCATTCCTGTTTGTATCTCAGTGTTTGACCCGTTTTTTTCTCGTTTTTGTCTACATTTTTTTGTCTCACCCTTTTTGCTTTGTTTATTCTGTGCTCTTTCGTATTTTTCAACTCGAATTTGGCTCTGATGTTTAGGTTTACTGTCTCTCTCTCCATCGCCTGTTCAATGACTATTTTGTTCCTTTGTTAAAGGGTATAAAATAGAGAATACAATATTTTAGTCAAGCTTGCCTCTTTTAGCAGGAGAACCTAAACTTTTTTTTTTATTCCACATCAATTTACCCAAAAAGTCTACAGCTGCTGCTTTATGATTTACTCTGTGCCATCTGCGAAAATGAAATTATATCACTCTGACAAGTACAGTCGAAGATGTGCTGAATAGATTAAATATCAGGCTGTTCAGGCTTATGTAATCAAAATGTAAATGATGTTTGCACAAGAACAGGAACACTATTTAGTAATTAAGGCAAATCAGAATTCAAAAGAAAGCAGGAGGCAATTTATGATACTGGGGCATTCAAATCAAATGATGTTTACAGTCATTAAGGAGCTGTCTTCAGAAGTTTAGTCACAGGCATGATCCAACTCATTAGAGGAGCCTCTAATCAGAGAGAAGACTGGTGTTCCCATAAATTAGCACTGGAATGAGCTTCACAGAGCGGAGGAGAGGAACGAAGTCTTACTAAGTAGATGAAAATGTCCATGACGCCGCCGAAGTCTCGGATCACTGCAGTAGGTGTGAAGAAGAGGCCGTCCGCCATGATCTTCAGATTCAGCTCAATGCTCATGAATATCACAAACACGTACTCGGCAATCTGCACACAAGACACGCAAGGGTTATAACAGGGATCATACAGTTTCTAACCAAGAAATTTACATGACTTATCCATTAATTATCCATGCCTTTAAAGCAAAAACATTTCATGACCACGCTATTGTTAAAACATCAGTGCAGATAAGGACAATAAAAATAAAAATCAACTAAAACTATAATCAAAATTGATTATAGTAGGCCTAAAATTAATTTGATTAAAAAACATTTATTTTAGCAATGTTGACACAATCTTTAACAATAAAATGTTTGTCAGATCATGAGAGCGCTATTAAGTAGGGATAAAGTACTGAATTAACTGTGAGGTGATGTATTTGGAGCTTTTCTCCGTCGATAGAAAAAACACAATGATTTATAGATTGCAAATTTCCATTAATTTTCCTTAACTTTCTGTCTAGGTATTTTTATTTTTCCAAAACTTATACAGGCCTTGAAATTATTATTTTTTAAATTCCATGACTTTTCCAGTTTTTCATGACCGTACAAAGTTTCATTTAATATAATTTTTGCACTATAAGGCACACCTAAAAAACTTTAATTTTCACAAAAATCTTAAGTATGAATTCTACCAGTCAGGTATTAAGAAGCACTAAAGAATTAGCAGCATTAGCATTAGACGCTAACAGTGATAAGCACTAGCTCTTTTGCTGTTCAGAGGTCAGTATTATCAGCTTGTAGCACTGCTAGAGCAGTGATAGTATTAGCCAATAACCACGCTAAGCTAACTAAGCTTATCGCAACACTCAGGCTAGTGTTAGTGGTTAGCAGTTAGCTGCTAATGCTAGTGCTGCTGCACCCAGCCTTAGAGGAAATTTGGAAATCTAAACTTTAGGTAAATAAACGGAAATGCTTTGCTCAGCAAAATAAACATTTTTTTTTTCAGGAGAGAAATCTGTGTAGATTAACATCCAGCGCTTGTTTGACTTTAAAATATTTTCTTTTTTTTAATTACAGTTTTGTGTACTCAGCTAAGCTTTACTTAACTGTTTTTTATTAACCACCACCATCCAGCCACCACCCAGTGGCGAGATCTGCAGAATTACAAAAAAACATGGCAACACCTCTGTTCCTTACTAGTGTCACCAAATAATGCACTTTATTATCCGGTGCACCTTATGCATGAAAATAGACTAGAAAAAAAAAGTTATTTGATAGTGTCTCATAAATTATAGCTGTAATATTCAAATCCAAACATATTTTAAAACATATTTCACACATTTACTGCCTACACATTTTAGTGCTCTCTGTTTTTTCTTCTTATTTTCTTGGTACATCTTAGCTTTACTTAACTTGTAAAGTTAAGATGCTGAATCCAAAGAAAAACATGGCAACACCCCTGTTCCTTATTAGTGTCGCAAAATAATATGCTTTATAATCCGGTGCGCCTTATGTATAAAAATAGATCAGAAAATAAATGGTAATTGATTATAGCTGTAAAATTCAAATATTAAAATATATTCCAAATCAAATTTCACACATTTACTGCCTACACATTTTAGTGCTCTCTGTTTCTTCTTCCTATTTTCTTGGTACATCTGTAAATAGCATGCAGAACTGTGCTCGACTGCACGCTTTTGATAACAGCTATAGTCAAATCAGGCTTTACACTGAGAGGTCACACTGCTAAAGAGCAGCGGCAGACTGGGAGTAGAGTGGCTCTCAAAACGCAAGCTCTCTCTTATCATGCTAAATACAGCTACGTCCACACTGTCTGAAGTGCTGTGTAAAACGCTGTTTTATAAAAGTCTCAGAGAGAGAGCTGAATCTGTGAAAATCACTTTCATCTCCTCAATCTTTCTGTCTTCTCATCAAGAGCATGTGGGCTTTGAAGCCTCGCTAATAACAATGACTTCTAACAGTGCTTCTGAAGTGCTGGACAGGACTCAGTGTCATTCAAATCAGAAGCTAAATGTATTATTTAACCCTTAGATGTTGCTGTTTTCATAGGCGATCATAAGACAGGGGGACATACTGGAATTCTATTGATCAGTTTGAGTCTAATTGCTTACAGAAAAAAAAAAAAAATATATATATATATATATATATATATATATATATATATATATATATATATATATATATTGAGATCATAACTAGATTTCTAAGTAAATGGGGATGTATTTTAAAATGGGTTGAACTTGACTGTTTTTCTAGTTTTCTGATTCAGAAGAAAAGTAAAAATTCAAGTTTTGTGATGAAGAGGAAGATGGATTTTTGCACCAGGAGAGACATAAAGTTATCCAAAAGCAGTGTGTAAGACTAGTGGAGAAGAACATGCCAAGATGCATAAAAACTGTGATAAAAAAAGGATTATTGCAGCAAATATTGAGTTCCGAACTGATTATAAAAGTTTATGAATATTCTTTACATTATTTGGGTCTGAAAGCTCTGCATCTTTTTTTGTCATTTCTCATTTTCTCCAAATAAACGCTCTTAATGACAATATTTTTATTCAGAATTTGTGAGAAATGTTGTCTGTAGTTTGTAGAATAAAACAACAATGCTCTCCTAACACCTCTAACAATTAAACTACTTCTATCCTAATTTCCTTCTTCCCCTTCTTTTGTCCTTTATCCCACTATTTCCCTTTTGGTCTCCTTTAGACCTTGCCTAAAATGTTTTTTACAATGAACTTCTGTCTCCTCTATTGCTAAATATACATCATTTTTGTCTTTTTGGAAAAAAGCGTCTTTCAAATGTAATGTAATGCAATGTAATTGTCAATACCTGCAGTGTGGGGGCATGCATAACTCTGGTGAAAGGAGACTCAAACATCATGGAGATGCAAGAGCAGATAGTGACCACGATCATCACCCAGTCCAGATACGTCACCAATCCCAGCAGATCACTACAACACACACACACACACACACACACACAAGATACACACATAGTTCACACAGAATAAATTCAGCAAGAGAACAGCACATTTTGTACAACTGATCTGGAATAAGTGCTCTTATGCAACTGATGAGTGCGAGAACCGCCAAGATCATTAGAAGACACTGCAACATCAAATAGTAAAATTGTATTATATTGCTAATCTATAACACCAACCAGTTCTATGTCCAAGTTTTTTCGGTGGCACTTTAAAATAAGAATGGATGATTATTAATGGTTGAAATTAGGTTATAAACCCTTAATAAGCAGTTACAACACATACATAGAAAGGGAAACAGTGGCCTGTAGTGTACCAAATAGTGATTCCACATTAAATAATAATGTTAAACCTCAGATCAGATCTTACTAGATGATTATCTTACTTTGTCTTTTCCATTAGTCATCATTAACCTAATTTCTGTAAATAACTTTCATTCCTTCATTCAACTATAATAACATATAAAATGACTAAACTGACATAACATACTTTTATTTATGTGTTGTGTTCTGTTGTGTTAATTAATGTTTTTAAAGTATTTACAACTTAATTTATAACCATTAATAAACTACTGTATAAACGATTTATTAACCCTTTATAAAAGGAGCCTTATTTTAAAGTGGTATTACGTTAATTTTTTTATATAACAAGGTTTTTCCTTTTAAATGATGGGGATGTGAAACTAAAAAGAACACAATGCTAAATGCTATTGATTTTTCTTAATTTTTTTTATGGCTATACAAAAAAATATAACATTATCAATTTGAAAGTATTTACGACAGTCATAAACATAGCATGCAGCATTCTATGAATTAAGACTGGGTGCTGTGAAACGACCATAAAAGTTACATAAATGATAAAACTTACTATAACTGATGATACTTTGTGCTCTTTACTGCTCCTGTTATGGGATCTGTTTTCAACCTATTAGTCAAAAGACAAGCTGGTAAATATTACAGTCTTAAAAAACACAGATTACAGCTTTGCTATTACTTACTGAGTAAAAATAATGTGAAAAAACTGTGAATTAATAGAAGAGATAAAAAGCTTTTTTGAGTCGTACGCATTAAATCGGGCTCGCACGATCATCCGGCAGAAGTTTCGGAAGCGGTGCTCTCTCCCGACGATAAACAGAGGCTTGTCAAAGTAAGGATGGTTCTCTCTCAGCTCCTCTTCTTGAACTTTCCTGTTAAAAAATAAAATACAAAGAAAAAAAAACAAACAAACAGCACTATATGTTTAAATGGATGTAGGAGTAGAAGAAATGACAGAAACCATGGAATTTGTTTTGTTTATGATTAATTCACAATTGTTTTGAACAAACACTTCGAAACAATGGATTCAAAAATGTATGTTTCTCTAAAGGTAGCTAGCTAATTCTTCTGCCGTGCCAAATTTGCGGCTGGCATATGTTGGCAAAACTGGTGCTGTTGCCTTTTGGGATGGGTTAAAAAATCTATTGGCCAAAGATGTATCAGCCAGTCCATGTATGCTGAAGAAGGCAGTTCTTTTGGATGCGTTAGACTTCCTGGATGAGTTGTCCATGCCCTTTCTGTGTAATTATGATAGGCCAGTCACTCCTGGGAAGGTGCACCACTGTTCCATGTTTTCTCCATTTGCGAATAACAGCTCTTTTAGCCTATTCATGTTGTCAAACAGATTATATTTAAGTGACTGCTTCATTATATAGGTCTGGCAGTAATCAGGTCTGGTTGTGGTTATTAAAATTGAACTTAAAAAAATCTAGTCAATCATAGTTAATTCATGGGGGCAATTACTTTTTCACATAGGGGCAGGCGTCGTTGAAGTTTTTTAGTATTTACTCAGGTAATTTCAGGTAATCTTTGAATCTTTTGATGTTACTGTTTGAAGATCTAAAATGTTATGGATGACAAAAAAAAAAAAAAAAACAGCACTGTACAGCTCTGGAAAAAAAAAAATAAGAGAGCACTTAAAAATGATGAGTTTCTTTGATTTTACCAAATTGAAAACCTCTGGAATATAATCAAGAGGAACCAAACTGAACTGCTTGAATTTTTTGCACCAGGAGTAAAGCAGCATAAAGTTATGCAAAAGCAGTGTGTAAGACTGGAGGAGGAGAACATGCCAAGATGCATGAAAACTGTGATTTAAAACCAGGGCTATTCCACCAAATATTGATGAACATGAACTTGTTTTCTTTGCATTCTTTGAGGTCTAAAAGCTCTGCATCTTTTTTTGTTATTTCTGACATTTCTCTGCATTTTTTCTGCAAATAAATGCTGTAAATGACAATATTTTGTATTTGGAATTTGGGAGAAATGTTGTCTGTAGTTTACAGACTAAAACAACGGTGTTCATTTTACTCAAACATAAACCTATAAATAGCAAAATCAGAGAAACTGATTCAGAAAATGAAGTGCTCTCTTAAGTTTTTATTTAAGAGCTGTATATGTATGGATGAAAGAAGAGATGGCTGCGGGTAAAACATGCCGTGTGATAATGGTACTGAGCGGGGATGATAAAGATCAAGCTGTGTGTGAGCAGGCAGTGTGTGGTGGAGTGTGTGTGTGTGTGTGTGTGTGTGTGTGTGTGATGCTGATATAAAACTGGAGCATGCTTGTAGAAGCTTCTTCTTTACCGTTTCATCTCAGCCTGTTCCTTCTTCTCCTGGATCATCTTGATCTCGCTGTCCTCTCTCTGAGCGTTCCGATAGCGCACAGTGTTAGTGTGCTGCACGTAATCACACACAGCACGATTCAGAAATAGGAATTCTATATATGTGTCGTGCCTGCGTCTGCCTGTGTCTGTGTTTGTACTTACATCTTGGGTAAGAGTCTCCAGAGATTTGCCTCTGCTGATTCTCTGGCTGGTGGAGCCGTGTCTGAGGGACCTGGGGGCAATGATCAGATTCAGAGTCACTTCTCAGCATAAACAGCAGTAGAATAACTTTTATTTAAAATGTTTTTCAATGTGTTTTTTTTTTTTACTTACTGCACTTCAACCTATTCTCTGTGTTTGCAGGGAAACTTATAATGTAACAATAAGCTTTAGTAGTATCATATCAATAGAGGAGAGAGCTGATTTGAGCTGGTAAGATTTTAGAACCACATGAAAACGCTTTTCATACATTTTTTAGAAGTGAAATCTCCTGACTTTACACAAGCTTTCTCAGCCAGAAATATTATATATTCTGTTGTAGTCTCTTGTTTCTACTTGTGCAGTCTGTACAAGTCTTTGCAACAGTGGTACAGTGATTCTCAAGAGGATCTGTACTTTCTATTGGCTAATGCTGCCTTAAAGCGATTTTAGTTGTCCTAAAATGCACTTTTTCTTGTTCTTTGTGGAATACAATAGTTATATGTCTCTGAGTTAGAAGCTATATGCATGCTGCACATGGGAAATCCATGTCCAGAAAGTAAAAATTCTACCCAGGGTGGATTTTTACTTTTACTTTCTCTGTGTGTAACTATACGTTTAAATAGGATCTCCGGTGGATTTTGCGTTTTACAGAGATTCTAAGACTAGGTCAGTGGCTGAACTGCACTGCTGTAAAGTAACATATGACATTGCAAAGACTGATATTAGCGTAAAAATGTCTTCATTTTAAAATGTTTCTAAATGTCATGCATCTTGCCATCTTGTACAGTATGTATTCTAATATTAGTGTTGTTGTAAGAATCTTATGATAAGTGCCAAGAATAAAGATCATAGTATTGGACATATATAACTTTTGTTGAATGTGTTTTTAGTGTTCAAGTTATATAATGTATGTGTGTGTGTGTTTTTGTCAGGGTTCATACACTTTTAAACGAATAATTTTCATGTTTTTTTCATGACTTTTGCATGTCTTCGAGACAAATTTTCATGACTATACGATTTTTAAATAAATCAGTGCAGACATGGACAATAAAACCTAAATCAACTAAAACTATAATCCAAATTGATTATAGTAAGCCTGAAATATTAAATCATCAATAATAAAATGTGTGTCAGATTCTGAGAGCTCCATTGTGTTTGTGTAAATTACTGAATTAACTCTGAGCTGATGTATTTGTAGCTCATAATAGATTTTCTCCATCAATAAACTGGAACACAAAGATTTGTAGACCAATACTCCAAAACTTTCTGGGTATTTTTATTTTTCCAAAACTTATCCAGACCTAATAATTGCTATTTTTTAAATTTCATGACTTTTCCAGGTTTTTAATGATCGTACAAACCCTGTTCTGTGTGTGTAAAAGAGAGAGAGGCAGTGAGTGTGTGTTTCTGTGTGTGTATGAGAGAGAGAGAGGCAGTGAGTGTGTGTTTCTGTGTGTGTATGAGAGAGAGAGAGAGAGAGAGAGGCAGTGAGTGTGTGTTTCTGTGTGTGTATGAGAGAGAGAGAGAGAGAGAGAGAGAGAGAGGCAGTGAGTGTGTGTTTCTGTGTGTGTATGAGAGAGAGAGAGAGAGAGAGAGAGAGAGAGAGAGAGAGAGGCAGTGAGTGTGTGTTTCTGTGTGTGTAAAAGAGAGAGAGAGAGAGAGAGAGAGAGAGAGAGAGAGGCAGTGAGTGTGTGTTTCTGTGTGTGTAAAAGAGAGAGAGAGGCAGTGAGTGTGTGTTTCTGTGTGTGTATGAGAGAGAGAGAGAGAGAGAGAGAGAGAGAGAGAGAGGCAGTGAGTGTGTGTTTCTGTGTGTGTATGAGAGAGAGAGAGAGAGAGAGAGAGAGAGAGAGAGAGAGAGAGGCAGTGAGTGTGTGTATGCTTTGAGCTCACCTGCGCTCCTGGCGGATGTGGTGCTGCACACTGAGGATGGAGCGCTCTTTGGTTGGCTGGCCCTCAAAGGAGCCGCTCAGCATGCGCTGTCTGGTGCAAGCCCTGAAACCACAACCAGGCAACAGCTTTAGCAAACACTCCTCACTGATACACACATTTTATTATTTATTTCTACTTTCATCTGCGTTTGCTTATGAGTATCAAAAGTACTTTAGCTTTGGCTAACCTGTACCACACTGCCTGAATCATCAAGACTTCTTATTGCATTGATATGAATATGTGGTCCTATGTGTATGTGTTCATGGTGGTGACATTACAACCAAGAAGAATTTAAAAGGGGCTGGTTATGCCATTTTAGTGGACTCTGCAGTGGGTGGTAACTTTTAAAACATTTTAAAACAACATTTATAGAGTTTTTTTTTTTTTAGAAAAGCAGACTAAGACACTGTTCTCTATGATCAGAGGATTCTATGTTGGTTTAAATCACAGATCATGCTGTTCGCCATCAGCAGCCAGAGTCAGAGAGAGTGCAACCGGCTTAACGGGTCACATTTGTTGATCAGCACAGGCATCTGTTAGCTGTTTTTTAAAGCAGGGGATCTGACGCTTCCTTCCAAGAGCGTTGGCTACCAGGTGATGCTGTATAAGAGTCAGGTTTGAAAAGAAGCAGTGGCTCGTACCTGTCAAGTTTTTAATGAAAAAATAAGGGGAACATTTCCACCACCCGCTTCGAGATGTATTATAGCATCATGATATAGTATGTAGTAATTAATATTGTTATATTAATATATGTTAATATATGTTCATAGTATGTATGAGTATGTATCATCATACATACAAATACATTAGTTTCGCAGCCAAAACGGGAGACTTGACAGGTATGCAGTGGCTGACTTAAACAAAAAAAAAAACAAAAAAAAAAAACAATATGAAATGGACTTAGAGTGTAGTAGAGACACATGATAGCACGTGTGAACATTTAGTGAATAGTATACCTTTATTCACCCCCAGCATTTCCAAATATGATGTTTTAAGACAATGCTTCCAACAGGCTTACATTGCAAATGATAGAGGTATAGCGTTACAATGCAAAAAAAAAAAAAAAAAAAAAAAAAAAAAACTTTTTTACACAATCACCAGGTTAAAGTAACAATTCATTGGTAGAATTTCAAGGCCTCTTACCAATGAAGTGTGGAGCTACTTTGAGCTTGTTAATGGTGTGAAAATAGTGATTTCTTTGCATGGGTCTCTTCCCTATGCCCCTATCGTTAGCATTGTAAGCCTGTTGGGAGCACTGGCTAAAAAATGCTGGGAGTGAATGAAGGAGGGCTATTAAAAAAAAAAAAAAAAGTTTGTACTTGTTATCATGCTTCACTACAACCAAAGTCCATTTCACACTGGAGTTCTCCTTTAAAACCTGTTGTATGCAGTAAGTGCTAGTTTTCAGCCTCTTAGTTTGGGGTATATTGATAGTTATCAATATGGTTATCCCCTTTTACTCGCTAATAAACTGATTAATAGAACAGAGAAGATGAACCCTCGCTCAAACAATCCTTTACAAACCATCATAAAACTACTTAACCTCTGTTTCAATACAAACGGCACCATCTTTTATGATCTAAATGCAGAAAATGTGTAGATTAAGTGCTGATTTATAAGCTCCTTAAGAAGCACTGCGACCTGCACATTAGCCTCTCATTCAGAGATCACCAGAGCCGTCCCAGAGGAAAGCTGCTGCTCACGACCATCCTGCAGCACTGTGCGCATACACTGCATGGCAGATGGCACTTACTAGCATACAGGAAGTTAGCACAGGTAGGAGGCAGGTCTGAGGAGCTGAGCCACTGCTGAGAAGAAAACTAATTAATCTCTTTTTAGCACAGTCAATTATAGAGCATAAAATCACAAGCATGACCTGAGAAAATATAACAAAGGGTAAATATAATGCCTTTTAATTTATGAACTTGAGGTTTTTTAAAGGTTTGTGCAGGTCTTTCATCAAAGTCTGTGCTACAGTAGAACAGGTTCTTTCCTAAGGGAAGTATGTTTCTGCCAAATAGAACCAATCATTAATGTACACTGCTGTGAAAAAGTATTTGCAGAGAAAGATTTCCATTGTTTTTGCCTCTTTTTTTAATCAAATCGACATTTTTAGATTAACAAACATGTTAGTATTAGACAAATATAATCTGAGTAAATATAAAAGGCAGTTTTTATATATAATTTATTACAGAATTGTTTTATTTCAGCCACATTGGAGGGTTTTCCATTATGAACAGCATGTTTATCTCAATCAGATTTTGACTACGCCACTCCAAAAAATTTATTTTGTCATTCCAAGATGGTAAGATATACTGTAAGATGGGCCTGCTTGTCCTTTTTGCTCAGCAGTGACTGAACTCAAGAAATCTGTAAGAGGGGCAAATAGTTTCTGACAGCACTGTATATAAAATATGTTTCACTTTTTGAATTAATTTACTGAAATAAATTAACTTTTTGATTATATTCAGTTTTTTTTTTTAAGTTGCACCTGTACATCTTAGCCTGTACAAACAAAGAAGAGGTAGAACAATAAATGTGTGTGATTAATAAAAGTTTCAGATTTTTAAGACTTTGATTAAAAAAGTCAACTGTTCTGACTCTTAAAACCCACTAAGATGATATATGTACAAATTGGGTTTCTGTCCGAATACACTGCCTGGCCAAAGAAAAGTTGGTCTGCAGGTTTAGGTTCAGCAACAGTATGTGCTGAAAGAATGAGGTCAGCTGACTACCTGAATATACTGAATATAGACCAGGTTATTCCTGGATTAATGGATTTATTATTTCTTCCCTGATGATACACACGGCCATATTCCAAGATGACTACAATGTCAGGATTGATGGGGCTGGAATTGTGAAAGAGTTCAGGGTTCAGGGAGCATGAGATCATCATTTATCATTTTCACACATGGACTGAGAGAGTTCACCACAGAGTCCAGATCTTAACCTCATTGAGAATCTTTGGGATGAGCTGGATGGAGAAGAGCTATTTTGTGCAGTGGTCAGACTCTACCATCATCAATGCTGCTGCAAGATCTTGGTGAAAAAATAATCCAGCAACAGTGGATTGAAATACTGTAAATCTTGTGACATTGCAGAAAAAGCTTATTGAAACAATGCCACAGTGAATGTGTGACGCAATCAAAAACGTAAATAAAGGCGGTACTACTAAATATTAGAGTGTGACCTTTTTTTTTTTTGTCCAGGCAGTGTACTTATGCCCTAAAAATGACTATGCTGACAAACTGCAGTGCTGTGTCATTGGTCTCTGTCACTGTCCCGCTCGACCAAATGGTCTGCTATTAATGTGCTTTTCACATCTCTGTTGTTTCATCCATTAAAGCCCAACAGGCTGTGGATGAATACACACGCAGACATCTCCCTATCATCATTCAGCCCGTTAGCCTGCTGCTGGCCGCCGCCGCTGCTGCTTTGTTGCCCATTAATTGCAAAGTCATGTACCAGAACACAACTAATGACAATCTGGGCTTCAGGAGAATGTGTCAGCCTTATTTATGGCCACTCAGTGTGATGAGTGGCTGCCCGGGTGTGTGTGTGTGCGTGTGTGTGTGTGCTTGTGTCTGCACACACAGACAGACCGAAAGCCCAGACGGCACAAGCAGACGACGTGGGATGGCTACTGATGTGCTGTCTGGCAGGAGGAGGAGGAGGGGAGGAGCGAGTGTTTGTGCGTGTGTGTGTGTGTGTGTGTGTGTGTTATGCGAGCGGATACGATAATGGCAGGTAGGCAGGGATTTGGGACGCTGCAGACGTGCTCTGAAAGCTGATGGCACAGCACAAGGTGCACAAGCCCAGTGTGAAACAGACTGGGCCACGCAGCCTCACGCAGTCTCGAGCAGCCTCACGCAGCTTCACGCAGCTTCACGGCCAAGCCCAGCCCAGTGCTAAACTTTTAATTATTAATTAGTTTATTCACGCTGATAGGCTCCCCACAACGAGATCAGAGACAGAAGCACCACTATCTGTCCTAACGCTGGATCAGCCAGACAGCAAGCGCTACCCGACAGCCTGAGGGAATCAAAAACACAAACACATTTTTCCCTGTAATTGAATTAAACCACTCAGTATCAAACTGCCACAACACTGCCCCAATGCTTTTAATCTGAAAACCAGACCATCGCATTACATCTCTGCCAATACATCTTTGGCTAATCTATATTTTGGCCAACATCTGTGCTTAATTAATTAATGAGACTGGCTTTTTGGATGGAAAATGAGAGCTAATACACTGCCAACCATCCAGAAACAGCTAGATTTTTTAATGGTTTTTAATATAAATGAGCTTGTTCACTACTTTAAACAAAATCATTGATACAAATCATTGTACTTTGTAGAAAACAGAAGAATAACCCAGTTCATTTACAGTACAATCCACTAAGTATTACAGTCCTAAATAGCAAAACATCACTCAAAAATGACAACCTCTTGCTATGATGTCAGCAACCACAGCTTTCAGGTTATTAAATCAATTTTAGAGAGACAGTATTTAAAAAAATCTGCTTTCAATAATTTACAAAGTCTAAATCACTTAATTACTAAACACGGTTTAATAACATTAATATAGATATTAGATATTAACTTTCAGATTTAGGAAGTATTTTGTGTTAATGCTTCCTTTATGTTAGTGACTTTTATTTTGACACAGGCTGTTTTTCACCAAGGATCTCAGCTAATTGACTATTATCGTATATAGGCAGTGGGCCTTATAATCCGGTGCACCTTATGTATGAATTCTACCAGTCAGGTATTAAGGAGCACTAAAGCATCTCTGCTAAAATACAGTGTTAAAAGGGAGTTTGGGTAAAGTTTCTCCAGCACTGAGGCTGGAGTGCTGGAGCAGCATTAGCATTAGCTGCTAACCACAGCGCTAGCTCAAAGTTCAGAGATAAGTAAACGGGATTGTAGTTTGTGTGTTAACTGTGTTAAAATAAGCTACGTGAGACGAACCGCTAGCTAATTGGACCCTGGCTTAACAGAATATTCAGGGTTCCTCAGTGTAGCGCTATCAGGCGGCATTTACTAGCGCTGCTGGCTAACTAGCTGCTGGCTAACTAGCGCTGTTTAGCTTAACCACTGCTAAACGCATCATCTTTTAAAATAGACTCCTGACTAAAGAAGAAAAAAAGGTTTTGGAACTTACCGTAGAATTTTATTGACTGTTGTTTCCTTTTCTAGCAGGTTGCGAGCACGGATGCTGAATATTGATCTTCTTAGCTAGAGTGGATGAAAAAAAAAACATTCAACTTTAAGCCACAGAGAACAGACCCCACTCTCACAGAGGTCAGAGTGAAGCGCAATTACTGCTGGTGATAAACATGTAATAATGGTGATAAACTGTATCCGCAAACAGATAACGGCTAGTTAAAGCAGATAAATATGGAACATAAGGTGAAAATGCAGGATTCCAGTAATAGTGGTAATGGTGGTGTGCTCCTTACCTTCTGATCAATGTATTTATTATCCTCAATAGCAGAGCGTTTGGAGTGATCGCAGGAGGAAGACGAGGCGGAGGGGAGTCTACGAAATAGACAGCTGGGGTCCTGCTGCTGCCGGTCAATAAACTGCTTCATAAAGCTTTCCCTGTAACACACACACACACACACACACATAAACATGCAATACATAACCTTACATTACAGCTGCAACTAACATGTGTTTGGTTTTTATAATAGCCCATTACTTTCTGCAAAAAAAAAGTTCAGCCCAAGTTGAGTTTTAGCTGGTAATAGTGAGGCCTGCAGTTCTTTAGATGTTGTTCTGGGTTCTTTTGGAACCTCTTAGATGAGTTGTCCATGCCCTTGTGGAGTAATTTTGATAGGCTGGTCACTCCTGGGGATGTACACATATGTTTAATGTTTTTTTTTTATTTTTATTTTTTTTTATAAATAATAGCTCTTACTGTGGTTCACTGGAGTCACTTGATTCCACAGGTTTGGTAGTAAACAGGCCTGGATGTGTTTAGCGAAATTGAACTCTGAATTGAGCTTTCTAAATAATGCAATTAATCACAGTTAATTCATGGTTCTGTATCTACTCAGGTTATTTAGGTCTGTTATTAAAATTTGTTTGATAATGAAAATGATCATCTTAAAAGGATGATATAAAAGTAAAAACAAAATAAATACTTTTATTATGGCACTGCATCTGGAGTCCAGTTATACTACACTAGACCTCCCACTCCCTCACTTCCCTGGCTTATTTAACCAGGTTGAGACCAAAGACTAGCTGGGTGTTCCCAAGTTGTCCATCAAAATGCAAACAGACCACTGATATAAGAAAACTAAAACTGGAAACTGGAGTAGGTTTGAGTGGTATTTAATGCACCGCAGTAATCAGACGGTTGGAACAGACGAGTTCGTTCGATACCTAATCCTGGGCACAGTGAAGTCGGACGGCAGCTTGGATATCTTCACCATCTGTGGTCTGTTGGGGAACTTCTCAAAGATGCGTAAACGCAGGGGAAGCTTCTCTTTTGTATCTGCATTGGCTTCACTCTGCTTCAGCTAAAGAGAGAAAACACACAAAAAAAAACATTTCATAAAGAACAGCACCAGCAGACATTGATTAAGCATCTTCTTTTAAATCAACAGAGATAATTATGTTGGTTCAGCACAGAGATACAATGAGCAAAAACTCAAAATCACATACAGAATGGTTCAGGTTTTCTACATTACCAATTTACATCTGTCTTCATCACTTACAATTAAACAGGTGGTGCTCATTATTTAATTTCTATCCAAGCATTGGCCCTATCATCTAATTTTTATATATATATATTTTATTTCTACTGATGTCACAGCCATGCATGAACGCTCTAGTGATGTAGTGAAGTATTTTGAATGGAATCGGACTCTCTGGAGCTGGTAAGCATGAACCTGTTGGCATCATACCAAGTGTAAAATCCCTCGGTATTGATCTGTGGAGCTGGCTGTCGATGGTGCCCAATCCAGTACTTGAAGTTGAAATAAGATCAGGAATTGGGGGTGAGGTGAGGGGGTGATCTTTTAAAACCCTAAGCTCACTTTTGTTGCTGAATGCAATCAAATCCTCACAGCAATGCTGCAGAATCTAGTAGGAATCTTTTTTTTGGTCTGTAGAGAAAGAGAGTAAGAGAGTTACTCCACCCTCAGCTCAAATTTGAAAAAGGCTAAAAAAAATAGGAGTGGTAGTTTGGGAGGGGCACTGGGTGATGTATGGGTTTAGAGGCAGGACAGGAGGTAGAGCTGATGTGGCTGAAATGGTTGGATGTCAGCAGGGGGGCGGTATTATTGATTGTCTGATTTGCATATTGTGATGTGTCTGTGTAGCAAAGTACACAAAAACATAATTCACGCCTATAGCGCAGTTGAACCTGTGAGGGCGCTGGAGAGACTAAAATTGCCACAAAAAAAATAAATAAATTGGTAATAGTTATCATTGTTACTAGTTGTTATAATTGCTTGGGAAAAAATATCAGCACCATCAGTCGTTAAAGTGTCTGTTTAATAATGCTATTAATAAAGAAATGCAATGCAACATTATTTAACCCATTTCATGGCAGTCCTGCCATCATGTCAATTTTCAAGTTCTTACTATTTCCACTCTGATGGTTCTGATGGAACCATCGTCCTCTTTGTCAGTGGGGGAGGACGAGCTAAGCTAGAATTCAGACAGGTCCTCAGGCGCTCTGGTGCAATGTGTCATACCTTTTTATCATTCCCCAGCTCTATTATGCAATACAAAAGCTGTGGGTGATTAGCACTGTGCACTTGAGTGGCTCACCCTTCGACTGTCAGGCAATCACTCGACTGGAGAGCGAAGACAAGCCTGAATGGAGTCAGTGTGGAGCACTGCCTGTGAGCAACAATAACCCAAACAAGATAATAAACACGTAATTGAAGCTTTGTTGTTTCATCAAAGAGAGAGAGAGGTCAGGGATTCCTTGTGTGCAATAGAAGGAACTGAATGGACCAATCATTTCTCTTGTGTGCTATTGGGTGAAAGCAGATGCAAATACAGCAAACTGTATGTCAAACAAGCTTAACAGACGGACTTGTATCTTAGAAACATATATATAAAACCCATTTTTATAGTATTTTCGTATGTTACAAAATGTACAAAGCATTCTCTAAAGAAGTTTTAGAATTTTTAGACCACGCCCCTCCAATGACCACCCAGAAAACATTTCACATGTTTATTTTTACACTGTAAGCTAGAAGTGTAATCCACACACAATTGTTTTTCACCTGTAGTGAGGAACTTGCTTTCTTTTACAGTCTGTAAGTTAGTAAAGTAAGTTGTTTGGTTATTGTTTCTAGTTATCTACTACATAGGAAAACAACAATTTATGTTTACTACCTTATTAAGCTATTAATTGTAATGCTAATAGTAAGAAACTATTGTGAACTGTTGGTGACGGTTGGTTGACACAGCATATCCTGTTCCATAGGGTTTTTTACTCTAGGGCCAATAAAACTGATATTAATAATTATATATGATAATGATAATAGCATAATAATAATATGATAATAAGTATAACTGTAGCTCTGAGTGTAAGAGTCTAAAGTCTAGGATTACATACAGGTTGGAAACATTATTCTACTGTACAGAACTATATTTGTTACATATACATATTAACACATATTAATACTTCTATGGCTCACCAGTCACTTTTATAATCAATGGTATAGCACCTTGCACATTGCTCTGTTGATTATTTATTGGCTGTTAGCAACATCTACTGCACTGCTCCGTTTACAGTTACAGTTATTTACCTTGTATAGAAGGATTTTTATATGCTTATATATTTTCTGTTCTTCTGTGTTTAATTCATGTTGAATATATTTCTTATTGTATTGTGTTGTTGCTGCCTAAATTTCCTTTGGGATCAATGAATGTCTGTCTGTCTATCTATCTATCTATTAACATTTTAATAAAAGCAGAATTTTTTCTGAGGTCATCTAGTGTACCACTTTGAGATGATTGGAGTACCACCAGTGCTACCTGGTGTACCACAGTTTCAGAACCACAGCTCTAAAGCAAAGCTTGGTTTAGAGTTGGACCACGATGCTGTTCTCAAAACCCATCCAAAGATGGCAGCAGCGCACAGCCTGAAACAAGCCAACCAGACACAATCAGCCCCCACACCATACATCAGGAAAAATAACATCAAAGCAAATTAACAGCACAAATTCCATTTTCACGAGACGGCCTCAGTCAGAACAGCCGTGCTGCAGAACAGTCATGCACGCGGGCAAACCGGTCAGACAAAAGGAGAACGACTCGATTTTGGGGGTAGCCAATTATATAAATTTAATTACCTATGAAAGCATCCTATTGAAATTCCTTGACTGGCACACTCTGTCTGCGAGACAGCAGATAAATCTGATGCATTTCTGATTGGGGGCGAGTGGCACCCGGGATGGAGTGCTCTGATGAATGCTTATCGTTGGAAACAAGCTGGCAGCCTGAGCGATTCTGCCTGACTTCACGAGGCCACCGAAAGACCCTTCCGGAAATGAAAACGGGGGGTTTGTTGAGTGAGAGGTGATGGAGGGAACAGAATGAAAAGGAGAAATGCTAATCTGTTTATTGCCTTCAGCCAGAGGGCTCCGCATGCAAAGCCATTCTTTCACCACCCAGTGAAAGTGTTCGCAAGCATCAGTTAGGTGCCTATAGGTCTGTAGCTGGTTTTGAAGCTGAAAGACACTAAGAGTCATGGAGGAAGCACTGTTCTGAGTAATGCACTGACATGGCATTGTTGTGTTATTGCTGTTGAGAGCCTACAGTACAGTGAGGAGGAAGGATGGCACCAGGGCGCTGGGCATATGGGTTGAGAGGGTGCAGTGCTTGACCCGCTCCACAAGAAGCTCATAGTGGCTTCTGTCATTTGGAGCCAAGAGCTTTTTTTCCAGTGCTGTATATTGCAGTATTTAAAAGTCACATTGTAAATGAATATATTATATTGGCCTACACTTTTGGTTTATCAAAAAAAAAAAAAGTTGGTTACATAACTAGATGTCTTTGATGCATTTAAACTCAAGTCAACAAACACAAATAACCAGAGGAACATTTCTGATTGGTTAGGATCTCACAGGTTTGGTGCAAAATTTTCTCTTCTAGAGAAACATAAATAAAAACCTTACGTTAAGTATATTCAGTAGCGGCATCAACTTATCTGGTGTCTGAGGAACCTGCCATGGACTTTCACACCATGGAGATATTCAATGTTTAAAAAAAAAAAAATCAGTGTTCCAGATCTTTTTGAGAAAGCAATGGGTGTGATGTGCTCAAAATTAAGAGCAAAACAGACCATTCAGACTGTTATCAGCAACAAGTCAAAAAGTCAGGACATGTCAATCTAGATAAAACAATTTAAAAAAATACAACACGTTTTGCGATCATGCAGAAATTACATCACATTACATTACATTTGGCAGACGCTTTTGTCCAAAGCGACTTACAATAGTGAAGTACAAAAGTAATAGAAGTTTAAAGGTAAAAACATCTTTATATAGGGCCTAAAGGAGGTCAAAGGGAAATAATGGGATAGAGGAGTGAAGTAGGGGAAGAATGAGGTTAGATTGGGTTAGATGTAGTTAGTTAGTTAGTTAGAGGTGTTAGGAGAGTAGGTGCTGTTTGAAGAGCTCTGTCTTCAGGAGTTTCTTAAAGATAGTGAGAGATTCTCCTGATCTGGTAGTAGAAGGTAGTTAGTTAGAGGTGTTAGGAGAGTAAGTGCTCTTTGAAGAGCTCTGTCTTCAGGAGTTTATTAAAGATAGTGAGAGATTCTCCTGATCTGGTAGTGGAAGGTAGTTTCCAAGTACACTAGATTCAGCCCAAAAAAATCTAAGATTCTGAAGCACTACAGCCCTCCTAAAGAGCACCACAGGTGCACACACTTCAGAAGAATTTCTAAATACAGTTTAAATGGCCCGGGACTGGTAGATCTAGAGATACTGCAGAAAGCAACACCTGGGCAATAGGATATTCATGTCCTGGCACCTTGTTTTGGGACTGAGGACTGATGCAAATGCCACAGTGAGACACGTGTACCTGTGTTGTGCACTCAACCCCCTCCTTACCTGAGACAAGATAATGCTGTGCATCTCCTCTCATCTCTCCGACTGCAGTGTACAGCAAAGCCCAGAGGAGACGAGCGGCCTGCACTCTTGACCTTTCACTGTATTCTTACTTAATGCAGCCGCTGCTGAGAAACTTTGAAAACTGCTACAGTCATCTGTTCTAGTCTCGGAGCCTGGAGCCTTCTAGTCTCACTCTGGAGCAAAGGTGGATTTCCCCAAGATAAGAAACAGAAACAGCGCCTCTACATTTGTTTTGAGATGAATGTATTGTTTAAGCATAAGAGTTTGAAACCTTAACCAGTCCCTAAGGCCCCAATCAATGGCTCTGCGCTCGGCGGGACTGTTGTACGCGAACGCTCTGCTCAGCAGCAGCCTCTTATTAGCTCTCACCCTGCGCTGCTCAGAAACATGGCCTACTGTGGAGAGAACACACGCTTCCCCACTATTTACATCCCCCCATATAAACAACCCAACAGAAGCCGTGCAGCTTCGCTACACTGCGTCTCGCCTGCTTGTCTATTCTGGGTTTGAGCCTTATTGTTTAAAATGGAAGCTAAAATAAGGCTGCGAGCCAGAATATTAAGCCTTTCGTAGCAGTTTCAGGAGCATACAGAATGTTTTCTGGCAACATGTTTTGCACAAAATTTTTGCATACAAAGCTACAGTTGGTTACAGTTGTTACATTAATTGCACATTGTGCCAGTAAGAGCATGAAGAGTGTGAAGGTTCAATTAGCAGGGTAAGAGCACAGTTTTGCTCAAAATATTGCAGTGCACACAACATTATGGGTGACATCCAGAGTTCAAAACAGGACAAATTGTTGATGCACGCCTTGCTGGAGCATCTGTGACCAAGACAGCAAGTCTTTGTGATGCATCAAGAGCCACGGTATCCAGGGTAATGTCAGCATACCACCAAGAAGGACCAACCACATCCAACAGGATTAACTGTGGACGCTGTAAGAGGAAGCTGTCTGAAAGGGATGTTCGGGTACTAACCCGGATTGTATCCAAAAAACATAAAACCACCGCTGCCCAAATCATTCGAATCACCTCAACTCTCCTGTTTTCACCAGAACTGTCCGACACCACAATCAATTATTGTGCTCTAAAACCAGGTGTTTCAGATTCATTGTTCAAACCCTGTAGACTTGCAATTAATACAGCATTTTTGATCAGTGAAATGCAATAAAATGGAATTAAATCATCTAGTACAAATGTTTGCTCGATGATACAGTTACTCCAATAAAAGCAGGATGGATAATCTCTTTCTGTAATACTCTATAATGCTCCTATCTCTCCCACACTCAGCTCTGCCTGCGATCTGCAGCCTCTGGACTACATTGCCCAGGATGCACCACACACCGACACCAATATACCCAATCCCGATTACATGACACAGCACATGAGCAGATCACCTGAGTACTAGCCACACGGTTTAGCCATTTACTGTAGCTATAAATTGGCCTCATTTGCTCTTCTAAAGTCATTGATGAGTATTGACAGTTCTAGTGACGGCTAGTAAATTGGGACAAGGCCGGGGAAAAAACGCCCTTATAAGGAGATAGGGAGCCTAAGAACGGGCAGAAAAACAAGAACGAGGATTGTAAAGGACAGGGGAGGACTGTAAACAAAAGCTCACCAGAGAAGCATTTTATTTATTTTTTTTATTTTATTTGTTTCATGTGCCGCCTATTGCCGACCCCTGCTATAGGCATTCAACAGCAAAAATAAGGCAAACTCTGCCACACTGACTGCTGTTTTTACATGAATAAAAGCATAAACAACTTTTTTCTTTCGTTTGGGTGCTAATTGAAAGAATCACAGGTCAGTGCTGCTGTGGTCTGCTTATTTTTGCATTAACGCAGGGTTCTGCAGGCTAATGAAGTGTGTATGTGTGTCTGTGTTTCGTGTAAGAGACCAGAGCAAAGCCTTTGCTCCGCATAATGAGGAATCAGAAACAGCTTTTTTCATAAATCAGTGCAGTGCTAGCGGAGAGGCTAAAATGACTACAGTGGCCTTCAGACATATTAGGGTGATCCATTCACTCTTTTCACACATTCTTTCCAATTTCAGGCTTGGGTGATCGGCGCATTAGGCTTTTCTTCTGCACGTCCTCCACCTCTGTGAAAGACTGTGCTCTTATTATTGATCAATCACTTCATGCTTTACAGCACATTCACAAAAAACATGACGGATGGATACTGTGCTACTGGAGTCACGGGGAGGTAGACGAGCTTCGCAAATCGCCACTCTGCTACTCTGCTACTCACCAACATGAATCTATTGCCCAAATCTACTCCACAGACCACTAACCACTTTAACGCTCCACTTCAGCAAGTATAAACAGAACAGAGCTAATGTAAGCACAGGTAAAACAACGCTCGGTACTTTGTCTGGGTGTAGAAGTGAGTTACTACACAGCAGTACTACTATGAATGAGCTCTGGATAAATAAAATAAGAGACCACCTAAAAATGAAAAATTAGTTTCTTAGATTTGACCTAAATTGAAAACCTCCGGAATATAATCAAAAGGAAGAGGGATGATCAGAAGCCATCAAACCAAACTGAACTGCTTGAATTTTTGCACCAGGAGTAAAGGCATAAAGTTATCTAAAAGCCCAAAAGCAGTGTGTAAGAATGGTGGAGGAGAACATACCAAGATGTATGAAAACTGTGATTTAAAACCACTGTTATTCCACCAAATATTGATTTCTGAGGCCTTAAACCTTTATGAATATGAACTTTTTTCTTTGTATTATTTGAGGTCTGAAAGCCATTTCTCATTTTTTGCAAATAAATGCTCTAAATGACAATATTTTTATCTGGCATCTGGAAAAAGGGGTGTGGCTGACTTCACTTGTGTCGGAGGAGGCATGTACAATTCTTCATATGTTTGAGACATTGCTAGAGCTGAGTGGAGGACTAAGAGGTGAGTGGAGTAAATGACCTTCCAAATTGGGAAGACAAAGAGGGTGAAAAGAGAGTAAATTAACTGAAACAATGAAATGAGGGAAAGGATGTTAATTGCTAAATACAATTAAGTTAAAAACTGCAGATTTTTTGTTTGTGCAACCAACATCTAGGTCCACATCAGCTAAACCATTTGCAATGTTTTGCTTTCAATATTTTGGAATTTACAGGGAATTGAGGCAAGCTATCATCAGCTATTTAACAATAAAATAAGAAAATAAACCAGTGCTGCTGTGCCATAATGCATTGTCTCAGCTCATGGATGTGCGTCATGTAGCATGGGCGCTCTCTGTCTTGTTCATGGGGGTTGTACAATTTCCTCATGCTACCAATATGGCAGGAACCTTATCAGATACAGAGATAGATGAGCAAGAGGAAGAAAACAAGTGGAAAGATGGGAGAAAAAGAATGGATGCTAACAGAAGTGATAACAGACCCAGAGATGGATGCTGAATCCTTATGCACCAGGACCTTAACATCACAACAGAGTAGGATGAACTACTGCTAACATGAACCAAATCCATGTTCTCAGAAAAAAAAAAAAGTTTGTTTAAAGTCCAAGCTCTTCTGACCTCCTTGATAAAAAGCCAGTGTTCTTTATTAAGAGACAATTCTAAAATCTAACCTCAGGACCCTTTGTCCTTCAAAAATAAAGCAATTCAAATATCTGTAGGCTTTAACAGTGATGTCGGAGTGAGTGAGCTCTGTATCTGAAGGAGATGACAAGTGCTTTCAGAGTTGCTGGGAGCCAGAAGTCTTCTTCTAAATCTCACAGGAACAAAATGGGGGCGTGTTAGCATTAGCTTTGATCACTGCTTCAGATCTCACTTCTGTCTTCAGCATGCAGCATCCAGTTTGGTGGGCCATGAATATTCTCCAGGGAAAATATCTGAACAATAGCGTATCAACTGTCAGGATCCTTACAGCAAGGGAATGAAAATAAGATACAACTTGCAGCAATATCTACTTTAATGGTATGAAAATATGCAAGGTTAGCAAGAAAATCTGCATCAGCCTGATGAGATTAGTTTGGATGCTACCTAAACGAAAACGTGATTCAACACAGTCACCAACTATCAGCGAATAATGCAGCTCAGAAAAACAGCTGTCATTAAAATGCATACCAGACTGGAAATTAAAACCAGAATAACACTGTTAGTTTAAGAGTAGTCTAAATCATGATTGGAAGGTCATAAATTAGAATCTAGGCCTTCATACACCACTTAATTCTCTCTCCAACTGTTGACTCCAAAGAACGAAAAATGTAGCAAAGCAAACTAGCAAAGACTCTGAAATCAAGGCACAAACTGTGTAGTCTAGCCCAGGCTTATTCTAGGTTTCATAATGTAAATTCAGAATAATCTATAGAAATTATACACATATTAGAGTGCTGCCACTATGATCAGAAGATTGCTGGTTTGAATCCCATTTATGTAGCTTGCCATCAGCTGCCGGAGCCCTGGTAGATGGCGCTCTCTCCTCTCATCACTCCCATGGTGATGTGGATCAGCACAAGGCGTCTGTGAGCTGATGTATCGGAACCGAGTCACTGTGCTTTCCTCCGAGCGTGCTGTGATGCTATTTACAGAAATTACAAATCTAATAATAATTATAATTATTCTGTTAATACTTATGAAATTGTAAAATACTGCCATGCCGTGATACCTTGATTTTTGCAGAGACATTTAATATATCATGAAAACCTAAATTGTGAAGATCTTTAAACTGAATCAGCAGCACACATCAAAGACATAAATCAGATTAGTTTAGGAGTGTCTACACACTACATCCTGATTTTTCTATGGAGAGTATCAGAACCTGGCATTCTGCTAGCGTCGCTCCCTGTGCCGCTACAGTGCGAGCTTGCCCTCATTTGGAAAGCTGTTAATGGGCAGGAGCCATGCATCCCATGTAATCCATCACAGCCCAAGCCGTGCAGTGTTTATCGATCAGCCGGCCGATGTCTGAAAGGACAGAGGAACGTGCGGATGGTGGGATGAAGGAGAGGGAAAATAGAAAGAAGAGCTCCGGCACTGATCTCAGATCAAATGAGATGATGAGGACATTCATCAGGAGGAGCAGGAGGACGGCTAGGTGAAGGCTTTCTGAATGTCATCAAGGTTTTATAACCCTCAGAAGAATGCTGTATGGTTCTGCATTAAACTTTGCACGGCATGTTGCGTCCCCAGGTAAAACAGCTTTCACATAAACACATAATCCATCAACTTGACATGTGATTTATACGGTTCAAGTTTCTTTTTTTTCTTTCTTTCAGTTTAATTGGAGTTTAATCTTCTTTCAGTTTAATCTTTGAACATAGCTGGAGTCTGTGAGAAATGCTGCTTACATGCTTCCATCTGTGAGAACTTCTTTCATTAAGGGTTAAAAAATTCACTTTTCTGTTTGCAAATGTAGATACTGTATGTTTTTCTTTGGTTTAGTGTTTCTTTTGTATTGCAATACATTGATATGTTACTAATGACAAAAGAAGCCACTGATTGAAATTTTGCAATATGAACAGGACTCTTTGTAAAGCTAATCTTGGTGCCTGTTTGTGGATAAAGTCACACCCTTTAATAAAAAGAGCCAATCAGCTTGCTGCTTGTGCTAAAAAATGGTGAAAATTAGCAGCCAGCAGGGAAATCCCGCCATCGATGTGGAGATCTGCGCAAGCGTAGCAGACATGAGTCGAAAAATCTAGAGATTTTGGTCAGAATTGGTCAGTTTGACCATAAACTGCCCTCTAGTGGATTTATTACTTATTGTCTAAGCTGACATAAAGAACTAAAACTTTATCTGTGCTGTAGCTGTGATGCTTATAATGATTATATAAATCTGACACATACATACGTCGTTTTTTCCCCAAACTTGAGGTATATCTGTCGGTCTGTCTCAACAAGTTTGGGTTATATGTGCTCCAGCCCTGCTCTCCAGACTCGTAGGAGTTCCATAAGAAGCATGGGGGAAGAGGGGTCATTCCTTCCCTCTCATTTAGCCTCTAATGAGGCGTGCTGGTGCTGCATAGGCTATAAACTCCCAGACCACTTAGAGCCGCACCTCTGGCACCCGGGAGGCCGGCTGGCAGGCTGCTTAGTGCGGCAGGAGAGCGTCAGACCGTGGCTGCAGCTCCTCTCCACGGCTCCTCTGAGGAAAACGGAAGGTGACATTGAAGCCATTTGCGCCGCCACGTGTGTCCCCTGTGCGGCACCATGTTCACGGCTGCCGGCGGACGGAGGGTCCCTTCGGCAGAGCGGATCGTGGCTTTTATTTAACGTCCCGGTGCTGGGAAAGGCGGGACTGAGATAAGGAGAGATGTCATGATAGTTAGGGCTCATCTGGTCAAGCGAATCCTTTCATGCGAAAACGGATAGTTAAAACGAATAGAGTCGCAGTGGGGGGACAAGAAAGTGGGTCAAGGTAAAAGGTGAGACGGGAGAGTGTGCACACACACACACACACGTGCACACACACACACACACACTCACACACACAGACTGTCTGGGGCAGCAGACATCTGGATCAGGTGCTGTGTGTGGAGCAAGGAGGAGGGGTGGGATAAAAAAGGTGGAACTTTTCGAGGTCAGAGACGAGCGTTCCAGCCTAAGCGTTTCGTTTGATGGACAGCTCTGTCACTGTGGGAGGTAGGAGGGACAGGCCTGTCAAATTCAACAGACTTCTGGGTGCACAAGTGGGACAGACAGAGACTTAAACAGGCAAGTTTTAAAGTTTTATGGTTTTAGCTGTGTGTGTGTGTGTGTGTGTGTGTTTATCCAAAGTATTCATACCGCTTGATCTTTTAGACATTTTGTCACCTTACAACCACAAACCTAAATTTATTTATTATTTTATCTATTTATTTATTATTATTTTTTTTGTTTGTTTGTTTTAAGTAATAGACTCTGAAACCTCTAAATAAACTACAGTGCAATCAATTGCCATCAGAAGTCATTAAATTCACTAATTAAGTCTAGCTGTGTGTAATTTAGTCTTAGTATAAATACATCTGTTCTGTAAAGGCTGCAATGGTTTGATAAAGTTATGGTTTTGATACAGGGTTAAGTTTCCCCAATCCATCATCCAAAAACAGAACCTGAAAAGTATTCTACAACTGTTTCTACAAATCTACCAAGACAGGGCCATGGTCCACCCAAACTGACAGATCCAGCAAGGAGGGCACTGGTCAGAGAACCAGCCAAGAGGCCCATGGTCACTCTGGAGGAGCTGCAGAGAGATTCACAGCTCAGGTGGATGAGGAGAAGATAAATGGAGCTAAATACAGGGCAATCCTGGAAGAAAGGGACATTCACCTTCCGGCAAGACAATGACCCTAAACATATGGCCAGAGTTACAAAACAGACCAATGCTGACCAAGCATGGGTGGGAAGTGTGTGAGGGATGACATGGTCTTCTCTGGTCTTGTGAAGAGCAGATGTTTTTCATCCCAATAAGAGGTAGGAGACATGAAACCAAACATTCACCCTCATCAGATCAAATTTAGGCTCTTAGTCTCTTCTTCATCGTGTGCCAACCGATACATTCCTCAGCAACTGCAAACAACAAGCTCAATACCCTCAGAAGCAGGAGAAGAGGGAATACGTCTCAATTTCTCTTCCATTTTTGGCTTCTATTCGCACTAAAAAAAACAAAAAATCTTGGCTAATTTCACAGCTGTGTTGGTAAGCTATACAAGCCGAGTGTTTTTATGCCAAGCGGGGAAACTATGGTCCCAGCCGGGCTTCTTTTTCACACACTGTGTGAGGGATTGAGGGGGCTTGTGAGCTGCAATATCAGCAGGGCAGCCTCACGCCTCCCTGTTGCACAAGGAGTACAAACAGATAGAGCTACAGATAGAGCACTGCGAGTGCAGATTCTGCACTAGATGGCAGTGTGGTTAGACATAAAACGCCTGGGTAAGAAGAAGAACAACAAAAAAATCTATTAAAAAAAAAAAAAACGACACGTTTTGAAGTTCAATCTTTAGATGTCAAAAAGAAGGCACAATTTGACCTTGTTATAGAGGCCACCCATGCGTGCATGTATGTATGTATGCATGACTGAGTGATTACTCGTGAGTTTAGAAAGTGAAGTAAAAAAAAAAAAAAACTGAGAGAGAGAGAAAAAAAGAGAGACAGACAGGAAGATGTAGAATCGCAGACAAAGAGACAAAGAGAGAGACAGACAGACACACAGTGAGACACAGCATGAAAACGAAAATGAAAAAAAAAAAAAAAACGAAGATGTAATTACTGACACCGCCTGGAGTGGCCACGCTAATGATGACACCTTATCCTTTCGCTGATTCTCTGGCCACACACGCACATATCTAAAAAAATGAAAGATACAGAAGGAAAAAAAAGGGAGAAAAGGACACAGCGAAAGAGAAGAAGAATAAAACGAATAAGAGCACAGTCCTCAGACCTCATTATTTACCACTGTGAGCCGGGAAAGGCAGCCTTTAAGAAAGAGAAAGAGAGTCCTACATTGTCTTTTTCATTATTCACCTGGAGAGATGGCACTTTATGAGACAGGCTCTGCAAACTGAGCTGTAATGAATGTACTGCAGCGCCTTCCTCTCCCAGCCCTTTGATTTCCTCCTCCCCCGAACAGCCGCCCCCAACCTGTTCCACAGCAGCGCACAGCCCGGCTCGACCGGAGAGGCGTCTGATATCAGGAACGTTTGTCCACGCGAACACACAAGTGCGCACAAACACACACACACACACACACACAGAAGCGCACACACACCACCCGAAGGGAAACTCTCCCATTTGATTTCTGTCAGTGAAAAGATAAACATCCCACCCCTCCACCCCACCAACACTGCAAGCTGCTCCTCGCTGCCATTTAGCTGGAGGGAGGTAATGATTTGTTGAGCCGCTATCAACCATCAATCTCACCAATCAGGAGGGGAAACAGTCCATGACCGGCCAGATGAATAGACCGCATTAACAGATATGAAACACAATGTGAGATGAAAAGAAATAAATAAATAAATAAATGGAACAGGTTGTGATGGGGGTGACCTGTTTCATCAAAAGACCCGAATCACAGAAACAAAAAAAAAATGAAAATGAAATGTTTTTTCTGCTTTTATTATTTTTTGAATACAAAAGTTTGTTAAAATAGAGCTAAAACTATCTGTGACCATAGACTGACCATAGAGATGGGTCAAAAGATGGGCAAAATGAGAGCTGCCATCTTGTTTGTGCTTAGAAAGTGATGGGCAGTATACCAGTTTATCTTGCATACCTGGGGGGAAATTAAAACTGCATTAAAAATGAATTTTTTAATACATACTGACATAGACACTGCAGAGCGCTGTGTAGTACAGCGCAAACTGAGAACAGCGTTTTCTCTGAGGAGCTCCTGCTGCTGTTCCTCACTGTATGAGTGTTAAACTCAGCCGACTCTTATATACTATATTTAGTCTATAGTTTATGTTTATTTCTATGTCTATGGAGGTGAAGTGCAGTAATAAAGTCACTGATAAGATAAGAAAATAAAAAAGCAGCTTTGAAAAATATCTAAAAGATGTTGGTAATACACCTGTTTATCTTAAATGCTTTGAATTTTGTATTTAAAATGATTATGTGAATGCAATATGTTTGTTTCACTTTAATTTTTATTGTATGTAACAAAAATATCTTGTGGAGAAACACGGCTAATTTTTTTGTACTTATTTGTGTCTGTACAATGTTTAGAAAAACTTTAATAAAATGTATATAAAAGAAGTTATAATAGCATATACTCTTCACGTTCACTCCACAGCATGTGTAACACATCTCGTCACAAACAGTTCCACTCGCCTTCTTTACAGACACAGCTCACCAGCACAATGCTCATATCTCTTTTCCTTGGTGCATTCTTCAATCAACTCCAGCCACCTCATAGGCACACCAGCGACGCAAGTTCATTAAAATTTCCATACCTAATTTCACGCAATAAATGCAATATTCCAATCAGTGGTGATGAGAGGGATGCACGGCGTCGGAGCACACACACAGTCAATCCTGACGGAGTCTAAGAGGGAGCTCATTAAACACTTCCTGTTATCAGGGCTGATCCGCAGCATGTGGAACACACCGGGTATTTATTAGCTCTACCTCCGCTTATCCTGTCGGCTCTAATTGCTAATGCGCGCAGGTGCCATCCGCGCTGTCTGACAAATTCAATCCACACTCTGAGATTACACTTCCTAAAAAAAGGTGCGCTTAATGAAGGAACAGGTCATTTCTGAGATGAGTCTTGTCGTTCATTAATGGCTCATTTCTTC
This sequence comes from Astyanax mexicanus, assembly GCF_023375975.1. Lineage (NCBI taxonomy): Eukaryota > Metazoa > Chordata > Actinopteri > Characiformes > Acestrorhamphidae > Astyanax > Astyanax mexicanus. The sequence goes on along the minus strand of NC_064418.1, from coordinate 3,952,434 downwards.
TGGTCACTGGTAACTCTGGCTTTGAGTCTGGTCACTTCATTCATTCACTAACTTTATACTTACTAATTTTGTGTTCTACAGTTCTGAGCAACATTATAATGCGTATCATGATGTGAAATATCTATTAAAATGGCTGTAAATGGTCATATATATTACATATATACAGTATCAGTCTGGACACTCATTGCATTTTTCTGCATTGTAAATTAATACTAAAATAATCTAAGCTATAAAGAAATACATATTGAACTATAAGGCTCACTTAAATCCCTTAAGTTTTTTCCCAAAAATATTTAGTGCACCTTATAGTCCGAGCAGCTTATGTATGAACTCTACCAGTCAGTTATTAAAGAGCAGTAAAGCCACTCCACTAAAGTACAGCATTTGAAGAAGTTTCAGTGAAGTTTCTCCAACATTAAGGCTGGGGCAGTATTAGCATTAGCCGCTAATCGCAGCACTAGCTCTTTTGCCGTACAGTGATGAGTACATAGCTATGCTGCTAACCATGCTGTTCAAGGCATTACTGTAAATAAACGTAAGTGCTTTACTGACCCAATTAAAAAAATTTAAAAAAATTTAGGAGAGAAATCTGTGTAGATTTCTGTGCGACACCCTTGTTCCTTACTATTGTTGCTTAAAATGCTCCTTATAATTTGGTGTGCCTTATATATGAAAATAGACCAAAAAAAACAATAGACGTTCGATACTGTGTCTTATAGTTCAGAAAAAAAGTATTTAGTAAACAAAAAAGTGTTAAACAAACCAGAATGTGTTTTATATTTTAGATTCTAGAGGCAAACCATAGACCAATCTAGTTCATGCTTAAAAAACACATTAGTGGAAGTACTTAAATCTATCTCATCTGCTGACTTGCCACGGACAGTTGACACGGTACAGATTCCACCTTCAGACAAAGTCTGCTGGATAATCCTGCTGTGTACTATATATGGGTTCTCAACCAAAATGATTGAAACAGTGTTTCTTCAACTGATGTAGTAGGGGGACTCATAGAAGTTCCTGACACCTTCAACTCTTTTAACTGATTCGCAAAAAAAACAGATGAACGGATATTTGTTTTTTTCTGTTTGAAGTGTTTTTAATTGGGGCAGACGAGACCCAAGTGGAAATGCAAAAGCATGCAAGAAGTGAGTTTTTCTTAATATTTTACGTTTAAAAGAAAAGCTACTTCTTACTATGAACTGTTTTTTTATTCTTTATGCACCGATAATGAAATTATTCAATATTTTATTATTCAGAGTGTCGATGCTAACAGTGACAGACACAGAGAAGTGAACTGTAAGGTAATTTATCACAATAACAATGATATATCGTTATATATTGCCAAGCCGGGCTACCAGATACCATAAAGAGAGCATCAGATCCATGGATCAGAGCTAATCCATCAGAGCAGAACAAGCCTGAGACGCCTTTCTCGTTTGTGTCTGTGTATTTGAAATGAGTTTCACATCGAGAAAAATCAGCTGTCTGCTCTGACAGATGCAAGTCATTTCCATGAAGGCCTGCGTTACAGTCCGCAAACAATGATGAATGGTGAGGCGCCGGTGAGACTGATCACGTCAACATGCAGTAAACAACCCCTCCGCTGCTGCATTGTGGGAGAGTTTGTGCTCTTGCTATAAACACCTGGGCTGTTTGAAGTAATCAGAGCAAACCCAAATATACCCTCTAATGAGTCAGCTAAAAGGCTATTGCACGCGCTCAAAGAAGTCTCATCAAAATGAGGAAGATTTCTGTAGGGCTCCACACTTCCACACTCAACTTTTGCGGGCTCTCAGGAATAAAAGCAAGCTCTGCTCCGCCACATTAGAAACTTTATAATCCACACGGACGATATTAAAGATATTTATATGAGCTCCAGACCTAAGGAAATGGCTTCCAGGGCCTCCACATCACTACAGATCTTTGAATTAATTATGTGACTATAGCTGTGAAAGCCGGATTAATATACAACTGTGGCCTCTTATTCCTACTAGACGAATTCAATATTCAATAAAACTGAATTAATGAGTCACACTAAAACTTTATTGAGGGATTCTCTGTTAAAATCTTTCACTCTTCAGAATAACAGCCCACAGATGTGTCTAGCCAACACCTTTACGTGACTTGAACTTTTAGAACACTATCCTCTCTGTTTCATATTAAACTACTATTATTAAACTACTATTATCACTAACACTATCACTCTCCTGCTGTGAGTCATCAGCCTCTTTATCTCTCTATAGAATATAAAATCTCACTGCTGGACATACAGGCTCTAAAAATAAACAGCTAAAAACGGAATCTCCAAAATTAGCATAACGCGCTAATGCAACACGCTCCACAGCCACCAATTCCACAGAGATGCGCTAAAGTCAGTCAGTATCAATGAACACATAATAGAACACACCACAGAGCTATGTGGGTCACGCGCAGCTTCCAAACAAAGTGCACCAAAAAAAAAGCTGCGTTATGAGAGCAGTGCGAGCGGCAGTAAGTGTCTGGAATGGATCTCAGCCGCCCTCAGAGCACCGCGGCGCAAAATAAACCCAGCGAGAGCAACTTGGCCATTCACACTCAGCACAAACATGTCTGGCCTGAGAGCACGAGCTGAGAGCTCTTTGTTTCTCTCTCTCCACTGAGACTCGCTTGATGTTTGAAAGCAGCCCCATTCTGTGAGGGGATTTGAGAGCACTGTTACACACAGAGAGAGGGAGAAAGAGAGAGAGGAGAGAGAGAGAGAGAGAGAGAGAGAGAGAGAGAGAGAGAGAGAGAGAAGAGAGAGAAATGGACAAAAATGAAAGTTGGAGGGAGAGAGGGGAAGATATAGAGAGTGTGGGAGAGGGGACACGAGAGAGAGAGAGAGAGAGAGAGAGAGAGAGAGAGAGTGAGAGAGATGGACAAAAAGTGAGAGTTGGAGGGAGAGAAGGGGAGATATAGAGATTGTGAAAGAGGGGACACAACAGAGAGAGAGAGAGAGAGAGAAAGAGTAAGAAAAGGCTTATTTCTTTTAGAACGAGAGTGGTGGATAAAAAGAGAGAGTGAGACGGAGAAAGGGGGAGATGTAGAGAGTGTGGGAGAGGGGAAATAAGAGAGAGAGAGATAAACAGAAAGAAAGAGTGTGAGGGGGAGAGAGAAGGAAATAAAGAAACAGAGTGGATCACAGGTAGGATAAGGATAGAAAGAAAGATAGAGAGAGAGAAAGAGCTGGGTACGGAGAGATAGTAAGAAAAGGGGGAGAGAAAGTGACAGAGGTTGTGAAAGGTTAAGAGAGACAGAGAAGAGATAAATAGGGAGATAAAAAGAAGGATAGTATGAGAGTGAGATCTAGAGAGAGGGAGACAAAAATCAGGGATAGAGAGAGTAGGGGATGAAAAAGTAAGACCAAAAGTGTGAGTAAGAAATAGACTGATATAGAGGGACAACAGAGAAAAGGAAAGAGAAGGAAAGTTCCAAGACTAAACACAACAGCATTTTTTTGAAAAGGCTACAAATGCTACAAGCTTATAAAGGCAGTGAAGTGAGTGGGTGTTAGGCTAAAAGCTAACACAGCCAAATTGCTACATTGCCTTCAGCATGTTTTACTCTGAGGCAAAATAACAGGGCTGTTAAATCAGACATTTTTTACAATACAAAAGTAACATACTGGAATTTAAATTCTAAATTATTACTATGTTATATGTACCCTTCAGATTGGCAGACTGGCTCATTCTATTGGCAATGCCTTCTATATAAATTACACCATATATGTGTTTATTTAAACATTTGAATGGTGAAATCAGTAATCTGAAAAACTGTCCACCAACTTTTGGACCTCTGTGTGTTTTCTCTGTGTCTGCTTGCTATTCCCACGTTTCTCTTTAACTTATTGTATGTTCTGCTCTGCCTGTTTACGCAATCAGAGCATCAGTAAATCAGTCATATCAGAGAACGGGAGGTTACGCCAGGCGATCCCAACACTACTACACTCCCGCTACCCTATCCTGCAATGAACCATCCCACTGAAATGGAAATGTCAATTCTATTTGTGGAGTCTATATCAACCGTTCGCGTGAAACAACCCTAAAACAGCCCGCCTGATCAATTCTCGCAGCTTTCCCGAGGTCTGGCCATCAATCACACTGAAATACAATCGTCTCCCCTGAGTTCTGTGATAGTTGACAGGTTTTGCTTGTAATGTTCATGAAATGGGAGCAGGCTGGGACCAGTATTCCCACACGCCTTACATCCAAACACACTGTCTGTCTTTCAGTGAGGAGCAGAGGGCAGGACATCAGCCCAGCTCTGCTCTGCTCTGTCTGTAGCAGCACTTCACTGCCAGGCTTATGACGTAAAGTCTGTGTCATTCAAATAAATATATTTTTTTCAAAACTATTATATTTGAGGTTATTAAATGAGTTGCTGTGTATTTATATAAAAAAGGATAATAATCCACCATTAAAGCCACTGTTTTGTTGGCTAGGCCTGTCACAATAAGATTTTTTTTTTTTTTTTGTGGACGATATATTGTCTCATAAATGATTGCGAAACGCAATATATTTTTGTAACTTTATAACTATTAAATGCCAGTGACATAATGAAAACAGAATAGCATAAATAAGCTATTATACGCGTTTTAATTTAGTTTACAACTAAGTTTGAATGCATCATTTATTATAATTAGTTTGGGAATTATATACTTATTTCTTCACCTACTTTAGTCCACACTGTGTGTATGTTATGGAGTCACAGTTATAGAAGCATGACTGGATAAAATACTGTTTACTGTTATACATGTACACAAACATACAAATGAACATAATAGATGATATCACAATTATTAAAAAATTTTGAGGTCATGTTCAATTATTGTACGATTAATTGATATTGCAATTATTGTGACAGGCCTACAAGTGGCACTACGTTTTCTGTATGTACATTCTGTTGCTCTATTAAAATAAGACAATGCTCATCTAAATAATGAATACATTCATTCTGGTTGATTGCTGGATGTATTTAGCGCAGTACAATGTGGTTCTTTTCCTCCTGAAACACTAAAACTACTAAACTACTGAAACTACGTAATGAACTAATAATAGTGTATTTAAAGCAGTGTTTGAGCAGAGGAAACTCCAGACCCAAAACTACAGAACCCTGATACAGCATTCTCCTGTGATATCATCTGTTTCCCAAATATAAAGCTCGATTTGCAGTGGATGCAAAAACAGGGGGCAATCACGACTTCCATCTGGCCGTTTCTGGGCAGGACAGCCTCCTTCATTGTGGCCCTTCCTGGCTGAAGTCTTCTGAGGCTGGACTGAAGGTCAAGTCTTCTATAGACGTGAGCTTCTGCAGAATGTTTGGGTGACAGATGGTCGGTCATTTTCCTGGAAGCATTTTTTATGTTTATTTTCACGAGTTCTTTTTCAGTTTGCCAGTATCCTTTTGTTGCAGGTCTTTTCCCTTTCATGTGCCAGCAGCGGCGTCAATTTGCAACAGTGTTGGCCGGATGTATTTTGGCTTATCTTTTTGTTGGTTAGCCAATTTAGCATTATCATTTCTTGTCAGGTTTAGCACCTACGAGTCACATCATTAGCTTATTAGCATGCTAATTGAATAGCATATGCTGAAGCAGAGAAAACACAAAACTGTACATCAACAATGCAGCAGTGAAAAACTCAAAAAGGTTCCATAAAAATTAACAAAAAAAAGAGACATTTTAAAATGACGAGTTTCTTTGGATTTAACAAATTGAAATCCTCTGGAATATAATCAAGAGGAAGATGGATGATCACAAGCCATCAAACCACCAGGCTGAACTGCTTCATTTTTTTCTGCACCAGGAGTAAAGCAGCATAAAGTTATCCAAAAGCAGTGTGTAAGACTGGTGGAGGAGAACATGCTGCCAAGATGCATAAAAAACGGTGATTAAAAAACAGGGTTATTCCACCAAATATTATTTTCTAAACTCTTAAAACTTTATGAATATGAATTTGTTTTCTGAAAGCTCTGCATCTTTTTTTGTTATTTCAGCCATTTCTCATTTTCTGGATTTGGGAGAACTGCTGTCTGTAGTTTACAGAATAAAACAACAATTTTAATTTTTATATCATAACATATGCTTATAAATAGCAAAGTCTGAAAAACAGGTACATTTAAGTACAATCAAAATGTTGTCATATTTATATAAATGTCAAATTTTGCATAAAAGATTTAAAAGATGCATAAAACTATTAAAGCATCTTGCAAAAAAGCCTTCGCCCTCTCAGTGATTGTAGAATCGTGATAGCACGAGTCCTAGGTAGTGGGTGGGAGTTGGCAATGACTAAGCTAAGGAGAAAGAATGGGGGAGAAAAAGGAAAACGTTGCAGAATAATCAAAATATACTACTCCGTGATTTCCCACAGGCACCTATAGCGTGTTCGAGTGTGTGGGTGTTGTTGTTTCCACAGGGCCGGTGAGTTAACATCAATACTTCTAATTTTATAACAGATATATTGTGCTAATTATTTTTAGATATAGCTCAGGCCTAGATAATGATACAATCTGCATTATTTGTGCAGCTTTACAGAATATGTGTGGCCTCTCACAGCAAACCCATGACTCATGAACCCAAAGACATACTTCCCGTTCCGTTTGTGACGGCAAGAGCTTCACAGTTGGGAGAGCAGGGGGCCAAACCCCTTTAAAGGCAGTTACTGATGGCATTATCACAGCGGAGAGCAATCTGTTCAGCGAGAGCAACAAAAACAACCTTCACAAAAAACCCTTAGAGCCGTCACACAGCCACCAAATCAACACCAGGATACAAAAGGACAAAGGCCAATCTAGTCCTTATTTGTTCCACATCAGTCTGAACTAGTCCTGCTACGTTCAAGGTCAGCCTCTGAATTGCTTGGGAGCCAGCTGTTTACAAAAACTCCCCTTTCCTCTGTGTTCTTGGAGCGCAATCATAATCCAGTAGTCTATTTTTGGTTGGCCCCCATCTGTGCTGGAAGCACCTGTAAAATAGGCAATTTTACAGGCTGAACAGCTGATCAGTCAGCTGTGGCTAAGCGAGAACTGATCCAGGCATGTCTGGATTTGGAAGCATTCCAGGAGAACGAGAACAGAGAGACACAACACCAGTGGATATCAACAATTCCTCAAGAATTCTAGGATTTCCTAATATTACTCCAACTCTAAAAAAATAGTTGGGACAGTATGCACAAAAAAAATATTTTAGAAGTGCAATGTTTCTAAAATTTCCTGGCAAAAAAAAAAAAAAAAAAACGCTCTCTAATATTTGGTTGGAACACATTTGATTGTGGCACACATTCACTATGACACCATTTCCACAAGATTCTGCAATGTCTCAACATTCATTTCTGCCTAGAGTTGCTTGTATTGATCTTGTATTGATGATGGGAGTTTTGGACAAATGCGCAACTGCCTTCTCCAGTATATCCCAAAGATTCTCAAATGGGGTTAAGGTCTGGAAGAAACTTAAAAATAAAGAGTTTCATTGATTTTAACAAATTGAAACCTCTGGAATATAATCAAGAGGAAGATGGGCGATCACAAGCCATCAAACCACCAAACTGAACTGCTTGAATTTTTGCACCAGGAGTAAAGCAGCATAAAGTTATCCAAAAGCAGTGTGTAAGACTGGTGGAGGAGAACATGATGCCAAGATGCATGAAAACTGTGATTAAAAACCAGGATTATTCCACCAAATATTGATTATTTCTGAACTCTGAAAAATGTTATGAATATGAACTTGTTTTCTTTGCATTATTTGAGGTTTGAAAGCTCTGCATGTTGTTTTTGTTTTGTTATTTCAGCCATTTCCCATTTTCTGCACATACATTCTCTAAATGACAATATTTTTATTTGTAATTTGGGAGAAATGTTGTCCTTAGTTCATAAAACAAAAGTTATTGTGTAGAGTACAGATACAGCACTTTAGTACTTAAGAACAGTAGTAAAGTAGTTATACATCCTTACTAAACATCTCTGTGTACAATACAATCTTTTTTTAACTTTGACTTCCGCTGAACGTGAAAGTCTTTCCTCTATTTATAAAGTTGCGATTTTAGGGATACAATATTTTTGCAAGATTGCGACAATAAACAAGGTTAACAGTGGTGGCAAGAAAAGAAAAGAACATCCAGATTTTATTGAAAGTACCACAGCTTTTCAAAAAGCTGCATGACTTTGCTGAGCTGATATTAACTGACTATTATTTCTTTGATTGACTGATTGCTTGTTTGTTGTATATGAGTGGCTGAGCCACAATTGAAGCCACTGTAAAATGCAGCACAGATAGTTCTAACCTTGCAAATGCGATTGGCAGAGAGCTAGTCTATGAGTGCCAGTATCTCACATATTTGCTCGGAGCTGGACTGAAGATGATATTACATTAATCACCAACGTAATTATAGATTATATATTTATATAAAATATATCATCTATAAACCACAGAGAAAAATGGTTTGTGAGGGTAGTGAGGGTTCCCACTGGCCAAACGCCACGCCACTCATCAGATATACTTATAGAAGACTTCTTCTACATTAGAGAAAAAAGGAGTGCTGCACACCAATATGCATAAAAACAGTAGAATTCAAAGCTGCTTCCTCCGTGTTTGTTCGTGGTAAAAGTAGCTCATTTGCATCTGATGATGGAGGTACCTTATTAATGCTCAGAAGACAGGGAACACTGCCAGGAACTGACTACCTGTAATCACAGAACACTGCCATGTCAGGCTTTCTCATGCTAATCATCTGATGAGTCATGATTACCCACCTTTTGTACATATTTAAAACGAGACGTGCGAGATTTAGACATATTGAACATGCTGTTTTTTGTTTTTTTTTCCTGTCGTGGATGTGCTCTCTTCATTTCTTATCCACTGAAACTTTTGTCAGTCAAACCCTGAGGGCTGACAGACTCACCTTCTCCCCAGAGTCTAAACGCTCAGCCGCAGAGGTGCACGGACCTTCTGCAACTGTAACTTCTGCAAGAGTTGCACTCTCGCTGGTTATGTAACGGCGCTCACTTCCGTACACCAGTTTTATTCAGTTCAAAACAAACTTCTGCGAGCACACGTTCGCCTGCTCCACAAACCATGACAACTATAAGCTTTTGGCAGGAAGAAATGGGGCCGGATTCCAAAAACTCAGCAGTAACCATTCTATGCCATGCAAAATATGCGGCAGAGTGATGAAAATCCTGTTTATAAATGAGTGGCCGTGATCAGTGTGCTGCTCTCTCTCTCCACGATACCTTGGTGTTCTCTAAATGAACGAAGATGAACGAATCGTATCCAAAAATCTCCAATCTGCCAGTCTGAGAACATGTCCATCATTTTTATGCTCTGCTGGTTCCAAAATGATATATAGCGCTCGGACCCTTAGATTGCCATTTGCCATTTTAAGACAAATGCTGAGCTTTCAACTTTAACAGTGGTTATGACAGGAAATAAATACTTAACTTAGACTAAATGTAGCTTGCCATCAGCAGCCAGAGCTCTGAGAGAGCACAACTGGCCTTGCTTTGGGTGATGTGGATTAGCACAAGGCTGCGTCTGTGAGCTGATGTATCAGAACTGAGTCATTGCGCTTTTCTTTGAGCGTTAGCACTATGATGCTACTCAGCAATGCTGCATCAGCAGCAGTTGGAAAAGAGGCGGAGTCTGACTTCACAGGAGTCTGCGGAGTCTGTCAGAGGAGGTGGGTGTAGGTCTTCGCCCTAACCCTTATGTTGGGGCATCACTAGTGATAGGGGGAGTCCTAATGAGTGGGTTGGATGATTGGGGAGAAAATGGGATACAAATTTTAAATAAATTTATATATACTGTAAAACATTTCACAACAAACAACTGTATGACTTGTAGTAAATTTACTATGTAATTTACCATATGTAGAAATGGGCTCAAGACTGGAATAGTATGTTATAGAGAACATGTATTAGAGCATTATTAAATGTGTTCTAATAGGCCTTTAGTAGCAAAACGTGTCCATCGTTCCCAGTCTCTTGCACTGTGTTATAATATCACTGACAGTTGGCTGTGGAATATTTAATAGTGAGTAGTGAAATTTTACAACTGGACTTGTTGCTGCACAGGTGCTGCATCCTATCACGGTACCACAGTCCTGGAGTTCACTGAGCTCCTGAGAGCCTGAGACCCATTCTTTCACTAACGATTGTAGAGGAAGTCTGCATGCCCAGCTGCTGCCTTTTTTACACCTGTGCACATGGAAGTGATTGGATGGGTAAGCAAATACTATTGGTAATATAGGTTATGTAACCGTGTCCTTTTTTGGGTTCAGAAGACCACTATAAAAGTTTTATTAATGGGTTGGTTGAAAAATTACTGCGATCTGGCCCGCTATGGTTTGTTAGGGGAAGAGCCGGTTCTGCTAGTTTCCAAAAGTAGAGCTTGCATGCCAAGATTGCCATTTGCTAAATGTCCTGTCACTTAAACTCCACAGAGGCTTGCAGCCTCACCTTCTCCACAGGGTCTAAACCCTCATCCCAGTCACCATTTTCTCACCACCACCACCACCAACACCCTCATCCCTGTACTGCTAAAAAGGATGAAAAACTATTTTCTTCAAGAAAACTTCACAACATCTTGTTGCTGACAGGATTTTCACATGCTTTGACCATCCTACCGAGGAGAGGCTCTTGATGGCCGCTGTGAAGCACAGTTTGAGGGTCCCTGTTCGATGGGTCATTTCTTTCTGTCAGTTGTTTGCTAGCTGGCACCAATTTTCCAGGCTCCTGTCCTGAGCTGAGTGGTTCTGATGCAGTAGGGTCTTTGTGAATGGACAGATAAAAATACTTCAAGTGCCATCATCCCGCCACTGTCCTGACAGTTGTGTCCTGCACATGGCTTTAGAAGGCCTTATAATTAATTCTTCATGGCCAACCATTATACATCATTTCTTTCCTGCAGCACAAAGAGCTTCAGGTTTTCTAGTTTTCAAGTAGTGACTGGTCAAACTGGGCTATTCTTTTCATACACTGCTCAGTCACCCCAATTTTTGCTTTAATGTGTATGTCCCTCATCATTTTAGAAAAATGCATAGTCAACAGATCGTTGCTGTCCAATGAAAAACAAGTATCTCTATTTTTTTTTAGTTATTTCTAATTTTTATCCCATTTTCTCCCCAATCTACAAGGCCAATTACCCAACTCACTCATTATGACTCCCCCTATCAATAGTAATGCCCCTTAACATCAGGAGAGTGAAGGCTAGCAGATGAGTCCTCTGATACATGTGAAGTCAGACTCCGCCTCTTTTTTCGAACTGCAGCATTGCAGAGTAGCATCACAGTGCGCTCGGAGGAAAGCACAGCGACTCGGTTCCGATCCATCAGCTTACAGACCCAGCCTTGGGCTGATCGACATCGCCCTTTGTTGTTTTATTCTATAATCTACAAACCACAATTTTCCAAAATTCCAAATAAAAATATCATAATTTAGAGTATTTATTTGCAGAAAACAAAAAATGGCTAAAATAGCAAAAAAGATGCAGAGCTTTAAGACCTCAAATAATGCAAAGAAAACAAGTTCATATTCATAAAGTTTTAAGAGTTCAGAAATCAATATTTGGTTGAATAACCCTGTTTTTTAATGCAGCTTGGCATGTTCTCCTCCACCAGTCTTACACACTGCTTTTGAATAACTTTATGCCACTGCTGGTGCAACAATTCAAGCAATTCATCAGATCATTCATCTTCCTCTTAATTACATTACAGCGTTTATACATACAATAGTAGCAAACTGAAGTATACCATTTTCTAAAATCCAAAGTCTTACCTGTTTCAGTTTTTTCAGGTCTTCATCAAGCTCAAGATTGTCCAGAATAACAGCCACAAAAAGACTCAGCAAGATCTGAAACACATCAGAGAAACCAATTTGCTTAGTAACAAATAGTTTCTAAATTATTTAATGATACAATGAATTTTGCCTTTATATATAGGTAGAAATGAACAGCAATAAGTCATAATTTTAGCATCTTTTTTTAGTGCACTACATAAAGGAGAATGGAGTCAGGTGATGTACAGAAGCACAGCACTGTTTTCAGCAGCATTGCTAGCCCAGACCAGTTATTCTGACCAGCAACAAGACACTTAAATAGCTTGAAAGCTCACCACAGACATCCTGTCCAATTCAAAACAAATGCAATTAACCACAGCCATACAGACGCTATAATAAAATACAGTTTATCAATAACAGGAGCTTCATTTTACTCCATTCTTCATTTCCTCAGAGAAAAATGAAATCAGCATGCTTTGAGCTCCCACTGTCTGATTAACACAGACAAATGAGCTTTGTGCAAGAACACAAAATGCAATCCTTTGAAAATAAATGAGACTTGGAGACACAACACGCTTGCAAATGTCTTTATAACAAAAAAGCATTTTGCACATATTCCATATTCATTTTTCTCTGAATTTTTTCTGCTTTCTTTTTTTTTTGTATTGTTTGAAGGGGGGATGAATAAGCGATTCAGTCGTTTCTTGATTACATGCTCCGGCTGCTCTCTCATTACTGTTAGGCTCGTGTTGAAATGTCAGATTTAAACAGCAGTTCTTCACTCATTTCAGCGCATCAAATGTCAAACACGGGAACGGGCATCCCAACCGCGGTGATGGTCAATTATAACCACAGGGAACTGGTAACCGAAGACAAAAATGACTGATGAAGAATGATTATGCAGGATCTGTAGACAACTAGTCAAGCTGTTGAGATATGCAGCAGCACACACACACACACACACAGACGCACACACATATATTTCTTACAGTAGTGATGGATGCATTAAAGCAGTTAGGTTTAGTCATGTTTGTTGAGGTCTGTGATTGATGGACTTGATCTCCAGGTGCTTCAGTATCTTCTCTGGTTATGTTTGCTGCCATACCACTAAATCAGCCTTGTTTTTTTTCTCTCTTCATAATATAGAACATATACCTAAAGGCATTTAAAATTATAGACTAGTAGTGAGCGATATGGCCCTAAAATTATATCTGGATATTTCATGGTATTTTTGCGAAAACGATAATCTCTGCTAAAAAAAAAAAAAAAAAAAAAAAACACAAACAAATAAATAAATAAATAAAAATCAAGAATACACTACTGCAACAAAATGAAAATTGTATTTTAATTGTATTATTGCATACGATATGATATGGCACACCCCTAACTGAGATAATAAAAAATACAGGAATTTTATAAGATTTGTAACAAAAGTCAATGATCCAGAATATCACGCTACTAATAATATTAATAATGCACTCCAAATATCCTAATATATCCAGGATTAAAGTAAAATAAATGATACTGGACAAATATAATCTCTAGTAGACTCTAGTAGATATTTAATGAGAAATAAGAACAGAGTGAATTTTTGTTTAATAAGTAAAACAGCAAAAAAACCCTGATATGATAATTAGGGGTGGGTGATACTGTATTTTAGAGTATAATATCGATCACAAAATTGTAAAAATGTTGGTGATATTATTGCACACAATACGATATGGCATACTTTGACCCATACACTGTGTAAAAATTAATCAATTAAATTTAAATTAAATTAAAATATGTTTAAAAGCTGTTGAGATATACAGAAATACACACTACATAAACACACACACACACACACACACACACATATATATATATATATTTTTCTTCTTGCAAAGCACCATAATGTTTAAGACACAGTAGTGATGGATGCATTAAAGCTGTTATGTTTAGTCGTGTTTGCTGAGATCTGTGATTGATGGTCATCTCCCGGTGCTAGAGTATTTTCTCAATACATAGATGAATACATTTGTGCATACATACCAGAGTAGCAAACAGGTGGTAGAGGATGAAGTAGATAGCCACCACTGGAGCCCACATGTGTCCAACTGCTACCAGGGTTTGGTCCATAACATCCACCCAGCCTTCCTGAGTCAGAATCTGAAACATGGACATGAAGGCCTGCGGGAAAAAAAAAAACACAGCAACCGTCAATCAGCAATCCTTTAATAATACTTTGCTTTTTATATTTATCCTAAAAACAGGGTGTCTGATAGGTCCCTAGATCTTTTTCTTATCTTTTCTTTTCTCAACAGCTTTTGCTGGTTACCTGAGTTAACTGGAGCTGCTAATGATACTGACACAAGAGCTACTAAGAAATAAAATGACCAGATTCATTCACTTTAAAAAGAGAAAGAGACTGCACTAAAATATACTGTATATTTTAAAAGCACGCTCCATCCAATAACACACTCTCACCAAAAACTACAGACTGTCAGTTTAATAATAACGTACAACGTTAATTATTATTATTATATTTTTTAGTTCTGCACAAAGGTTACATTCACATTACCAGGCTGAAGCGACTCAAATCTAGTTATTTGCTCAATGTGGCTCAGATCTGATTTTTTTACGGCTGTGTGAACGTGCCAAATCTGATTTTTTCAAATAAGATTTGATACACTTTCGGTCAAACTGGTATTCATGCATCTTTTTGCTTTTACGCATTAGCATTAGTGCTATGTGCTTCTCTCTCGTCTCACCCACACATCTCTTGGTGCAGCTGTGCAGCTATAGCTGCAAAAAAAACAGCAAAAGCAAACCACCTGGCCTTTTTTCTTTTTTCATCTCCTGGACCTGAGCATGAACTTCAGAGCAGCTGTCTACTCTCCACTCCAGCAAAAGATGCTCCATATATGAGCTGCTGTTACGGAGGGAGATGTTTATATTTTTCTTTGTTGCCTTCCCTTTTCTAAGCTACCTCATTCTTGCGCTCTCCTTCACTCTTTCTATCAGTCCTGCAGGTTACCTGTGAGAGGGAGGAGCTGATTGATTGATCCTGGTCCTGCGTCACTATAAAGCGCTGGCCGATGTGGAGTGCAGCGCGACACCCGACCCATTCAACCACCACGCCGCCCAGACCAAACCACCTATCGTACTATTCTGATTGTTTGTGCTGTCGTGAGTCAAAACGGAGCTGTTTAGATAACTAAAATATGTTACTTAACTTTGTTATACTACTTCTGTAAATACACTTCAAATAATACTAAAAGCCAAGGTAGCACTGTAGGGGATAAGGCCTGTTTCTTTGGGAGGGGGTTTCTTTTCTCCTGTGTTTTGTTAGTTAGGGAGGGAGGGAAGATTTATGTATTTTTATTTCCTTTCTTTTTTTTGTTAGGTAAGTGAGCTCTAAATTTCTAAGTTAGTTTTGTTTGTTTGTTATTTTAGGCATTTCTTATCCCTGACGTAAATGCTACTGATTATTATAAATAAATCATTTTGGCTTGTATTTCTGTGGTTGGTATCATCTTTGGTCTGGGCTAAAAATGCGTGAGCGGGTGTCGTCCTAGCATATGTTACTGGTCTGGCTTTCCAGGCCGTAACAGCTGCTAACTCCATTTCCCTTTATAAAGCTACGAGTCTATCGTCTCTCAAATATAAGTTTTTTTGCTGTTGTTGTTGAGGAAGGAGACGTTTATACAGGTATCAATGTGCGCATGTGAGGCATTTCAGGGACAGATTTTGTGTTCACATTACACACAGATACAGATCACTTACATTTGTAAATGTGAAACATCAAGAAAGCCAAATCTGATCTGAGCAAAAATTCTAATTTAAGCAATGTGGCTTGTAACGTGAACATAGCCAAAGTTCTGTACCATACTTCCATACAGAACCACAATCTTTACTAAAGAACTCTTAAATAACTCTTGAAAAACTTTTTTTCTTTGCATAGTTTTGCTAGGTCTGGCCTGAACAAGCCATTAAAAAGCCCGGCCACACTTGCATTGCGGCAGCTACAAGAACATTCAGAGATACTGCAACAGGTCTATTCCCGGAGAAACAGGGTAAACATCATTATGTTCAATGTTATTTATTTTTTCTTTTTTTTTGTGCCAACCGGAAAGAGGAGCCTAAGAAAAATAAGCAGCATCTGTTTATCCAGGCCCTTCAGAGTCCCAGCACAAACAGGGATCTGTAGATTCCTGCTAATAACAGTGGATAAAAAGATTTGGCTAATGAGAGCCCGAATCACGAGCACTTGGTATCAAAGAACTTGGCGTGGGGTCTTGCATCTGCTAACAAATTAAACACTGTGATGCTGCTGGAAGGTGTTTTAGGCTGATTTTTTTGTTGAAAAATATTTCCAAGCAAAGCTATTCCAAAAGGCTTTTCTGGAAACTAAAATATATGAATTTTAAAGATGTCGGATGTGTCTAAAACGCAAAAGCTCTATTTTTTTTTTACCTGTTGCTGTTTAATCCTGTCTTATATAGCACATTTATTAAGACAGTCAGAGACTTCAGATGCCTACGCACCTCCTACAGCAGAGCCACAACAGTCTCAGGAGGAAGATGTTCAGGTTTAAAGAGTAGAAATACCTCCTGCCACTGATGATGATATGTCTTGAATGTCTGAGAAAATAGCTGCTATACTGTCCAAGGCACTCTTGGTTGAATGATCGATTATTAGTGCACACATTTGTCAGATTTTATTGGTTAGATGCATATAGGGTTCTCAGTGTATGTTTTTTTCTGCTAATAAGATCTTAGTTTCCATTTAATCTTATTATATTCAGACATTTCCTCTAAATTCCGAGTAGAGGCAGATAGAGGTTATTTTACTGCATTACTATGACTAACCAGATAAAATACACACCTAAAAATCAGTTTTGCAGAAAATTTGAATATTATATTTTAAGACCAGCTGGTACCTTTGGCAGTGTGGGCAGTGTGCCAAGTCCTGCTGGAAAATAAAATCTGCATCTCCAAAAAAGTTGTCAGTAGCAGAGTGAAGCATGAAGTGCTGTAAGATTTAGCAGGAAAACAAAACTGCACTGACTTTAGACTTGATAATAAAACACAGTGGATCAACACCAGCAGATGACATGTCTCTCCAAACCATCACTGATTGGTGGAAACTTTAAACAAGACCTCGAGCAGTTTGGACTGTGTGTCTCTCCACTTTTCCTCCGCACTCTGATCCCTTGATTTACTTTAAATGAAATGTAAAATTTACTGATGATCAGTGATGGTTTGGAGAGACATGTCTGTCATCTGCTGGTGTTGATCCACTGTGTTTTATTATCAAGTCCAAAATGAAAGCATGAATGTGCAGTGGTGTGTAAACGCTGCAGTAACACAGTAACACTTTTAACTTAAAAAATATGGGAAAGGTTTACCCTGGGAAAGGTGGTGAAACGGTCCAATTCCTCCACAAAGCAGAACATCTGAAGACTGATGGCAGACATGACTATAAGCAGACTGGCTGTGAACACGACGAGACTGCCCAGCTTCTTCCCTGGACCAAATATCTTATACACAAAATCCTCCAGCGCAGGCGAGATCTTTATTAGACGCACCACTCTCAGCACCTGTAGAAAAAGAAGGCATTCAGCTTTCGTCAGTCAAATTCTAAATTTTAAACAGCTTTCTTTTCTTTGGAAATACAATTCTTCATCTATCTAATTATTCTTTGCATACTACATGTAAAAAACATAGTTTCCTATAAAATATAACATTATTATATGTTCTTTAGTTGAGAGAGCAGTTCCCAAATTGCTCTGGGTGACAACAAATCTGTGAGCAATGCATCACGGTCAAACGTTGATCAAGAGTAGGGAATAGCTATTGATCCAGGTGTTGCACTCAGTTGCTTTTTTTCCACTGAAATTCTTTAAATTGACTTCCTCTCTGAGCCTAAAGAGCCTAAAACTGAGATCCTCCATCAAGTCCCAGGATAAGGCCAACTCTTAAGCTCTTGATAGAAAGTTACCAGCACAGATCAGATGAGAGCCCACATAAATGCTTCACAGAGTATTTTGGTTTGTTTAACAATTTACTAACACTTTACTAACAGTTTACTACTGTTACTGACTAAATTCATTATTAATTTACAACATAAGAATGATGTCAGGCAAGCCACTTCATGTCTGCCTGCCATGGATTCTAATTTAGTGACTAAGAACTACACTTCCCAGAATTCCCATGTGCTCTCTCCTCCAGACTCTTCCAGTCACGTGCCACTGCGTCTCATGAACTCTCCATCATATTAATGAAAATCCTCTTTGTTCTCACCTGTTCCACCCTGTATAAATACCCCTCATTTCCTGTTCTCTGTGCTCGGTTTTGAATCTAGTTCCATATAGCCTTGCCCATGGTTTATGTTGTTTATCTTCTGTGTAAAGATGACCCTTGGCTTCAAACACTCTGATATGTTGTTGGTTAATGCTGCCTTACTGTTGTTAGCTATACCTGTGCTTGGTTTTCCTTGTAGTTTCTTGTTACTCTCTTTAATAAATTCTCTGATTCTAATCCGCATGTTTGTCTCACCCATGTCTGGCATTCGTGACAAAAGAAAAATACAATTAAAAGATGTGTCCAAACTTTTGACTAGTACTGTACATACAGTATATACCATGAATGCATTTACACATTAGTTTCATTATATTCCAACAACTATTTCTCAAAGAGTGTTTCTCTTTTTTTTTTGTCAGTGGCAACTAATTCGTACTCTGAAAATAGTATAATTCTAATATGAAGAGGAGCAAAAGTAATGAGATTATTGATGAGTTATTTGAGATTATTCATTATTATGTTCTCTTCCTCTTCCTGTCCTGTGTCCTTTTTTTAAACAAATTAGATGACACAGGTTTAGTTTGACCTTTAGCAGCGGAGCACAGAATGAATTAGCAGGCTTTTCTGCTTTTCTCTGGGGAGAGAGAGAAATCTTGAACTGTATTATTAGTATAATATTGTCTTTAATAAGAACTTTCAGCAACGGAATAATTATTTAATAAGTATGTGTGCTCACTTGTGATTATGGAATGATGACCCAGATAGTTTATCTTATTGTAGGATAATAAATGTGTTGCACAGCCTGGAATCGATCATTTTTAAATCACCAAAAAATGACCTCTGCCTTCACTTTGGACAAATGGAAAGTTGAGAACACTGACTGGAGTGCTTTTTCCGATCATAAATATAAATAATTTAAAGAAACTGGACGATTCAATTGTTTGTAATCACATAACCCATGTGACCAAAACCAGAAATAGGCTTAATAATTCCAGTGACTCATTTCCTAGTTGAAAACGGAAGGTGAATCATCAGACAAGCTGTTCTCTGTGCATGTGTAGAATAGTTGGGCGCTAAGAAGCTAAGAATATTTAGCTCATAAAGCATGGCGGCATGCGGCCGGCGCCCCACCCCTCCTGTGGAGAGAGGGGAGGACTGAGTGGAGCGCAGGTTGTGTCTTTAATGAGGCCTGTCAACAAAAAAACTGCTTTAATCCCCTTTCCCGTTTTCCTCCAGCTGCCTGGAGCCGTCCTCGGCTAGCTCCACCGCAGCAACCAGCAGCATGCACTAATGCATTATTACCCCCCATTAGCACATGATTAGCATTGGACCACCTAGCAGGTGCTGCTGCCTCCACACACCGAGTTCAACAAACACTAGTGAATACACTGATGGAGCTGCTGTACATTTCTATAAGCAAACCAAACTGAAGCTATGATGAAGCAAAAAAAAAAAAAAAAGCTTTCAGTTCCTATTACGACAGGATTAAATTGACATGGAGTCCAGGGGTAATTCTCTTTTTCACAAAAGCACCGCTCTGATTTTATTATCGTCCAGTAATACAATTTTCTCCCTCGTCCTCTGAGAAAATTACAGACTGAATTACCTACTGAATTACCAGATTGACTTTCACTGAACTCTGTGCAGTGCTCTGATAATTGTAGATCTATTCTAAAAGACATTTCCATGTTTTTCAAAAAAAAAAAAAAAAGGTTACTCAGGACAAAAAAAAGGGTTTTGGCCGCTGCAGCACCTCTGAAATCCTGTAACATTGAGACTAAGACATGGGATTCTGAAAAAATATATATCGCAGGGCGTCCATTTCCACTAGGGGTGGGCGATCGATATGGCCCTAAATTATTATCATGATATTTTATGGTATTTTCAAGTTTCTGAATCAGATTTTGCTATTTATAGGTTTATGTTTGAGTAAAATAAACATTGTTGTTTTATTCTATAAACTACAGAAAGAATTTCTCCCAAATTCCAAATATATATAGAATATTGTCATTTAGAGCATTTGTTTGCAGAAAATGAGAAATGGCTGAAATTAGCTTTCAGACCTCAAATAATGCAAAGAAAACAAGTTCATATTCATAAAGTTTTAAGAATTCCAAAATCAATATTTGGTGGAATAACCCTGGTTTTTATTCACAGTTTTTTATGCATCTTGGCATCATGTTCTCCTCCACCAGTCTTACACACTGCTTTTGGATAACTTCAAGCAGTTCAGTTTGGTTTGAAGGCTTGTGATCATCCATCTTCCTCTTGATTCTATTTAAAAGGTTTTCATTTTAAGTGGTCTCTTTTTTTTCCAGACATGTATATTAGGGTTGGGCGATATTGCCCTCAAAATAATATCACAATATTTCATGGAACTTTCGTAATAATAATACTCTTGGCGATATGACAAAACACTGAATTAAAAAAAAAATGTTCTAAGAATACATTTCTGCAACAAAATGAAAACTACATTTTATTATTGCATACAATATGATATGGCACACCCCTAACTGAGATATTAAAAATACAAGAATTGTATCAGATTTGTAACAGAAGTTAATGATCCAGAATATATCCAGGATTGAAGTAAAATAATCTGTCTCTAGTAGATATATAATGGGAAATGAGAACTGTGTTAATTTTTCTTTAACTAAAAAAAAACAGCAAAACAGCAAAAAAACTAGTACTCTGATGTAATAAATAGGGATGGGTGATATGGCACGATATTTCAGGGTATAATATCGTTCCCAATATTAAAAAATGTTAGCGATATTATTGTGAACGATATGATATGGCACACTCCTAGTGTATATAACAGTGTTTTTAAAAAGTTCTGTAGAAACTCTAAGCTGTGCAGCACTGTGGTATGGGGGGGGGGGGGGGGGGGTGTTTAACTGTGAGTCATGGTGGGCCTCGCATCACCCTTTAATCAAGATAAAATCACTGTAATACTGGTGCTGTGGTGGCAGCATGTTGTTTTATCTGTACAGCTCCTGTTTCTTGTGAAATCACACAGCCCCACAGGCAGCCATTCTCCTGCAGAGTCTGTTTTTTACCTGCTAAGCTCTTAAAAAACTGTGGCAGTGGCTGCAGCAGTTTTCCTTTTACAATGCCCGAATCAATCAGACCACAATATAGACCATAACTGAAATGTACAGGAAATACATCCAGTCACCTATAGTTTGGAAGGGATGACAGAAAACTCATTAAAAGAGACTGTGTGTCCAAACTTTTGACTGGTAGAAAACCAAAAACATTTTAGTCAAGAGTATATATGGACTAAAAAAATACATAAATACATAGATTACTGAGCTATAGTTCAGATCTCTTTGTTAGATTTATTAGTTTGATTTTAGACCATTATGTATAAAAAAAAAAACACAAAATCCTTAAATTTTCCCCAAAATCATCAGTACACCTTATAATCCAGTGCTCCTTATGTATAAATGTTACCAGTCAGTTAGTAAGGAGCAGTAAATCCAACCAGGAGTTTCAGTGAAGTTTCTCCAGCACGACTGGAGCAGTATTAGCATTAGCTAATTAGTATTAGTATTAGCATTAGCTGCTAATGTTCAGAGGTGAGTTTACCAGCCTGTAGTCTGCTGCGAACCCCCGACTAGCACTGCTGGAGCAGTATTAGCATTAGTCGCTAAGCGCTAGCTCATTTACCGTTCAGAGGTGAGTATATCGGCCTGTAGTCTGCGTGTTTACTGTGTTAAAACAATCTACGTGGGACAAAGCGCTAGCTAATACTGCACTGTTGCACTCATAATGCTAACTGGTGCACAAACACAGGATGGAGGGTCAGATTTTGTTCTTTTGTCATTGTTCTTTTTCTCTTCTTTTATTAATAGAAGGATAATGACCTATCTCAACTTGCTGTAATCGATTTAAAAGTCCTAATCATCCAAAAAAAAAATGCAAATGAAGCAGTCTATGGTTCAGTTGATCTGGACTAAGGCCAACTGATATAGTCACATAGATCACAGATATTGTTTTTTTTTGAGACACATACACTCTAAGAAATATAAGTAAAGATTTGTACTTAAAAGAGTACAAAGCTTGTCGCTGGGGCTGTATCTTATATTGAGGTACAAAAAAGTACCTTTCAGTGAAAGTCCTTTTTTGTACCCATGGCTTTTGTGCCAGTAAAGATTATAAAGATTATAAACATTATCATCAACTGAATATGGCTCAAAAACTTGATGATGCAAAATTGTCCGGCTTTCAAATAAAAAATGTGCAATTTAAATATATACTGTTCATTAGTACAGTGATACAGAATACTGAACGTACCTTTTTTTTCTGGTTAAATGGTACAAATTTGTACTTACTGCTGTTAGAAATGACTTTGTACTTCAGAGGGAACACATCTGACCCTGTAAAGACCAATATTGTACCTTTGAGGGTACAATTATGAAGAGTGTACCTTCGAGTACAAAAAAGTACTCATATCTTACCTCTGTTTTTTAGAGTGTACTGTGGTCTGAGGCAACTTTCGTATCTGCTATTATGATTCAGACCAAACTATAAAACTCATCCAATATGATTAGCTAGGGTTAATACACAGCAATAACATTATTAACCTCCTAAAACTGACATCAGTATCTGTCAATATCTAAATATCTGTTTTATAGTTATCAATGAGGAAATAAAGAGGAGCTCCAAGACATAGTTTGAAGGCTATCATTCAACTTATATAACAGACACAAATGTAGAGGCTCATAGTTTTAACACGTAACACCCTCATCTCAAGGTCACTGATGCTACGCAAATAACTCTTCAATTACTCCTACATTCTTTTAAAAAAGAAAGTAAAGAGAGAAATCTCAATATGATAAATCCCAAGTTATCTTTAAATGGCGCCAGACAGAGGATGAAACGTCCTTTTAAACAAGGTATACCTTCCCTTATCTCCTTCAAGGGCTTTAGAACTTTAGAGCAAGTCTCTGAATATAATATTTTCCATTTATGTAAAACCCTTAAACATTTTAAATAAGATATGAGAACAATTACAGAGTTTAGAATATTTGTGTAGCTTCATTAAGTAAAACACTTGAAATACATTAAACTCATATTTACTACCAACAAAAAAAAAAACATTTTAAATGTGTTCAAACTAAGTTACACTACACTATATACGTTCAAATGACAATTATATGAAGTTCAAATGACTCTAATGAATGAATTTTCCACATGTTATTCTTTATAGTTTGCAGGACTTTTGTATTAATCTACAATGCAGACTATTTGAAAAATAATTAAAAAAAACCTCTTTTTTTAAGTTAAAAAAGGGTTTTCCTTTTCCTGTACAGTTTCTGTTTCGAAGATACAAAGTTTGGACAGCTTCCGACAGCGACAATATGTAGAATTGTAGGATGTGTAAGTTAGAGTGCCTACCTGAAAGTAGGTTAACTGAGAGTGGTAGAGGTCCGGGTAGATGTGCAGGGTGGTGCCCACAACCAGGAGAGACTCAAACTTATGTAGAGATGAACTGATGTAGCCAGTAAAGCCCAGGCACCAGATCTTCAGAAGAGCCTCCAGATCAAAGAGCACCGTGAAGGCAACCTGTAGGTCCAGAGAACAGAGAAAGAGAGAGAAATGAGAGAGAGAGAGAGAGAGAGAGAGAGAGAAACCTGGATACACAAACATGGACTGATAACATAGTTCTTACCCCATTAAAAAAGGGGTGCTCAGACTTCATAATGTTTAATGGAGTCCCACAAGGTTCTATTTTAAGGCTCTTTATACTTATTGTATTGATGCAATTCATACCAGTTTTGAAGTACCGTATTTTTTACACTACAAAGTGAACTTAAAATCCTTTCATTTTTCCAAAAATCACCAGTAAGCTTTATAATCCAGTGCACCTTATGTATGAATTCTATCAGTCAGGTATTAAGGAGCAGTAAAGCCACTCCACTGAAGTACAGAGTTATACAGGAGTTTTAGGTTAGTTCCCCAGCACAGAGACTGGAGCAGTATTAGCATTAGCCACTAACCTGCAGCCTGCTGCTGCTACCCCCTGCTAGCACTGCTGGAGCAGCTTTAGCATTGCCTGCTAACCACTCTAAGCACTATCGGCCTGTAGCCTGCACATTTATCGAGTTAAAACAAGCCAACTAATATCACCCAGGCTTACTGGAACACTCAGGGTTCCTCAGTATAGCGCTGTCAGGCAGCATTTACTGTTAGCTGCTAATGCTAATGCTGCTGCACCAAGCCTTATTGGAAATCTGGAAATCTAAGCTTATTATAAATAAACGGAAGCACTTATTTACTAAGAAATAAATCTTCTTGACACCCAGCGGTGATACCTACTGAATTAGAAGGAAAATATGTCCCCTGTTCTTTACAATAAAACAGATGTTTATTAATCGTGAACATTATAATCCATATGCGCCTTATAGTGCAAAAAACATACATGCAGAGTGTTAAACAGTTAAAGGGGTTAATATGAGTATTCTACAGGAATAATAAAATCACTAGATCTACAGTCCAGAACGTTCTAGCACAGCTACCAAATCATCAGCTACTCTTTTCACCAACTCAATTTATTTGTTTCATGCAAGTGGAGAACAGAGTAGGAACATGCCTGTAGCTACGGAACGCACGAGGGAACACGTTCACAGACTACAAGAAACGAGAGAGGAGAAAACTATCTAGAGCCTCCACAAATTCAGCAGATCCACATGGAAATGTGAACTGGATTAATGCTGATATGGACTGGGAGCTGGGCTGTGAATATGCAGTGTGCATTCCTCCCCTTATCTCTGCCTTTCAGCTGGGAGTGGGCGGGTGGCCACACTCTTCTATCTGTCTTTGTTCCCGCCGTGCCACCTGCATACTGATTGCACAGACAGAGCGTGGCAGACAGCACACGTGCCCGTAAACACACACGCGCGTGCCTGGAGCTGGGAGTGTGCCTACAGGCTGCACCCACACTGTCATCCCTCATTTAATCTCCCAGTTGAAGATGGCAGAATGTGATGAGGATAGGTTTCAGTAAGATCTAATCTGATATGATCAGCAGCAGCAGCAGCAGCAGCTCACTCAAACAAGGGATTCGGTTGCTGCTGTCACAACTCAGAATTAACTGGTGGATAAACATACAGGTAAACACACAACACACGGACACATACATCTACTACATACATTATCAAGAGTATTCAGGAAACAACACTGCACCTCAAAACTTTCATTACATTCATTTTTATTTAGATCTGTACATTGACACCAAGAGTATTGTTGTATCTCATAAGTGCATGCATACTTTTTGTAGGTGTGTCGTAAAAATGCATAGTTTTTATACCTGACATTCCAAACTTGATGCACTTGAATCAGTACCTTCATATAGGTGCATTGCGATACATAATTTCATGCCTACATACTTAAACTGAATTGAGAGACAGACAAACGGATCGACGGACAGACAAATACGGAAGAATGGGTGGACAGATGACAGATGGACAGATGTATTAATGATGGATGGGTGGATGGATGAATTGGATGGATGGATGGATAGACAGACAAAGATGGAATAACAGATGGACAGATGATAGATGGACATCAGAGATATAGATGGATGGATTGATGGATGGATGGGAAAACAAAGATGGAACGATGGGTGGATGGATGATAGATGGATAGCAAAAGATGGATGGTTGGATGGATGGATGGATGGATGGATGGATGGATGGATGGATGGATGGATGGATGGATGGACAAGTTTGGAAAGAATGATTAACTGGTGGACAAACAAAGGATGGATGGATGAATGGATAGACAAGGTTGAAAAGAATAATTAACTAATGGACAGACAAAGGATGGATGGATGGATGGATGGATGAATGGATGAATGGATAGACAAGGTTAAGATAAATGATTAACTAATAGACGGACAAAGGATGGATGGATGGATGGATGGATGGATTTAACAAAGGCACAGAAGTGGATGGGTGGTTAAATTGGATAAACAGATGGATGATTGGAAAGAAGAGCAGACAGAGAAGGATTACTGAAACTGTAAGGATGGATGGATGGATGGATGGATGGATGGATGGATGAAACCAATTATTTACATGTAATTGCTTTAATGTTAGAGAATGTATACCTAAAATCACACTAACTGAGATAATTTTAAACCAGGTTCATACAAGAAGAAGACTTGACTGGACCTTTCAGTTCTAACAGTGACTGATATAAGGATCAGATGGAAAGGTGAAACTAGATATCTCACCTCGGCCAGGTAGAACTCATCGTAGTCCTTCTTGTGGTTCTTTCCTTTGTAGTAGTTGCTGGAAGCCACAATCACATCCACAGCCACCATACTCAGAATGAACATGTGGAACACGGAGGAGCGCATCAGTTTCTGTGGAAACATGGAAATAAAGGAACTGAGAATCTGAGAAAACTTAAAAAACATTAAAGATCAGGACCTTTTAGTAAACACTAAAGCAAAACACTTCAGCAGTGCACACACTTGCTGGATCTGGATCCATTCCTCAGTAAGAACAAAAGAAAGCCCTGTTGAAGCAGATCCATCATTTTGTGCTGGTTTATAATAGAGCCTATTAATCACAGAGAGGACTGGCAGGGCAGGACTGAGCGCACACTGCCAGGCCAAATGCAACTCTCTGTCCCAGACTCCCCAGAATGCACACGGTGCCACAGACAGGCAGGGACACGGCCAGGATCACGCCTGGCCACCAGGGCCACCACGGGACTGGCCTCAGTACGGAGTTAACTTCTGATTAGAGCTACACAGTAAACTGTATTTCGGTCACTTTTTTAATATGAATTCTTTGAAGAACACATTGTTAATTATATAAAAATAATATAATTTAACAGTTGCTGATACCCCTTACAGTTCAGTGCCGCCTCATAATACCACCAGCTGCACTTACACCACATCATGTAAGAAATGACACTCCAGCAGAGCTAGTACTAGTGCATCTCAAAAAATTGGAATATTATTGAAAAGTTACTTTATTTCAGAAATATACAGTATTATTATATAGATGTATTACACACAGAGTGATCTATTTTAAGCTTTTATTTCTTTTATTGTTGATGACCGATTATGGCAAAAATCAATGTCTCAGAAAATTAGAATACTATATACAATCAATTGGTACTTTCGGCAATGTGGGCAGTGTGCCAAATCCTGCTGGAAAATGAAATCCGCCTCTCCATAAAAGTTGTCAGCAGAGGGAAGAAGCATGAAGTGCTGTAAGATTTTTCGGGAAAACACTGCACTGACTTTAGACTTGATAATAAAACACAGTGCTGACCAACATCAAGGCCATTTAACCATGCTCTCTCTGACTCCAGCTGCTGAAGGCAAACAGCAAGACCCAGGATTCAAACCAAATCATACTGGAAGCCTTAATCCTCTGGACCACTCGAAGCCCATGTAAATGATAGTGATAAAGATATGACATCATTATATCACCACACACACCCTGGTTATGAGAGGGCCTGCAGAGCTTTTCAGCATCTAAGTGATCGCAGACTGAATCCCATAACATTTATGCGTTATAAAAGAGAGGAGAGCACACTTTGCTTTGAAATGTTTATGTAGTGCAACACTTGTGCATCGCAGTCCAAATGCAGCCCCACAGCTTGTGGGTGGGTGGATTAATTGACAAGATTTGAAGAAAAGGAGAGAGAGAGAGAGAAAGAGAGATGGGTTGTTTTATCGCCACACAGAACTCTAACTCTCTGGGAAGAGTGAGAGCAGTCACAAGCAGAGACATTATGCAAATCTACCGTCACCCATCTGGTCTTCACAGCGGAGAGTAGACTGCCCGTCTTCAGCTCAAAGGGGAACTCCATTATCTTTATTAGTTAATATTAATATGTCATAAATCTTCAGGGACATTTCTAAACGTTATATAATATATTTATAGTTGTAAACTGTAGATGATTTATGAGTATACATGAGTATATACTCTAGATTACAGAATTTACAGATGTATGTAACTTTCACAAATACTATTCAAATACAGGTAAATTACAGAGATGGGTGTGGTTATATTATTTATACCCAGGTACCACTTTAAAATAAGACTACCTTTATAAAGGGTTTATAAATGGTTTACAATAAATTTATTTATGGTTAATAATTAGGTTGTAAATGCCTTAAAAATCATTAATAATCAGTTAGAACACATTTGTAGAAAAGGCAACATTGCTCTGTTGTTTGCCAAGTAGTGAACCCACAGCCGTCTATATTGTTGCCCTTTCTACGTATGTGTTATAACTGATTATTAATGATTTTTAAGGCATTTACAACCTAATTAGTAACCATTAATAAACCAATTGTGAACCATTTATAAACCCTTTATAAAGGTAGTCTTAGTTTACAGTGGTACCTATACCTATATACAACTCTGGAAAAAATAAGACACCACTTAAAAATGATGAGTTTCTTTGATTTGACCAAATTGAAAACCTCTGGAATACAATCAAGAGGAAGATGGATGATCACAAGAAATTAAACCAAGCTGAACTGATTGAATTTTTGCACCAGGAGTAAAGCAGCATAAAGTTATCCAAAAGCAGTGTGTAAGACTGGTGGAGGAGAACATGATGCCAAGATGCATGAAAACTGTGATTAAAAACCAGGGTTATTCCACCAAATATTGATTTATGAACTCTTAAAACTATGAATATGAACTTGTTTTCTTTGCACTATTTGAGGTCTACAAAAGCTCTGCATCTTTTTTTGGGAATTTATATTTGGAATTTGGAAGAAATGTTGTCCGTAGTTTATAGAATAAAACAACAATGTTCGTTTTACTCTTAATTTTTTCCAGAGCTGTATATACATTGGTGCATATATTTCCACATAGGTACATTCCTAATTTAAGCCATGAACATTTAAAATATATACAATAAAATACAGACAGAAAGCAACCAGAGTAAAACCAGCTGCCATCACAGGGTTAAGTTCCACAAACTCAGACAAATAGAAGAGACACTCTCCCTCTGGGTGAGGCAGCCAGACTGTGGAGCCACATGTGGAGCTCTACAGCCTGAGGGTTTCACACACACACACACACACACACACAGCCTGTGATAAGCCCCTGCTGAAGCAAGGGACACGGCACAGATAATCTAAGCCCTAATCTAAGATGATTCTCACTCTTTTCAGTGTGTTTCACCTCCTTCATCCACCTGACCACATTTTAAACATAAGGTCTCTCATTCCTCTTTATGTTCTAGATAAGATGTAATTCCTTTTATAATAGCAAATTAATCTTCCCAGCTTCTGCTCAGTCCTGTTGAAAAATCTGCATCATTTTTAGGCTCACTAATATAAGAGTAGTTTAATTTTTTACACTGTTTAAAGATAACATACAGGATATTAGACGTACATTGATCAGTAAAGTCAATGCATGATTCATTAGTTTCGCCTCATCATTTAAAGATAAATGATGCTCTGTGAAGCATGGGGTTTATAGTCATAAACTGCACAGACCCTTACATGCTATTAACAAAAGCTAATGAGTAAAGCTAGATATAAATGTTGGGTTTTACATGCAGTTTACTAAAGTGACTTTTGTCATACAAGTGCAAGGACCAGATACAGATATAGCTATAGTGCCTCTGAAGAAATCAGTTTGAAGGGCCATGTAGCCCCACAACTTTTCCTAACCTACACCTCTACCCTTCCAACATTTGGGAAACCTACCCCAAATTTAATGGTTTTTCAGACCTTTTTAAGACCTTTTTAAGACCTCAAACAGGAGAGTTGAGATGCACATTGAATTCTGCGTGATTTGTTCAGCCGTGGTTTTATGTTTTTTAGATACAATCCGTGTTAGCACCCGAACATCCCTTTCAGACAGCTTCCTCTTACAGCGTCCACAGTTAATCCTGTTGGATGTGGTTGGTCCTTCTTGGTGGTATGCTGACATTACCCTGGATACCGTGGCTCTTGATACATCACAAAGACTTGCTGTCTTGGTCACAGATGCGCCAGCAAGACATGCACCAACAATTTGTCCTCTTTTGAACTCTGGTATGTCACCCATAATGTTGTGTGAGATGGGATTGACCCTTTCAAACATACAGTTAATGACTCTTTAAGTAACCAAAAGTGGTTCTTTTACAGCATCACTCCAAATTAATCTTCTGCTCCTTTAATGTTAAGCTTAGCAGAGCTTCAGGTAAGAAAAACAGAGCTTCTGTCTGATCTGAATTTTAATTTTTTTCTGCTTTCTCCAGGTTTCTTCTTTCTTAAGATGGGCCATGACAAAGCAGTTTGACATTTCCAGCTTCTGTACGCTCAGGTTCCCCAAGGATGTTTTGGCTGAGGGGGGTCACTGACAGATGACTCCATTTTTTCAGGGACTTGACTTCACCTCCACACACCCTCGGTTCATCTGGATGTTGCGCTATTCACACAGTATCCGGGGGGGCTGGGAGACTGAAAGCATGGTACTGTAGCCTCTTCGTCTCGTCGTCGTCTCTGCTCGTCGTGCTGTCCCCTGTGGTCTCCAAGCTTTTCACTCTCACATTCAATCCCGCTGACTAGAACCGCCGACCGTTTATAAAGACAGCGCCGTTGATGCAACCTAAGGTGTGCTGGCCTACTTTCTCTGATTCTGCTGGTGGCACACGCGCAAGAGGATGTCAAAATCAATTTAATAGATACTACTGTGAGACGAGATGGCTCGCTCCCTCTCTCTGTGCTAGCGTTTGATGCAGACCAATTTGTACGCTCAGATTTTTTTTTTCTAAAGCAAGGGCGTGACATTATCACTGCCTCTGTGTGCTTGAAACATCAGGTGCTGCTTCCATCAGCTGACATGCAATTAGTGTTCTCTCTGACAGGGTGAACGCACAGTACTGTCAGCATCATAGCCATGAAACAGCCTATCAGAAGGCAATACTGCAAAGTAAACAACAGCACTGTTCTATGATACTCAAGATAGCTACATCTTCTTTTTGATAGTTGGATCCCTTCTTTAGTTTCCTTGGTAATGTTGTTATAGCCCTTAAACAGTTAGCTCAGAATACCCCAGATTCTCCATAATGTGCAAAAATAACTAAAATAAAAAGTTAATTAAAAGGACAGAGAAAAGTAGGGCTGTAAAATAGTTGGACTCTAATTTAATGGTCATTTATTTGGGTCTATTATATTGTACACATACGTAAGTCATGGAGCCATGAGTGAAGGAGAGTGGTTTCTGCTGCTTGCCAGGCCGTTATTGTAAATAAGAACTTGTTCTTAATGACTAGCCGTGAAAAAAAATAATAGATGCATGGTTAAAATCTAAAAGTTAATTCTATTTTTTGTCACGCAAAGTCCCTAGAGCCTGCTAGAGCAGTTAAACAAGATGTCTAATTTTGAGCAATATTTTTTTTCTTGTAGATTAATACTAAAGTCATCCAAACTGTGAAGAAAAACATTGAGGAACATTGAAAATCAACAATTTATTTAGTTAACTTAAAAGTGTTAAACAGTAAATATCCCTGGTTTATAGTAAATAGGCCTATTTGAGTAATGTTCTAATCCATATTATGGCAAGAACTATTCAACTAAGTAAAGAAAAAAAGTTCTTTAACAGACAAATGTTGGAAAATATCAAGAACTTTGAAAGTATTTTCAAGTGCAGTCACCACAAAGACCATCAAAAACATTATAATGATGAAACTGGCTCTCATCAGGACCTTCCAAAATAAGTAAGATAAAAAAGTTACTTCTTGAGCTTTTTGGTTTGTTTAACACTTATAAGTTCATACATGATTCTTTATGTGTTTCTTTATAATCTGGATTACTTTACTACTTGCTTACAATGTAGGAAAAAATTACGTTTTCAATACTTTAAATTCGGTACCGATACCGAAACAAGATTTTTTTGGTACCCTTTCCTAAATTCTAACCAAAAAATACAAAAAGCGATGCAAAACACTGAAAACAGGCCTATTTTTAGACCCTTTGGTACTCAGTAGTACCGAGACATTTTGGTCAGTGTCTTTAGTATCGTCTTTAGTATCGAATTTCGATAAACAGCCTAAGAAAGAGTGTCCAAACTTTTGCCTGGTATTGTATGTCTTATTATAAAATCATGAAACACAACACTAGTTCCTGTTCTATGATATGTGGCATATCAGTGTATATTAGCTTAATGATTCCAACACAAATCTAACAAGTAATCGTCGAACACTAAGCATGTCTACAGTGACTGAAACTGTGTAAATATAACTATTTGCCAAGTTATCGCTTTAAGGGCCGAGAGTGAGGAAGATGCGAGATAAATGCCAAGAGAACTCTCCTGTCAGCCTATTATCAGAGTAACTGGGAAAAAGGCGCTGTCTGCTCGTTGTGTGAAATGAAAGTGATGGATGTGTCACTGGTCAGCCTTCTATCTGGAGGCCACTCTGCTGTCCACTCATTCTTTAGAGCTGGACCTTCACTATCCCTTCCTCTTTTTCCTCACACTACATATATCTAACAACTACACTGCTACTGCTACACTGCAAAACTCTATAGAAAACAATGACTAAATAAAACAAGCAATCCAGATTTGCTGACATTCGATAACATTAGCCACGTTCCAGCTGAAATAAGAAAAAAAAAAAAAAAGAAACACTGTATTTCTGTATTCATAATGCATTATGAATGAATCTACAATGCGTTATATAGTATACATAATAAGTATAAGAATTGTCATAAGCTTGTATAATAACTTGTATAAAAGTACTTATAACTACATACATAACATGGTATAAAGTACAAGTATGTCTCTACATAAAGACAAGTTTCATAATGCCTTATAATATTTTGTACAAAGTTCTTATGAACACATATTATGAGGCACTATGAAACCTCACTTTATAAAGAGACATACTTGCACTTTATAACTTGAACATTATGAAATATAACACGGCTATGGGACATATAACACTGCCATGAGGCCAGAATTAACCTCTGACACTGAATAATTGTTAAAGAAAGACAGTTCCCAGCAGGCCCAGACCCAGACCACAATCACCTGAGTATTGAGTTCACCTGTTCACCTCACTATATATACTCCTGCACTTCTCTTAAATGGCCGAGTATTAGATTTGGTTCTATATATCTATATGTATATCTATATATCTATGTCTATATAAAGATAATAAATTTCCTATCCCATTATGTTGTCTTTCCCTCTGATACTGTCTTGCTGTGTTTTAACCCTGCCTGTTTTTACCATGTTTTTGCATTACACCTTAGTTTGTTTTGTTTATTAAATTAATCACCTTTTTTGATACCACACCTGTATCATCCTGCCTGGGCTTTCCTTGCCCAATTGTGACAATATGTGTATTATAATAAATTATGATTTATTAAACAAGCTTATGGCATTCATTATGAGTTATTATGTATGCTCTATAAAGCATTATAAATGCATTTACAAAGTATTATGAATACCAATTCATTCAAAGGGTTACAAACTACCAGTTTTCTGATACCGTGGCATCCTTAGTCTAGACACTAAGCTGCATGTTGTCGTTTTCTGTTTAATACGAAACAATCTTTCTAAAACAAAATGCTGTGCCACTGTACATTCCAGCTAAAAGAGCCAAGCAAGATAAATAAGTAAATAAATAAACAAATACATTTCTACTACACTCCAAGTCAGTCCCAGAAGTGTTAAAAACAAACTGAATCCACCCTCTCCATCACCATATTCATAATTCCCCAAACTCCAGTTTTGACAGAATGATGAAGATTGTGTGCAGCACATTGTGCATATTCGCTTCCAGACGGAGTCTGGAAACTGACCACTGTAGCATCACACATTCAAAGGAGCGCCGCTGTTCCTTCTGCTGTCTATGACTGCCAGGCAAGACAAATGGAGCATCAAATGGTAGATTAAATAAGCCAAGTTATATGGGGTAGGAAATGCTAGAGAAGTATGCTTATGTAACTGTATAAAAAAGCAGAACACCTATATACTCTACTGTACAAAACAAACAAAACCTGAGCATAAGAATCTCACCATAAATGACTGAATAAATGGCAGTGGCTACTTGATTTACACACATCCATCACCTAAAAAATGATGGCAGATGATGTAACTAATTCAGTTTCACTGTGAGAAAAATGAAGCACGATTTTGCACCACATGGACTGAAACTAGTTTCTCTGTCACTATTAATTAAGGATGCATAACATTTTTGGCACATTTATTACTGCAATTGCAATGCTAAAGTTGATTTGCTTTTAGACATTAATCCTATTTAAATTGTCTATACAAAAAGAGTGGCAAAATACATAAAATCTCTTAAATTGGCCAAATGTTTAATTTGGTTAAGATTCCAGTAAAAAACAAATATTTGGTGCATCTCTATTGTCCAATGTGCATACAGTAAAAGCTTTTGAACAGTTTTTAGATGTTATCAGTGTAATTAAATATGGGCTGAATTTGCTATTTCACTTTCTCATCATTCATCAAACCCCTAAGACTGAATGTCACTACCACAAACTGTTCTGATAGGTCATAGTGCTAAAAACGAGCTCAGTCAGAACTTCACTCCTTCGTTTCTTTGGTTTTACTATGAATGGAGGAGCTACTGAGCTCTGAGTTTCCTCTTCTGAAGTCTCCATTGCTCCAATAAAACTGAGCCTGATCCTCTTTTAGAGGCTGTACGTGTGACGTAAGAACATAAACAGGCGTGACTGCTCCTGCGAAAAGCTAGTCAACACCCCAGTTTTCAGAATGAATATAGCGTATTAGGCTTAGCAGGAATGGTCGTTCCAGTGCACTGGTACCATTAAACACAATATTTTATTCCTTTATTCCTCCACTCAGAAATGCTGCTTATATGCTTATGCTTATATGAACTGCCACTTTAATACATAAAGAAACCCATCTTACTCTGCAATTGTTTATATACATATCATATAAGGTTTGATTAATCTACTAGACACGTTCACTCAAGAACATTTTACATTTATCCGCCAAAAAAAGCTCACTGACTGTTGCTGTGCTCAGGTTAGCTTATAATAGTGGCCAATGTTTTGTTTCTAGAAACCAGTGTGAGTCACACAATGTTCTTTTAAGTTGCCAAACTCTGAGCACGAAAAGTACAAGCACATAACCCGACACTCTGTTTACTGAAACAAGAGAACACAATTTCAGCTCGGGCACAATTCAGCAGGTAAGTCCCCGTGCCTCCACTCGACTGTTTAATTAAGCAAACAGACTATAAATAGCCTGTGGGAGGCTAGCAGGGTCCAAATCCCTCTGCTTATCAGTGCCATTACTGAAACAGCATGATTCATGCTAGGGTTGGGCTAGGCCGGTTAATTAAAGCTGACTGTCCTCTGGAATTCCCTGTCTGCTCTCCTGGCTGCCGCTGCCAGGTGAGGGACTCGTGCTTAGAGCAGACAGACGCTTGCTGCTGGACGGAGGGACACACATGGCTGCTGGTGTGAACCAACCTTGGGGGTAATAATGGAAGGTGGTGAGATCAGGGGTTGAGGATGAGTGTGGTATTTTAAATAAATCACCACAACATGAGGAAGAACTGTTATTTCCAGAGGTAACAAACAGTGTTTCCTACTTGGGTGTAGTTCACTGAGCATATAGGAGAATTTATGCTGCTGTAGTTATTTCTGTTTCTGTTTAATAATTGTACATTTACCACAACTTTATCCAAAAAAACAACAAAAAAAAAAACAGATCACTTATATATTTTACTGTATAAACTGCACATGGGAGATGGGAGCGGCTACTCGAATTACACACAACCATCACACATCTAAAACTGTGAAAATGAATCTTATAATCTACTTATAGTAATAATCTTATTTTAGATTATTAATCCTTTAATTGTCCCACAGGTCACCTATATATTCTACTGTAAAAACTGCACCATATTGATCAGATTTTTATCTGAAGTCCTATTTAGTTGGGACTAGTTTTTCATGGGGATGTGGAAAAAGGCAAAGCATAAGCAATCCCACCATAAATGACTGAGATGGGAGCGGCTACTCGATTTACACACAACCATCACACATCTAAAACTGTGATAATGAATCTTATAACCTACTTATAGTAATAATCTTATTTCAGATTACTAATCCTTTAATTTTCACAAAAATTAACAGTGCACTTTTTAGTCCGGTGTGCTTTAGGTATGAATTTTACCAGTCAGGTATTAAGAAGTAGTAAAGCCGCTTTACTCCGCTTAAGTACAGCATTATGAATGCATTTCAGTGTAGTTCTCCAGCAGTATTAGCATTAGCTGCTAGCCGAGCGAAGCACTAGTAGCTCTTTGGCCATCTAGAAGTGAGTATTATCAGCCTGAACCCTGCTGCTAACCCGGGATAGCACTGCTGGAGCAGCATTATCATTAGCTGCTAACCACAGCGCTAGCTCTTTCGCTGTTCAGAGGTGAGTATATTTGACTGTTTATTGCGCGTTTACCCTGTTAGAAAAAAACAAGAGGTATGTTGGCTATAGGCTTCACTACACAGTGACTTTCAGCACTTAAAGCTACCAAATAAGTCAAGGTCAAGGAGGTATTTGGGTGTTTATCTAGATTTGAGTTTTAAATTAAATGACTCTATACATTGGGCAAAATAAATATTTCTTTCTTTAAATTCTTCTGGTGTTTGGCATAGTTTAGTGAAAAGACAGAATCATTTATAGTGAACGATGACTTCCTTACTGTTGTTATTGTTTTCGCTACTTAAGCAGCACTACTGAGGTACATTTATGACTGTAATAGCAATGTTATTATATATATAGTAAGGTTATGATTATAATTGCACTGCTAAAGATAAAATCCTGTACATTGTGGGTCATTCTGTTTCTTTTTAATAATTGTAAATGTACCACAACTTCATCCAAGCAAACTCTATTTCATTTCTGTCGCCCAGGCGTAAAGCATATACGGCAATAAAGTAAACACTGACTCTGACTTGAGACTTTCGCCTCATTTCACAAGAGGGGAGTCGAGCCAAATCGAGTGCTTAGTTCTGTTTCTTTCCACCCAGACATGAACTAGTGTTCATTCCCTGTTCCTGACAAGACTCTTCAATCAAAGTTCACAGACCACTGGGTCGTGCTGAAAGCCACTGTGCTTGAACTGTGACACGCGCTACACCTTTCCCCACTCGAAGAGAGTGCTCTGCTTCCCTCCTCCCCTCCCTCCCATCCATCTACCCCGAGTCTTTTGAGAACACACAATAGCTTTCCCTTTGGTAATGGCATCTCTTCAAAGTCACCTGGATCCAGAAATGTCATTAAATGTCATTCTTCAGCACCAGAGCACCAGAAATCTTTTTTTTTCTTTTTTTTTTTTTTTTCTTAAAAATTCTTCCAGTGCTTTGAGGACAGAAAAAAAAATAATAAAGCTTAAAAATCACTGTAATTCTCTAAAAAGTAAAGTAATAATAATAAAAAGAATAGCGTCTCTGTCTTGCAGTTTCTGAGGCTGATGAGTATGATGAACTTATCCTGTGCAGAAAGAGAATAGAGAGAACTCTTGGCCTTCCCTCTTCCTGGGGTGGTCCTGATGAGAGCCAGTTCCATCACAACATTTTTAATGGTATTGGTGACTGCACTTTTTTGGATCTTTTTGTTTTTTTTCTTGGATTTTTGTGCTATAAGGCGAACCAGATTATAAGCCTCATTATGGGGCACAAGTAAGGAACAGGGGTGTCGCTCCACGTTTTCCTTTTAATTCAGCAGGTCTCGCCGCAGGGGTGTGGGGGCAACTAAGTTAAGTAAAGCTAAGCTACGTAAACAAAACTGTAATTTATAAAATATATTTACTTTCAAATGAGTGCTGGATGTTAATCTCCACAGATTTCTCTCCTACTTTTGTTTATTTACAGTAAGCTTAGATTTCCAGATTTTAACTAAGGCTGGGTGCAACAACATTAGCATTAGCATTAGCAGCTAACCGTTAGGACTAGCTGATAGAGCTGATAATATTCACCTATGAACTGCGAAAGAGCTAGCGCTTAGCACGGTTAATGGCTAATATTAATGCTGCTCCAGCAGTGCTAGCCCTCGTAGGTTGTCTTAACATGTTAAAAACGCAGGCTACAGTTCAATATACTCTCCTCTGAACAGCAAAAGAGCTAGCGCTTAGCACTGTTAGCGGCTAAATCTATATCTACAAAGCACAAAATGTAGAAATAATCATAAACCACTGGATTTAAGTGGTCTACAAATGTTTGACTAGTCCTGTATAATGCTTCAATATATCAATATATTCTTAAATAGCAAGTAATTACTAAAACTTACTGCAATCCTAGTGTTTACAACCATATGACCTAAAATATGGTGCCATATCACCCACCTCTAGTTATAACATCAGGGTACTTCTTTTTTGCTGTTTTTAGAAACAGATAAATTTACACTGTTCTCATTTCTCGTTATATATCTACTAGAGACAGATTATATCTGTCCAGTATAATTTATTTATCTTTAATTCTGGATATATGGACATATATGGAGCGGTTTATTAGTATCATGATATTCTGGATTATTTACTATTGTTACAATCTGATAAAATTATTGTATTTGTTAAATATCTCAGATAGGGGTGTGCCATGTCATATCATATTCAATAATAAATATGCATTTTTATCGTAATTTTGTTGCAGTAGTTTTATCATATCGCCTGGAGTATCGTTATCGCAAAAATACCATGAAATATCTTGATGTTATTTTAGCGCCATATCACCCACCCCTACTGTATAAAGTGTATATTACCTGTGATTAATCAATTACAAAGTTCTTGCAGTGACCTTGGTTGTGGTCTATCGTCAACAGTGTGATTAGTGATTAGTGATTAGTGGCTATTTTTTTGGGAGTGAGTCAACGATGTAGGCAGAACTGGCCGTCAAATAAAAGTGCAATGGTTTCTGCTGCAGCTCGGGTTAGTCAGCTCTATCTGTTCCACTCATACTCTCCAGAACAATAAACCATCACACAGCTATTCTCATGTAAATGTCATGCCCACATTATTCATCGTTTCCCATCACCACTATAACGACAAGAGGCACAGAGACAAACAGCACGGCATTGTCACGTCAGACACAATTACACGAACACACTAATAAACATCACCATTAAAGCTGCTGTTTGATCCAAAGTGAAAGGGTGCTCTAAGACTCTAAGCTCAGCAGCTAAATTGAAATATGCTCACATTTTAGAACCGCAATAACACGTATTAATAAGACTCGACAACGTAATTAATGCACGTGCTGAATAAAAGCTCATAAGGAGACAGAAAGGAATGGTTACTGTGTTCATTCTGCGCTGTATTCATGCTCTGTCAACAAGATTCCAGCTGGTTCCAGCTCAATCTAAATGTAGCCATTGTGTTGTGGTGGCCCTCGGCACATTTCTTACACTCCCACAGCGTGGCGTGGCATTAGATGTGGCAGCAGGACCACACTGAGCGCGTGCTGACGTTTGGGGGCGTCAGTGCCATTAACTCAGATGTCTGGTACCTGGAGGCAGGCGGGCGCACGGCCATGTGGCTTATTCACATCCACCGCTACAAGCTGCCATCCTCCAGACGCATCCTCATGAAACATCTGCCATCCAGGAGAAAAAGAGGAGAGAAAAAGAGAGAGAGACAGTTATTAGACACATGCAAAAAACAGTTGATGGGTTACAGACAAAATGGTATTAATGACAGGTAATTCTGGTGGAAACAGGAGAGTTGAGGTGCACATTGAATTCTGCGTGATTTGATCAGGCGTGGTTTTATGTTTTTTTTGGATACAATCCGGGTTAGCACCCGAACATCCCTTTCAGACAGCTTCCTCTTACAGCGTCCACAGTTAATCCTGTTGGATGTGGTTGGTCCTTCTTGGTGGTATGCTGACATTACCCTGGATACTGTGGCTCTTCATACATCACAAAGACTTGCTGTCTTGGTTACATATACTCCAGCAAGACGTGCACTAACAATTTGTCCTCTTTTGAACTCTGGTATGTCACCCATAATGTTGTGTGCATTGCAATATTTTGAGCAGAACTGTGCTCTTACCCTGCTAATTAAACCTTAAAACTCTGCTCTTACTGGTGAAATGTGCAATTAATGAAGATTGGCCACCAGGCTGCTCCAATTTAGCCATGAAACCTCCCACCCTAAAATGACAGGTGTTTCAGTTTCATTGTCCAACCCATGTATATCTGCATTGCGATATTATATTTCGGTTTTCTAATATGTAATACACACATAAGTCCTGGATAAGAAGTGGATAAGGAGAAGCAAATAATAAAAATGAGAATTTTAAAAAACAACACAATACATAAAACGCAATACATATAATACAATGCGAGAAAAAAATAATCTTTTAGAAAAATAAAAGATCCCATGTTGCGTACCAGTGAGTGGAAAAAAATGTGACTCTTTACATTAGTAACTTTTTAGTTACTAAAACTCCTTTTTAGAACGTGTGTGAAAAACTGATAACATTTTCTTACATTTACAAAGAAAACAGACTATTTTAAAGCCTTCTCATAAGTTCAAGCACCATTCTAAATGCTATATCCTCTGACTGACAGGGAGAATAAGGAACAGCAGGGAATATCAATGATCATTTTAAGTTCGTGCTCATATATTTTCTAGTAAAAAACAGCTAACTGTGGAAACCCTGCCAAGTGCTTTTGGTGTTATTATTTAGTGAATACCTATTCATATGATTCAGAACTGAACAGAAAAGTCTACCAGGAGAGATTAGAAAGGACTGAGGAAGCCATCAGGGACAGGAGTGAGAGACCCCACTGGAGATTTCTATAGTTGAATTTGACAGCTATGAAAAAGGCCATTCATCTCTGCACTCAAGTACAAATTCAGACCATGGAAGAAAGAAGGCAGATTTTTTAGTAAAGGAAGACATTTTCTCCAGTTTTACTTTTCTCAAGAATTGTGTCAATATATTACATATATCCATGTGCTCACAATGTAATTCATTTTTTTTTTAAATGAGGTAATATTGTCTGAGTTTGTTTTTGCCAAAGCAGCCAAAACAGAGGTGCTACTTTTGCTTGCTCTAGACATTTTTTTTTGTGCTTAAATTGAAAAATAACTCATTTAAATGTTAAATTATTTGATTATGCTATTTATAGGTATATGTTTGAGTAAAATGAACATTTTTGTTTTATTCTATAAACTACAAATGCCATTTCTCTCAAATTCCAAATAAAAATATCGTTATTTAGAGCATTTATTTGCAGAAAATGAGAAATGGCTGAAATAACAAAAAAGATACAGCGAAAACAAGTTCATAATTATAAAGTTTTAAGAGTTCAGAAATCAATATTTGGTGGAATAACTCTGGTTTTTAATCACAGTTTTCATGCATCTTGGCATCATGTTCTCCTCCACCAGTCTTACACACTGCTTTTGGATAACTTTATGCTGCTTTACTCCTGGTGCACAAATTCAAGCAGTTCAGTTTGGTTTGATGGCTTGTGATCATCCATCTTCCTCTTGATTATATTCCAGAGATTTTCAATCATTCCTTTTTAATGTGC
Organism: Astyanax mexicanus; assembly: GCF_023375975.1. Taxonomy (NCBI): domain Eukaryota; kingdom Metazoa; phylum Chordata; class Actinopteri; order Characiformes; family Acestrorhamphidae; genus Astyanax; species Astyanax mexicanus. Next base: position 3,910,850 of record NC_064418.1, on the reverse strand, counting down.
TATTTGTTTAAGTCAATAAGAGTATTTTTGTATACCTGTTATACACAGTACCTGTGTATAATTTCACAGATATTCAGAAATATGGAAACAAAATCAGAAATACAGATTTAAAAACATCAGTGTCATTACTTCCACTTCCTCTCCTCTCAAGCTTTAAATGATTAGAAGAGTCATCTATTCTAAAATAAATCTTAAAAAAAAGGTTTTACAGATTGTCTTAAAGCACGAAAGCACAACCCTATTCAAAAGCTATTCAAACATTAATCTTCTTAAGGGACCTAATTAAATCAGTATATATGAAGGAGATCTTGACATTAAATACCTCAGTCTCTCAGGTCCATCTTATATTCATTTTATTTCTCTGGGATTAAAGTTGCCGACCCATGCCTGATTGTTTAACACCCAGTAAATGACAGCTTTGTGTTCCCCTCGAGCTAATTACTTTTTCTTTTCTCCTAACAGAAGACTGAATCGCTTCTGTAATTAAAGATGAGTTTAATAGATGCAGAAAGGCTAATTGTTTTCAAGGTCGTAGCTCAGTCTCATTCTGGGGGAAAAATTATCAGGATATCAAATCACTGGCTGCATAAAGCCTGCATTATTTTTCATTATGAAATTAGTCCTAGCTAATATGACTTAAATTTTCATTTTGAAATTGAGCTTAAATACTCTTTTGAGGAGGAAATACGCTTAAAAAAGTACAGAAAACCTTTTGGGCCACAGCAGATTTTTTTTGCCCAAGTTGGACTCCATCCATTCCTTTTGTTTCCTTTTTCCTCTTGTGCCCCATAGAATCGCTTGACCTCAAAAGATACATTACATTTAGAGAGATCTTAAAAGGCTTAACCACATTATACTATTTATCAGACGCCCATTAAAGATAAGGAAGCAATTCAAAGTTTCAGGATGGTAAAGGTCTGAAGTCAGAAGTTACTCTAAGGACAATGTGGCTCTATATCCACAGAATGATCTATTCTCTGAACTCTACTATTGGCATCTGATATGTATAATAAACTCCTCTTTTCTCTCTTAACACTACAATGACTGAAATTTTGGGATCTAAAAGATATTCAGCTCCTTCTTGTTAACGTCAGAACACTATCAGTTAGCTATAGTTATGTAGTTATATAACAGTAAAGGTATGACAGAGAGGCCAGTACCCTATAATGACTTCAACTCTTCTTGGAAGGCTTTCCACAAGGTTTAGGAGTGTGTTTATAAAGATTTGTTGGTTATTCTTCCATAAGCACATTTGTGAGTTCAAACACTGATGTTGGATGAGAATGTCTGGCTCGCAGTCTCCGCTCTAATTCATCCCAAAGGTGTTCTATTGGGTAAAGTTTAGCACTCTTTATGGATCTTGCTTTATACACTTTTATGCTTTTATGTCATGTTGGAACAGAAAGGGGCCGTCCTTAATCAGTTTCCAAAGTTAGGAACAGGAAATTGTCTAAAATCTCTTGATAAGCTGAAGTATTAGGAGTTCCTTTAACTGAAAGTAAGGAATCGAGCCCAACTACTGAACATAGAATGAATATCAGTAACACTAACCAGATACCCCTCTCAAAAGTCAATCAGAAATACATGAGAGAAAGACCCACAACCCACAACCCTAACCCACAAATCTGTGCTCTGTCAAACTACAAGAGAGTATAAGTACAAACACAGAAAGAAACTAACATCAAATCTCTTTCTTTCTCTTTCTGAAGCCTGCTTCTAAATAAACTCTCTGCTCAGGTCTGAATAGTGCTGGAGACACAGAGGTTTCCATTTATTTCCATTAGAGCACCTCCAGAACCACAATAACTCATAGTGCCAAGTCTGGCCACTGTTTTGCTGCCAAGTCCACCTTTGCCAGCCCCTACGGTGTCACTCCAGCACGGCCCTGGCAGCAGGACTCGCGCCATCAGAAACCCATTATGCTTCAGTTCACACAATTGCACTCAAGTTTTTCACCCCGAGCCTCCTCTTTAGATTTGTGGCACATTTACCATGATCACTCAGTCAGTGTGCATTTGCCAGCAGGTAAAACCAACAGGCTAAAGTTGCTGTAGGTGTTACTAAATTCAGTGTGGGTGAAGGAATAAATACAATAGTTAGCATTTAATAGGGATCTAGTTAAAACTGTAACTAAATAAAGACTAGTCTACAAATGGGTGACCATCAAAAATAATTAGTAGATTTTTCTATTTGGAAGTGTTGGTACATTCACCATCATTTTTTCATCATCATTTTTTTAAATTGCAGATTTAATTACCACTTAATAACCACTTAAAAATTAGGAATTTCTTTGATTTTACCAAATTGAAAACCTTTGAAATATAATTAAGAGGAAGATGGATGATCACAAGCCATCAAACCACCAAACTGAACTGGTTTGATTTATTTGAATTGTTGCACCAGGAGTGGAATTAAGTTATCCAAAAGCAGTGTGTAAGACTGGTGGAGGAGAATATGCCAAGATGCATGAAAACTGTGATTTAAAAACAGGGTTATACCACCAAATATTGATTTCTGAACTCTTAAAACTTTATGAATATGAACTTCCTTTCTTTGCATTTTTTAAGGGTCTGAGTGCTCTGCATCTTTTTTTGTTATTTTTGTATTTTCTGCATATACATATCTTTAAATCAATATCTTTTAATGACAAATCTCTCATTTCATCATCCATCAAAGCATTACTTTTAGATTGCAATTACATCATTATCAGCCCAGGCCTATGTTACTCATAAATCAACCAAAATATGCAGCTGGCGACAAAACAAAAAAATAAATCATAATATGACTAGTAAATCCCATTCATCATGTTTTTGTGTTGGTACATAGCATATAATGGTGGTTTCTATGATGTATTTTATGTGGAAGCACCTTCACAGCTCTCAGTAAAGGTCAGAGGGCATTGCATTTAGATTTGTTTTCTGTTCTGTTTGGTTGCAATCCTCATATTTCAGAATCCCCCGGTCGGGAAAGCCTGCGCTGCAGTGCCAGGGATCTACAGCTCAGTCTGAAAATAGATCTAGGGCAAACAGTGCAAAAGCAGCCCAAAAATGAACAATTGTTCCCTAAAGCAATGAAAGTTAAGGGTTAATTAATTCCCTTTGTCCCTCAGCAGAGTCAGACAGACGTCCAGAGGGAATGACACAGCTCTGGACAGGTGTTAGACACATTACACTCAGACTGGCTGCCAGCATCAAACACATACCCAAACACACCTGCACACTCCCACACACACACACACACACACACACATACACAACACATCCCCCACTTCCACACTCTCTGAAGCGCCTCACTCCACCATGACTCACCACACAGTCTGCTAGCTGCCCAGGCTCGTCTCCGCGATGCTGGGGACCCTGACCTGACAAGCAGGCAAATTTATTTAAAAAGCAGTCTGCCTTCAGATGCCTTTTGCCTGCTGAGGGTCAGGGAAGCCAGACTCTGATGGCCTGCTGAGACTTATCTGATGAAAATTCCTTTAACTGGCTTGAAGGTGTGCTAGTGTAGCTAGTGTAGCTAGTGTGTGTGTATGTGTGCACGGGAGCACCAAAAATTGGGACACTTTATTGGGGCAACTATTTTTCAAGGCAGTAACTCGCCCAATAAATTTTACTGCACACAGCCTGCAGCATTAAGCTCGTTAACCAGTTATACACATAATAGTTACACAGTTACACAGAACTAGATAGAAGAGAATAATACCCTTTTAAAACTGTGTTCTGGGTTTGCCACACACTAGGGGGCGCTCCCAAGTTACCCAAAAACAGCATTAAGTAGCAAATGAGAGTGAGCATGTGAAATAACTACAGGAGTTAAATTTCAAAACACCACAGAGAGTTGTCTGCAACCCCCACCTCTCCCCAGATGAGAAGCTCACTCAGGTTGCCAAGTTGAAGAGGCCAGGTGAATAATCAGATGTGACACACCTGCTCCTCTGTGATTGACTGTAGCTCACGTTAGCATGTGCAGTAGCATGACTGCGTTAGCCAGCATAGTCCATATCATTTTAGCTAAACTCGCTAACCTATCTAGCTCTCTCAGGTCAAGAGAGTCAGCAAATACCAGTGGTGAATAAAAGCAGAAAAAAATATGATATTTGGTAGCACAGGCCGAGACCAGGTACAAATACTACCAAGTCCAGCATGTCTCAAAACACTACTTTTAACTGGTTAACACTCTTTGTTCTTACAATATAGAAAAACAATTTCAGTTTAATAATTAACATTTAAAATGTAACCGTGGAAATGGACAGAAAGTTCTGAGGCTGTTTTATAATTTTAACACATGGGAAGTTGGATGAGCAGATGTGTATACATTTTTGGACATATCATTATACAGTACAGTATTCCAGATAGGGGTTGAGCCTAGTTACAGGCTATATTTTCCTTTTAAAAGGAAACTTCATTCAAAATATTGTTTCGTCCAGGATTAGGCTTAATCTCTGTCTAGGAATCCGCCTAGTAAATACATATACAGTTATTACTTTGTTGTGAGAAAGAGGGTAAATGAAAGACTCTGCACTGTACCTGTGTAGTGGCTGTAGATGTAGTGCTGCTTCGGGAACCCCACATCTGCTGGAACTGCACTCTGATCTCAGCAAACGTCTCAATGATCACAGCGATGAAAACATTCTGAGAACACAAGCAGAGACTCATTAGGAGACAAGAAGAATCCTTTTCTGACTCCTTTTAAGACCCGAATGATGTTTTTTTAACCAGTTATGGTGTGCTGTAATGTCGCAAAGCTACCTTTGTGCAGCATCTTAACCTAAATAATAAACAGCTTAAACAGCTTCGATTGGTTATAGGAAGGGCAGAACGTCTATCGTTGCTACTCTGCGCTCAGCATGCTGCTAACTGCACCATGTAACTTTGGTGAAGTGTACAGAAAAACGCTGGCAAGAACTATGTAAGTATGAATAGCTGAAAATATGTTAGCATACAATACTTTAAAATTACTTTAGGTCATCAGACATCAGTTGTGTATCTCTGAGCTTGTAAATTATATGCGTGAAAACAGGTGGAAGAGGCTCAAAGCGTGATTTGACTTCACTGCAAGGAGAGACCAAAAGCAGTAATAAATAAGTAATAAATAAGCCTTTATTGGCAATTGACAAACCTACATAAATATTTAGCGACAGTGTTATAACAACTATGGCTTTTTTGAATAAGATTTAAAACATTGATCAGCCATAACATTAAAATTACCTCCTCGTTTTTATATTTGTTGATTATTTTATCATATAGGAGAATCTTGTAGTTCTATAATTACAGATTCAGTCCTTTCACTGTTATTTAATAGTCAGGACCCCAAAGGACCACCACAGAACCCAGTGAGTCCAATGGGGTATGCGAATGAATGGGTAAGCGAATACTTTTGGCAATATATAGTATGTGTCAATTACTGGCACATCTGTTGATTTTACTTTATTTATTTATTTTTTGGTTGGTTGGTTCGTTGAAGATAAAAAAATGTATGCTTAATAATCTTTGTTTCTGCTTATATTTTATATATTACATATTATATTATACTTTATCATATATCTACATTCTACATTTATTTTTTTATGCATGCTTTATTTATATATTTTTTATTATTTAACATATTTGTTATTTCTTATTTATTTTTATGCAATTTAGGCAGTCATCAAAACATTTTACTCCTACTTATACCATATATGACTAGCATATGTACTTTGAAACAATAATTTAAGTATCAAATAAGCATGTATGTTCCAAATCATTTGGCATGTTTTGCCATTTTCTGAAAGTGGGATCCTGTACTGAACAGCGCAGGGAATAATATGCCTTGCTTTCACATTCTCCTGCTGTAGATAAAGTTGCCTCATCTTACCACACTATTTCTCCTCTCCAGCACAGACAGAGTCAGAGGAAATGGAATAAAAAGTATATCACTATATCAATGACAGCTGTCACTTTCAGTGAGTCCTGTATTGTCTAGATAGATGGTCTATATAACCATTGCGCTGGCGTCCACATACTGTAGCTATAAATAGAGGTGAAACAGGTGAGGATGGTGGGTAGACGTGGAAGTTCATTTGAAGGGGAAAAACGCGAAGGATGCCCCACCTTGACCAGCCAAGCGAGGAAGAAGATGAGTGTGATGAAGTAGAAGTAGGAGCGCCAGCGTGGGAAGCTGTCGATGGCTCGGTACATGATGAAGACCCAGCCCTCCTGAGAGGCAGCCTCATACACAGTGAATATGCTGGTACCTGCGAGAAACAGAGAGAGAGAGAGAGAGAGAGAGAGAGAGAGAGAGAGAGAGAAAGAAAGAGAGAGAGAGAGAGAGAGAGAAAGAAGAAGAGAAGCCCACATGTGAGATCACTCCAGTGCCCCTAAACTAGGCCGGCGGGTGCACAGACACAAAAATGCAGACATAAACAAAGCTTTGGCATTGCTGCACCCAGTCAGGTGTTCTTCATTACGAAGCTACAAAGAGTCCATCTACCGGAATAACATGCCTCTCTACAATAAGATTTAACAGTACAGCAGTGCTGCATTCTGAAAATACCAGGTTGTGTTACTCAATAAAGACTATTATTTTACTTTTTTCATGAAAACCTTAGAACACCTTTGTGCTTTTTGTAGAGTTTCTGTAGATTTTCAAACCACAACTAGTTCAAACCAATATATGTACTAAAGATGCACTGTGCAGTATTTTAAAGGTCATGAACACATATAAACACATACAAGTACTATGTGCACAACTGATTAAAGGAAACACAAATAGACAGATTTGTTAATTAAGCAATAATACACGAGAGGGAGTGTTATAACGTGTAATATTAGTGCCAGTCTTACACGTTATAGCACGTACCTCGAGTGTATTATTGTGATTATACCACAGTTCCATTATCATTTCATTATAACTGTTTATTGAGAGATGCTGAGTTAAAGAGGACGAGAAAATATGATCGGTTTGGTTATAAACATTTCGCCCTTTAAAATAGTTCAGAGCATTGCTGCTCTGTTTGTAGCTGCACTGTTTGGCTTGTAAGCGCTGCATCGTTGCTAGGTTACTAGGTTCACTGCAATATGGGTTTAGGCAATAGTTACATTGATTGATGTACAATGTAACATAGAGCAAATTGAAAGAGTTTGGCCATTTGGAAGCCAATTCACACTTTATTTTTCTCAATAAATATCTATGAGAGACTATAATTATAACAGGCATATATAATATGGAAAGCACTACTAGTGTCATTACATGCTGGATCATTAGCTGTTGATAAAATCTAGTAAAAAATAAATAAAATATTGCAGTATGTAATTGCAGATGAAAAAAAAAATCAATGCATATTTTTGGCATGCATAGCAATATCGTACTGCTGTTATTATTGCTGATTTGAGGTAGATAAGGTATCGATGATCCAACATGTCATGATGTGAATAATGCAGTGTTTGTTTTATGGATTGGATTAATATGCATGCAAAATTAATATGCATATATGAAAAATGAGACCAGGAAATGAATGAGGGCTTTCCCTACTTTGAAATCAGACATACTGACATCAGAGTTTAAATAGAACATGGCTTTAGTTTGGTTTGCTCTTGATTGTTGAAAAAAATCTCAGGGCAATTATAGATCAGCCATTCTATTGTCCCAGTAATAAAGAGATACAACTGCCACCATGAAATGGGACAAATATTATGTTTGGGACATATATTGCCCTTTCCCATACGACAGTTCAAAGCAAACAAATCAGATGTGATTAAAGCACATAATCCATACTTTAACATAAAAAAAAATGTTAGATGTTATAATATCAGCCCAGAAATTCAGTATCGCCACCATCTCACAAAAAACTGTGTTTAACATGGCAGTAGGTTTAAACCACTTTCCCTGAGTACTGTAAGGTCATCTCTGGACTACAGTTCTGGGCTGTGTTAGCTTTGTGCTCTTTCAGCATGACCTCATGTTAGCATACTGTGTGTCGGCTGTCATAGGCCAGCATGAACTCATCTACACAGTTCTGCTGTCCACTATTTTCCCACCAGGCCCCAGGACAGATTTAGCCAAGGACGCTCTCCAGCTCTGTTAAAGTTACCTTTATCACAAAGACACCCCTAACAAATTCACCCACACAGTACTTACTTCTAACAATCAGGCCTTTCATATAGGGCTACCACTAATGATCATTTTGGTAGTCGACTAATCTGCTGATTATTTTTTCGATTAGTTGATTAGTCAACGGTTATTTCTGCCATCTCCTCCATCTCTAAAATCAACAGAAACAGGTAAACATTATATTTAAAAAGCATTTAAGTTGTTGATCATTTTAAATAATCAACATTGTCGATTATATCGAATAATCGTTGCAGCCCTAGTTTTATAGACATCATACTGGTGACTCAAAGAGAAAGGCTGTACTGCAAAAGTAAAATACAATAAAATCCCCATTACAAATAAATTTACATATGAACTGATAAATCACTAAGAGTCATACATCAGAAAAAAAGACTCGCTCAGATTTAATTATTGTGATAGAAAAACTGGGCAAATATTTTATTATATCATAATGTTAATGGTAATATGCCTCAGGATATAATTCTGATGAGTAAAACTAGTTATACTACTGAATAATACTATTGAAACTATAGTGCCATTCCTGTTTTTAATAGTTCATAAGTGTATTCACCTCAATTTTTCATATCATAATTTAATAATAAGAGTTCGGTACACAGAACGTACATACTGCAAAACTCAAACACTGTAACTAAATTAGAGCTGTAGAAAATTATTTCTTTGTAAATGAAAGAATGTAAATTATTTTTCTTTGCAAATAAAACATCACAAGACGAAGCATTTAAACAATAAAACCAATTACAGAGATTATTCAAACAAGCTCTTAGAAGTCTCAGTTACTGCAATAAAAGCATCAGTGACTCCGGTACACAAATCACACAAGTCACCAATACAAAACCATTGCTTCCGATGATTATGAATTTTATGAAAGGTTGTAATATCTCAATTTTCTTGTGCCCCCAAAACATATGATTCAGTTCTCTTTCTAGCGATCAAGCTTTTTATGTGCTGTATCAGGTGTGCTGGGGCAGGGAAACTATGAAGGAAAGAGATTCCCCAAGTCTGGACCCAAAAACCAACATTCCTTTTAATCCCTTTTAATGCTTTCCGGAATCACTACAGAGATGTACAAGGAATTACAAGACTACTGTCAAAACAGAAGCCACCACACTACTCTCACAATGGCTTCACAAACGGCACAGGCGGTTCCAGAAAAAAAAAAAAAAAAACAGTCCAGGACAACACACAGTCAATGGTGACAGTCCATTGAAGGATCAGTGTCAGTGAATCCTGTTCTATTACTATCAGACGAGGTTTAAGATGCAACATGTTTGGCTTTCAGCAGGTCTCTCTCCTCTCTCCTCCATCCTGTGACTGACCAGCATTTCAAAGTCACAACTAAGGTTTGTGAGACGCAAAGCTCCCCTATTTTTTTGCCTGTTTGAAGATTAGTGCCAGTGCTCTGTGCCCTGTTACAGTGGATTCCTGTCAAAGCCAAGTGATAAAAATGCACCAGGCGGCTTGGTTTACTAAAACAGCAACACAAATCAAGGAGCTTTTATACATTATATAAGACTCATTATGTGACACTAGTAAGGAACAGGAGTATAGCTAGGGCTGCAACGATTAATCGATATAAATCAATAATGTTGATTATTTAAATTTGTCGACTGCAAATTTCATTGTCGACTAATTGTTAGTTTGTAACAGTACCACATTAAACATAAGTGCTGGGGACAGAAGCGCAATGGGTGATGGGTAAACGTCTCTCACACAGTTTATACTCAACTTAGTCTGTGTCCCAGAAAAAGCCCAAACACAACAGATTACATATTTACTTATAAAAAATCAGCACTTTCCACTTTTAGACAATATCTAGACATTTAAATGCCTTTTAAATGTGTCATCTTCAGCTGTTTCTAACATTTCTAGAGATGGAGGAGATGGCAGGAATAATCGTTGACTAATCAACTAATCGAAAAAATAATCATCAGATATGTCGACTACAAAAATAATCATTAGTTGCAGCCCTAAATATCGTCATGTTTTCCTTCTAATTCAGCAAGTCTCGCTGCTGGGAGGGGGCCGTGGTGGTTGTGTAACTACCTTAAGTAAAGCTAAGCTAAGTAAACATAGAGAAACACAGATTTCTCTACTGAAAACTGTTTATTTGGGTGAGTACATCACTGTCATTTATTTACAGTAAGCTTAGATTTCCAGATTTCCACTAAGGCTGGGTGCAGCAGCATTAGCATTAGCCACTAACCGCACTAGCTCTTTTGCCATTCGGAGGTAAGTATATCGGACTGTAGCCTGCGCGTTTACCGTGTTAAAACAAGCTACATGGGATGAACAGCTACCTAATATTGCCTTGTCTTACCTGAACACTCAGGGCTTGCACTAATGGTTAACTGCTCCAGCAGTGTTAGCCAGGGTTAGCAGCAGGTTACAGTCCGATATACTCATATCTGAATGGTGAAAGAGTTAGTACTTAGTGTGGTTAGTGGTAAATGCTAATACAGTTCCATCCTTGATGCTGGAGAACTAAACTGACACTCCTGTTTGTGGCTTTACTGCTCCTTACAACCTGAAATTAAAGGATTTTAAGTGTGCCTTACAGTGTGAAAAATACAGTAGTTAGCTTAATTTGTATATTCTCATCCAGCAGCGCAGATGAGCACAGGTTTCTCAGTGTTAGCACAATGTTTAAGTAAGAACATTTCATTCTCTGTCAAAGTAAACAGATGACATGCTTACATGTATGGTTAATGATACCATAACCTCCTGACTTTTTAGAACGGCAGTACAGTCAATGACACAAAACTCAGTATAGAGTGAAACTGTCAGATAGAAATAATAAATGAAATGTTCTCTCGCTCACCAAGCTCGTTAAAACCACTGTATCCCAGCTCCTGTCTGCTGAGACCCAGGTCCTCCAGGTCCACACACTTGAATCCCATGGGGCACTGGTAGCCCTCCCCATCTGGCGAGCAGTGTGTGTCAGGAATGGCGAGGCTGTTCCATGTCACATTACTGAAAAAATAAGAGACCACTTAAAAATTATGTTTCTTTAATTTTAACAAATTAAAAACCTTGAATATAATCAAGAGGAAGATGAATGGTTAAAGGCATCAAACCAAACTGAACTGCTTGAATTTTTGCACCAGGAGTAAAGACATAAAGTTATCCAAAAGCAGTGTGTAAGACTGGTGGAGGAGAACATGCCAATATGCCAAGATGCATGAAAACTGATTAAAAACCAGGGTTATTCCACCAAATATTGATTGCTAGACTCTTAAAACTTTATGAATATGAACTTGTTGTTTCTTTGCATTCTTTGCATCATCTTTTTTTTGTTATTTCAGCCATTTCTCATTTTCTGTAAATAAATGCTCTAAATTACAATATTTTTATTTAGAATTTGGGAGAAATGTTGTCCGTAGTTTATAGAATAAAACACTTATGTTCATTTTACTTAAACATATACTCTCTTTGAAATATATGGAACTAATATAACACACTCACACAAACACACACACACAGCCCTTCGTCACAGTCACACAGATCGCAATCTGGGCCACAGGTGTTGCTTTAGAAGCCATTTGATGTGGCTAATGAAAATTAATGCTATCAAATTGGCAAGCCAGACATTCTTTCAAACAGTTTATTAGGAGTCTGAAATGAGAAGGGATAATTTACTGCAGTATCACACAGAGGCCATCATCAGAGACACAGTGCTGAATGAAAATAGCTCTAATAATATGCTAACAGATTGCCCCCACTTTATATGAACAAAGAAAACTAAAACAATTACACCAATGTCATTAACATGTTTATAACCTACCATCTAAAACATATCAAAATGCTGAAGATGAGCTTGTATGAACAGTATATGCCTCTTGTTTCTTGCTTTATTTTTCTTGTTATTGGAAGCTAAAGAGAGAAATAGGGCAACTCAATATCTCAATACTCCATGAGTCTATTTCAATCCTAAGCATTAACCTAATGATTTCACGGAACGCCTGGATCATGTTATCATCGCCACCTGTCACAGCAGGGAATAGACCGGTAAATCCCAAAGATCTTAGCCTGAAATATTCACCAGCGTCTGTGTGTGATTGGCAAGGTCGCAAACAGTAATCTAAGACATAATACAAGGGATAGAAAAGAAATGCGGCTTTGTCATCAAATCCAAAAATTCATCTCCATTAAAAAAAGAAACCTGTAGAGAGCTCCCCCCCATGCTATTTCATCCACCACCCCCATCAAATCCCTGCGACTTTGTGCCAAGGACATGTGCTCCGGATAGATTAGAGACAAGCATCGATACTGAACACTTCAGAAGCCTACTTTCATGAGGGCAAAAAAAAACTAAAAAATCTAAAATATATCCTGTTCATTTTAGTACAGCAAAGGCAAATGTCAAGTGTACGGTGGAGAGAATGTTAACCTACATTAGTGCGTAGTTTTAGAACACCCTCATTTTATCCCCTTTATTTTTACCATATATATTTTTTCTTCGATTTTTTCTCTTCATTACTGAAACTGAAAAGTGAACTAAAGGCTAAAGCTGCTGTTTCCATGTGGGTCAGCCAGACATGACTCTTCCTGTAGCAGTTTTTTTTTTCCAGTTTCTAAGAGTCTTTATTTGAAGGTGTAGTAAAGAGTACTCACCGCTCTCTGGCTTCATCTGTAATTTTTCTAAAGAAAAGACTTTTACTTTTAATAGTCACAGAGTTCTCTGAGTTTCTGTGTTCCAGCACTGCTTTACTACAGATGAAGGCTTTCTACATTTAATAATAAAAAGTAATCAATTTCCAAAGTTTAGTTTATTTCTATTGCTACTAACTAATTATTTTTTTGCTAGAAATCAAAATTTATGATTTTTTTCTGTTTTTTTCACAATTATTGACTCGACCCGAAGAGCTCAGATAGCAAAAATAAAGGGAAAAAATGTGGTGTTCTAAAACTTTTGACCGGTAGTGTATATTAGTATATTGTAAAAGTATGTTTTGTTTTGTTTTTTTCATCCCACAATACGTTACACCCTTAGTATGCAAGAATATGCAAGATATGTTCACAATGCAACCAGTTGCATACGCAAATGCATTTCCAAATGATATGAATATCGCTAGCTATTCACTCCTATGTTCCAATCATTAGTATTTTTCACACAATAAGGTGCACTCAAAATCCTTTAATTTTCCTTAAAAATGTCAGTGTGGGCTAGCACTGCTGGAGCAGCATTAGCATTACCCACTACCTGTGCAAAGCTCTAACTCTTTAGCCGTTCAGAGGTAAGTATTATCGGCCTGTAGCCTGTTGTTGCTAACCACAGCTAGCACTGCTGGAGCAGCATTAGCGTTAGCCGCTCACCCTGGCTTACTGGAACACTCAGGGTTTCTCAGTGTAGCAGTTAGCGACTTATGCTCATGCTCCTGCTGTATTAGAAGTACCTTATAGTGTCTCAAAAAAAAATGTGCCTTTAAATCCAGTGTGCCTTATGTATGAAAATAGACCAGAAAATAGACTTTTATTGATTGTGCACCTTATAATTCGGTGTGACTTAAAGTGCAAAAAATACGGTCACCACTTTTACAAGCCGTACTTGTACATATATAAATCCCAAATGTATATAACAGGTTTTTAAAAGAGGAAAGATATCAGAACACGTTCAGTAGGAGATACAGTACCCTCAGGGCCAGGAGCGCGCTTGTCGGTCATGGTGATAGATTAGACAGATCGAGGCCATAAAGTTGAGAGATGGATGAACGCTTTCAGAGCCCTTTTCAAGCCCTTTTTAGACAACGCAAGAATCGCTAATTATTATGATTCTCCTGCAAAACACAACTCTGCTGAACACTGATGACTGAGGAGCTTTGTTTCACTTATCTACAGTATATGTGAATATTTTCTACACACCGGATTCTTAACGCCTTTACAATGGGAGGCATTATGAGTAGGGGTGGGCGATATGGCTCTAAAATAATATCACGATATTTCAGGGTATTTTTGTGATAACGATATACTTGGCGATATAGGAAAACTAAAATAATTCATTCATTTCAGGAATATAGTATAATAGTATAACAGAATAATCATAATGTGGCAAAATAAATAATATAGCATAAAATAATATAATGCAGCAAATAATATTGCAGAATATTTAGTGCATGCATATAAACTAAACTAAAACAATTATACAATAAATACACCTAAAGCTTCACATTAAATAATAGACTACTTTTAAGACAGAACATCCCTATTATCACGATGTGGATTTTTAATATCATGATGTTTCTGTGTCACGATATATTGTATACGATATAATATTGCCCACCCCTAATTATTCTATTATCTAGTTTCCACTAGATGTTTCTGACTTTACAGTCACTATAAGAATCGCAGGGGTTTAATATTAACTGCCATCCATGTTTATACACATATACATAACAAATACTGAAAACACACCAAGGAAAATACAAAACAGCAATGAGATGCAGTTATGCATTAAGCATAGCAATGTGTGTTGTAGATATACTTGTAGATGTGTACTTTAATCTGCTGTGTCAGATGAAAATGATGATAAATACAGCAGCTGATAGGGTTTGTGTTCATGAAGACAGATGTGTGTGGGCGGTGTAGTGCCTGCAAACCCTTTTGTTTGCCAAAGAAATGCATATTAATAGCACTCGGCCCTTCAGTATTTAGAGAGAAGGAACAAACAGCAATTATGACCAAAAAAAAAAAGATTTTCGATGTCAGAAAAGGCACCTTGCATAACAGATAATCAACACAGTCATGCTAAGGTAAAAATAGTGCCATAACCACACGTGTAAACACTTACTCTCTCTCCGTCTCATTGGTGACACAATGGAAATTGAAGGTGCCAAACATCTGAACGCCAAGGATTCCATAAAGTAGAAGGAAAAAGAGTAAAAATATGGACACACTCCAGATTTGCTCTCCGGATCGCCTGTAATGGAAGAAGTCGAGGGAATATTATGTAATGAATGAATTTAGCAGTGCTCAATGCAGAACAGGCTTATTTATGTAGTTTATATGTAGTTTATAGTGTGATTCAAGCCTTATCCTGGAGAGACACCTTACAGAGGTTTTAACCCAACCCATATCTAACACAATTCATTCAGTCATTAACATAGGTCTAAAGTAGGGTTTGGCAGGATAACAGTAACTGTGTTTTTTATGATGCATCAATGCATTAATTTTAAGTGCTCACAACAACGTATCTTACAGGAAGGAACAGGAAGCTAAAGATAAAGGTGATGGACTGGCCAAGGATGTCTCTAGACCTAAACCCAATTGAGCATCTTTGGGGCATCCTCAGAAAGACGGTATACTCTAAAAAACTCTTTTTAGTACTCAAAGGTACACTTTTCATAATTGTACCCTCAAAGGTACAATATTGGTCTTCACAGGGTCAGATTTGTTCCCTCTGAAGTACAAAGTCATTTGTAACAGCTATAAGTACAAATTTGTACCATTTAACCTGCAGCCAAAAGGTACATTCAGTATTCTGTATCACTGTACCAATAAACAATATATATATATATATATATATATATATATATATATATATATATATATATATATATATATATATACAGTTGTGGTCAAAAGTTTACATACACTTGTAAAAAAACATAATGTTATGGCTGTTTTGAGTTTTCAATAAGTTCTACAACTCTTATTTTTCTGTGATAGAGTGATCGGAACACATACATGTTTGTCACAAAAAACAGTCATAAAATTTGGTTCTTTCATAAATTTATTATGGGTCTGCTGAAAATGTCACCAAATCTGCTGGGTCAAAAATATACATACAGCAACATTAGTATTTGGTTACATGTCCCTTGGCCATTTTCACGGCAACTAGGCGCTTTTGGTAGCCATCCACAAGCTCCTGGCAAGCTTCAGGTCGAATGTTTGACCACTCTTCTTGACAGAATTGGTGCAGTTCAGCTAAATGTGATGGTTTTCTTGCATGAACCTGTTTCTTTAGCACTGTCCACATGTTCTCAATGGGGTTTAAGTCAGGACTTTGGGAAGGCCATTCTAAAACCTTAATTCTAGCCTGGTTTAGCCATTCCTTTACCACTTTTGATGTGTGTTTTGGGTCATTGTCTTGTTGGAACACCCAACTGCGCCCAAGACCCAACCTTCGGGCTGATGGTTTTAAGTTTTCCTGCAGAATTTGGAGGTAATCCTCCTTCTTCATTATCCCATTTACTTTCTGCAAAGAACCAGTTCCACTGGCAGCAAAACATCCCCAGAGCATAATACTACCACCACCATGCTTGACAGTAGGCATGGTGTTCCTGGGATTAAAGGCCTCACCTTTTCTCCTCCAAACATATTGCTGGGTGTTGTGGCCAAACAGCTCAATTTTTGTTTCGTCTGACCAGAGAACTTTCCTCCAGAAGGTTTTATCTTTGTCCATGTGATCAGCAGCAAACTTCAGCCGAGTCTTAAGGTGCCTTTTCTGGAGCAAGGGCTTCTTTCTTGCACGGCAGCCTCTCAGTCCATGGCGATGTAAAACACGCTTGACTGTGGAGACTGACACCTGTGTTCCATCAGCTTCCAAATCCTTGCAGACCTGCTTCTTGGTGATTCTTGGTTGACTCTTGACCATCCTGACCAATCTCCTCTCGGCAGCATGTGATAGCTTGCGTTTTCTTCCTGATCGTGGCAGTGACACAACTGTTCCATGCACTTTATACTTGCGTATAATTGTCTGCACAGTTGCCCTTGGGACCTGTAGCTGCTTTGAAATGGCTCCAAGTGACTTCCCTGACTTGTTCAAGTCAATAATTCGCTTTTTCAGATCCACACTGAGTTCCTTTGACTTTCCCATTGTAGCTTTTGTAGCTGAGTCTAATCACTGGGTCAAATGAGCCCTATTTAAATGGGCTCATGAGAAGTCAACAGCTGTAGTCAATCAGAATCACTTACAAGAAGTGAAGAGGCCATGACATGAAGCTAATTTGATTGACACAACTCGCTACATCACCAAAATTGACAAATTTTGTTGCTGTATGTATATTTTTGACCCAGCAGATTTGGTGACATTTTCAGCAGACCCATAATAAATTTATGAAAGAACCAAATTTTATGACTGTTTTTTGTGACAAACATGTATGTGTTCCGATCACTCTATCACAGAAAAATAAGAGTTGTAGAACTTATTGAAAACTCAAAACAGCCATAACATTATGTTTTTTTACAAGTGTATGTAAACTTTTGACCACAACTGTATATATATAATAATTGCACATTTTTTATTTGAAAGCCAGACAATTTTGGATCATCAAGTTTTTGAGCCATATTCAGTTGATGATAATGTTTATAATCTTTATAATCTTTACTGGCACAAAAACCATGGGTACAAAAAAGGACTTTCACTGAAAGGTACTTTTTTGTACCTCAATATAAGGTATATATAAGATATATATAAGGCTTTACACCAAACCATTTTCAAGCGATTTCACCGTAACAGATTAATTTCGTGTCGGGATAAAATCATGTATTGCTAGAGTCGAGTTGTGGTCGTGGTGGTTAAAGGTTTGAAGGATAAACATGTCTATTATTACAATTCTTATAAGACTTGGCTCATGCAAATAGTGACGTGAACAATGTAAAAAAGCTATATAAAGGCAGCTAAAGTTATGGGAGATCCAGACTCGGCAGCACTAGAACAGTGTAATGCTGCTTTAATGTGTTTGCTTCTGATTCTGGACACAACTCTAGCATGTTCCCACAGATCAAATAGACTAGATCAGTATTCCTAAGCACAGCTGTTCCGAGTTGCTGAGTGATTTATCAGTAAATAACAGCACTTGAAGACAGCATGAAGATCTCAGAAGTAGACAGACATGTTCAGCAGTCCTGGTGTGATCTGAAAGGCCATTCTAAGCTATATTGTTACGTTAGCTGTGGAGTAGGGCTGCACAGTATATCGTTTTAGCATCAACATCACAATGTAGGCCTGTGCAATAGTCATGTAAGGCCAATTTAACTATAGTATACTTCATGCTACAACTTGCACGGAGCAACATTTTTTTTTTTACACATATTTACCAGAGATAGATTAAATATGCCAAGTGACAACTGAACTACTAAAATTTTGGATACACAAAGGGGCTTTATTGATATAATTTCATATAGGATCATTGATTTCTGGTCAAATCTGGTAAAAATTGCTGTAATGTTTAATAAAGCAATTTATATAGTAGAAGAAAAAATATTGCAAATTGTATTGACTCTAATTTCACCTTCAAATTTACTGCTAATCCTTGTCACTCACAAATTTGTAATATTGGATTGAATTTTCCTCCATAAATTAATGGCCAAGTATAACATTTTTGTCTTATTTGTTTAACTCAGTTCTTTTTATCTACCTTGGGATTTGTGTGAATTTTTTTTTTTTTTTTTGGTCAGATTTTGCAGAAATATAGAAAATTCTAAAGGTTTCGCAAACTTTCAAGCACCACTATGTCTTTATTTATTAACATCTATATTAGTGGCTAATAATTAGGATGTTTTAACACTGTTTTAATAATTTATGTTTGGTATTGTAGTGAATAAACATAAAATTGTACAAAACAATACAGAAATACATGACAATTAACACTAAATTAACAAGTAATAATCTGGAAAATATCTTAAAACACTTACTTTTGTAAGTTTGTAAATCATCAATGAGTGATTTAGCAAATTTGGTTTAAACATCAATACTTTGATTTTGGTTTCACATAATAAAGAGACACTTACTTCAGGATGTTGGTTATGCGAGAGCGAGGCAGCTCAAATCTAAAATAGATCCGAAAGGCTCGGATCATTATGAGGGCCCTGGGTATACGCAGCATTCCCCACGGTGACATCTGATCCACGAGCTCCGCTATTTCAAACACCTACAGAAAATCAAAGAAAGGATGACAGGTGGAGTGAATCAACATGTGGCACGCATTTTAATTTAAGAAAGGTAACTAAAACACACCACCAAGGACGTGCCGTTAGGAAAAAACAATCCTAATTTCTGTACCTGAAGCACGAGAGAGACCCAGAGGAAGACCACCATGAAGCCATCAAACATGCACCAGCGGTCCTTAACATAAGAGTTATCTCCCTGGAAACAGACAGAGCAATAAGAGGCAGGTTTTAATGAGAGTCCACAGGTGAGAAGCAGCTGGGCTGAAAGGCAAATGAAAGGCTGGGGCAGCTGGAAACAAAGGAGCCGGTAACATTCGGCCCATGCAGGTGTCCAACCTGGTTTATCCTATACGCTGAACTAATAAATGACACATGGTGGAAGTTTATGTACGATTACCTGAATAACAGTCAAAAGATATGGCTACAACAATAATTCACTAAACAGTCCCAGTAAAAAGTGAACATGGTGTATAATAAAGCAATAATAAATGAGACGGAGTGCTATAGTGTGTAATATTGGCACGGTCGGTCATAGTTGTGCTGCATCATTGCTAGGTTACCTGTATGTGGCTGAATAATACATGGAGAGCTTCGGTTATAGGTCATTACCAGCTGATAACGGCACTCATAGAACACCTTTCATCCAATCACATTGCAAGGGCCGAATTAACTGTGGTATAATATTACATAGTGATTCCAAATTTCATTTTTTGGTCCCCAAATCTCATCC
The DNA here is from genome assembly GCF_023375975.1 of Astyanax mexicanus. Classification (NCBI taxonomy): domain Eukaryota; kingdom Metazoa; phylum Chordata; class Actinopteri; order Characiformes; family Acestrorhamphidae; genus Astyanax; species Astyanax mexicanus. The sequence goes on along the minus strand of NC_064418.1, from coordinate 3,891,124 downwards.
AAGAACATTTAATGAGCCTGATTAATCAATTAACATAGGTGCAGCCAATCAGCCAAAACATTAATATTTAAAGTTTCATATCTAAGAAAGTATACTTAAGAGCATCAAAAGTGTGTTCAAATTAGGTAAAAAATACTTTACATAAATTACATTTTCTATTTAATATACTTTATGAAAATACACATTTAATATACTTTCTCTGTATTTCTTTAAAATGTATGTTAAGCAAATATATGTAGTGGTATAAAATTCCGATTAAAGTGCATTTTTATGTGTTTTTTCTTTTTTTTTTACATTGACAAGCTTACCTTTTTACACAAGCTTTGTGAGGCTTTTAGAGGTTTCTGTTAATTATTGATATTATCTGTTCATTAATATACTTAATGTAATGCTGATATTTTTCCCTCCTAAACTAAACTGTTGCTAAGCTGTTGCCTGTCTTGCATGTTCCCTGGGCCAGTTTCTTAACATATGAATTCACTTGTATTAACCATATCTCTGAAAACTATTCATTTTATCCTATTTTTCTTTTCTCTTTCCCGTGTTTGGAGATGGTCATTGCTATCTTGTTTAGTCTTGCTACAAAAATTACCACTCTTTTCATCCCCTCTCATTTTACTATAAAACAGGGCATGTACCATCCACACTAAGTCTTATTCTCAAAATTCCCATTGCTTGCAGGGCTTCGTATTGGCTAAAACATGGCTACACAAAAGTATCACGACACAACTGATCTGAATTGAACTCTTCCAACAATGACTTTTCAATGTAGACCCTGTTTCAACAAAATAACTAGGTTCAAAATGAAAGGTCATGTGTAGATACTGCCAAGACCAGACCTCTGACATAGGCTTGACTAATCACCCTTAAGTAGTCACACTGTAAGTGATTCACTGCTCAATGTCTCTACACGTGCTTGTTATCCTTCAACTGCCAATTAAGCTGTCCACACGTTCCTTATCAGTAATTAAGGTCCTTTCATCAACCAGCTGCCCGTTCACACCCTTAAAACTCTGGTTCTATTATTGCTGTTCTTTTCTTTTTCTTTTTTTTATAGAATTGTGACACCACCACACAGGGTTTGGTACCTTGATGATGCCTCTGATGTGCATCTTGGCGATCATCTCGGCTGTGTAGAGGAACATGAGCAGAGTGTCCAGGGTGAAGGTGACGTACTCCAGGGGTGGGTAGTGCTCGAATGTCTTGGGCGTGTTCATGCACACAGAGATGACGCTGATTATAGCACAGGCCCGCAACAAGGAGTGCACCCACTGTGGAGAAACACAACAATGTAGATGTATGATGTAAAACCATGTGTTTATATGTAGGGTTGTACAGTGTCATCTAAATATGGGAACATTATAACAAGAAACAGTAGCTAGGCCAGCAAGAAGTTATCTAGAATCAATGAAAACCCTGCTATGATAAGTTAATGTAATGTAATACAATGTAATGCAACAGTTATATCTCTATATATGTCAGTTATGATGTATGAGCTTTTTATTCCATTTTCTCCCCAATTTACAAGACCAATTATCCAACCCACTCATTAGGACTCCCCCTACTACTACCACTAGTGATGCCCCAACACCAGAACTCCAACTGCTGCTGATGCAATATTGCCGAGTAGCATCACTGCGCGCTCGGAGGACAGCGCAGCGACTCGGTTCCGATACATCAGCTCACAGACGCTTTGTGCTGATCGACATCATTCATTGAAATTATGTGGGGAAAGAGCACCATCTACCCACCCAGAGAGAGCAAGGCCAATTGACAACCAATCATAGTGGGAGCACTTTAGACCACTGGACAATTTGGAGCCCTATAATGTGTTAAAATATTTTTAGTTCAATTCATTTTTGTTGTTTACCCAATATTCTTCCCAATTTTGCAACCATTGCTACCACTGCATCCTTACTATGCAACCAAATTGCTCAGAGGAAAGTGCAGATTCCCAGCTATGATACAGTGGGGCATCCAACAGATGCCTGATGAGCAAAGAGAGTTCATTTTAGCATGTTCTCCTCCACCAGTCTTACACACTGCTTTTGGATAACTTTATGCTGCTTTACTCCTGGTGCAAAAGTTCAAGCAGTTCAGCTTGGTTTGAGAGCTTGTGACCATCCATATTCCTCTTGATTATATTCCTGTAGTAATTTGGTAAAATCAAAGAAACTTTTATTTTTCCAGAGATCTATATATTATTAGTTAGTGCAAGATGCCAATTACATCTTAGAAAATATGAAATTAAATATGCAGTGTTATCAGGAAACACAGTTGACAAATATTCTACAGCATTCCTAGCTTAATAGTGTAGTAAGTAAATCCAAGGACATAGCAAAGCACCTTTTATTGTGGAGAAAAGGTATTTTTAAAAGGAATGCCGGCTCTTACACATACAAAGAAAGATTTGCAGAACATCAAAAGGTTGTTAAAACGTCTCCAGAGAAAAACATAATTTCATTATGTAAATTGTTTGTATCCTATAAAAGTCTGAAATGGAAATAAGCTGCTAGATTTAAAAAATAGCCAGTGCTACTAGCTAAAAAAAAAAGTAAGCGCACAGTCCTGATATGTCACTGAGACACCAGCCATCAGGGATAATCAGGGCACAGTCTATTAGCTGCCACTTCTAGGGATGGAAATGCCAGATATGTGGCACAATCTCATTTGAATGACTCACTGGTTTGTTGATCCAGAGGATGTCAGCACTGTCGGTGAGCGTTTCATCAGGCCCAAAATCCGTCATGGGCTGCGCCTCGACGCGCGAGCTCTGCTTCCTCTTCAGCATGCTGGGACTAGCCGTGCTATAAAGGGAGTGAATCTGAAAGACACAGCCACACACAGTACCAAAACTGACTCCAAACGCAGTTAGCACTGGGCTACGATGTTCCTAGCCGCTTGTGTTAAAAGCTAATGTCGCAATTAATGCTAATAGCTGCTGTCCATGCACTACTAAACTATGGCATTAAAAGCTCTACAATGGACTATAATAATAATCCAGTAATAAACAGTACCAATCAAAAGCCTGTACACACCTTCTCATTCAATGTTTAAATTATTTTCTTTTTTTTTTACTACACTGTAAGTTAATAATGCTGAAGTCATCCACACATAAGAAATCATGTAGTAAATTAAAAGTGTTTCTGAGACTGGTAACTCTGATGAACTTATCCTGTGCAACAGAGGAAACTCTTGCTCTTTCTTTCCTGGGGCAGTCCTAATGAGAGCCAGTTTCATCATTACGTTTTTGATGGTCTTTGCAACAGCACTTGAGGATACTTTCAAAGTTTTTGAAATTGTTTGGATTGACCGACCTTCATTTCTTAAAGTATTTTTTTTTCTTTATTTAGTTGAGTAGTTCTTCTCATAATCTGGATTAGAACATTACTCAAATAGGGTTATTCACTGTATACCAACTCTACCTTTTCACAACTTTACTTTAACTGATGATCTCAAACACATTAAGAGGCAAGAAATTCAAGTAATTAACTCTTGACGAGTTCAGCACAGCTGTTAACTGAAAGCCTGAATTCCAGGTGACTCTACCTCATAAAGCTGACTGAGGAAGCTGTCATCTAAGCAAGCAAGAGGTGCTACTTTGAAGAATCTAAAATTTAAAACAAATTCTGGTTTGTTTAACACATTTTTTTAAATTAGTGTCATATTTTTCTTAATAGATTGGATGACATTAGTATTAATCAATTTAAGGCATGTCCAAACTTTTGACTGGTACTGTATGACAAGCAAGCGTATAGCAAGCTCAAAGTTTAGCACTATTTCTATAAGTATTTTATACAGTTTTGCTACAAAAGGAGAAGGAAGAGTCTAATACAGGTATGCCTACACTGACATGCAGAACGAACAGAACAAAGGTCAAAGTCTCAAATCTGAGATATCTCTCCACGGGAGCTGCGCATTACAACATAAGAACACGTCTCCGCACCAGACAGTATGCATTGTATTGTTGCATGGCATAGGTGGAGCACAATCAAGCGCATGGAAACACACAGAACACGGTTCACTTCACACCAATATATATACTGACTTACCTGCTGCAAAGATCATGCTCGATCTTCAGCAATATAAACACACCTACAGGCAGTCAATACCGAGTTTCGCTTAAAACTACGAAGTAAAGGCCATTCTCACAGTGGACAATAATATACATGGATATCACACACTAACTGAAACAAAGCGCACATACCAACGGGAAAAGTAAAGCTGAAATTGCTCCAGCACTGCACATAACATGCGATCAGGCATACCCTGTAAATAACACACAACAGTTAGTCAACATGGCATATATGGTGTACCAACGTGTACAGTACGATTATATCAACAGATAATGTCCACCACAATCAGACAAGGCATATATGCGACATGGGGTGTTCTGGACAGATGGGGTTGCTGGGTCATGTGACTCACGGTCAGGCTCCTCATTGGTGCATTCATCCCCAGAACACAGAGGGGTGGAAACCAGTACGAAAGATAAATGGGCAGCAGAGCTGTGACTTTTCTTGTGCGGCTGTAGGAAAGAAAATGAAGCAAGAAAGAAAAACTCAAATTAGGATTTATTTTTTGTTCTAAAGAAAATATATAGACCTTTCTAATTATAACATAAGCAGGGGGCCTACAGTGGACAGAGCATTGGAGGGTAATAATTGTTATCAGCAGCATGTGGACCCATATGCTCTCATATTCATATATCACAAGTCAATGCAGTGTTCTTTATCATACATGGTTTATGGCAAAAGTCATGGGATACTAGTTTATTTGGCATGTTACAATATATGAACAATATATGAACAAAACAAAGCCTCTTCACATTTAAAACATTCATCTAGCACTGCTGAAAACCTCTCAAAGCTCACATTAAGCTGTGCTCCCAACTAGGGGTGGGCGATTTGGTCCTAAAATAATATCACGATATTGCATGGTATTTCTGCGATAACAATATAGTTGACGATATGACAAAACACTGAAAACATTAAAAAATGTCAAGAATACTGTAATGCCAATGTCAAAACCTCCCAAAGCTCCCGTTAAGCTGTATATAATATAACACACACCAACTATCTAACTATGTCTTTAGAAACTGTATATTCAGTAGGCTTCACTATACATGTGTGACGTTTATACACATTTGTGACATGTTTACATAACATTGTTATGTTAAATATGCTTCCCATATAAACATCTGATTTAACAAAGGCCTTATGCCAACCACAGAAACACAGGAACAGCCAGGGGTCTCTAATAACCTGACAAACCACCAATAGCACACACTTGAAAAATAAAGATGTACCCTCACTCAGGCCTTTGTTTTTATCTTAAGCTACTTAAGTGAGAACTTTTCCATCAAGTGAGAACAACTTACTCAAAAAGCTCTATATTGTCAAAAGCAATCTGCAAAATAGGCCTTAATTGCTACACTTAGCATATGTTGGTAAGGATTTATGGATGAGTGAAAACAAAATTACAGGGTGGGTGTGCTGTAATGTGGGAGTAGGTTGGAGAGAACTGCAATTAGTTTCACTTCTGGAGAAAGGACCTTCTCGCCAGAGGCAGGATGCAATCACTGGGCATATTAATGATAGCTGTGGGTGCCCCCTAGTATCACAAAGTAGTATGAAACTGTTTTAAATATGTAAAGAGTATCATCCAGGGTTATTTGCACAGTAAAGATGTAATCAGAATGTTATAACAATGTGGTTTAAAGCAAACTAAAAGCATTTTGTGACAAATTATTTGAAAGGCTTTAACTGAAAAGTCAAATTATTGCAAAAATTGTGTAGCCTGTAGTAGTTCTGAATAATAACCAGGAGGGTAAAGATTAGCACATGCCTCCTCCGATACTGCTGCTGATGTAGCATTACTGCGCAGCCAGCATGCTCGGAGGACAGCGCACAGACTTGGTTCTGATACATCAGCTCACAGACACCTTGTGCTGATCGACATCACCCTTTGGAGTGATGTGGGGAGAGAGAGCGCCATCAACCCACCAGAGAGAGCAAAGCCCTCTGTGCTCTTTCAGGGCTCTGGCAGCTGATGGCAAGCTACATGAACAGTTAAAAAGAGAAATTTATATAATTTATATTTATTTATATTATCAGTTATCTGTCCAGTATCAGTTATTTATTTTACAATTTATATTACTTTATTCCTGGATGTATGGAGATATTTGGAGTGCATTATTAGTATCATGACATTCTGGATTATTGACTTCTGATACAAATATGTAGTGTGTTCTTGAAATATAATGCCAAGAGTATCGTTATTACGAAAATACCATGAAACATTGAAATATTATTTTAGGGCCACATCCCCCACCCCTACTGGAGAGCTATAGCTACTGCGGAAACAGGAACTGAATTATGAATGTAAAAATGTGATGGGCACATAATGCATACTGGAAAGCTATAGCTAAAGTTATAGCTAAGCTATAACAAACAGGTTAAGTGTTACTAGGTGTAATGGGTATATAAGAAGAGGCGTGTGGGTTTCCTATTTCAGACTAGAGCAGCAACAGCCCCTCAGCATAATATACATAATCTGTATTGGAGGAAAACGTACACCTAGATCATCAGTATAACAGTATGGACCACCTTCATTGACTAACAGTGGACTTTAAATTGGAGGAACACGTGACTATAGCTAGCTAACATTAATTTCACACATTATAGGCCATGCCTGTCCTCTATAGTCTTGATTGTCTTGATTTTATATTAAAAAAAGCTATAAAACTACTCAGAGTAGATAATTCTAGCAAAAGTAGGAAAATGTGTTTGTATACCAAAAGTGTATATGTACATGGAGACCCCATCCCCCCTCCTCCCTCCCTCTTTCCCTGAGCCAACACACACACACACACACACAGAAACACACACTCTGAGCCGGTTGCCATGGTAACAGATGAGAGCAGGGCTGCCACTGGCTCAGGAAAAAAAAGGATAAATCGTCTTATTATTAAAGATACATACAAACAAAACACATTTACACGCTTAAAAACTGCCTGTCTTCGTTTTCAGCACCTACACGTTGTTAAAACGTCGCTTCTTTCGTTCTAAATACGCGTTTATTTTACCCAAGGCCTTTAGCTATAGCCTGTGTAGCACTTCCTGCTAAAGCTAATGCTAACGCTAACATCTACAGGTAAACAGCCCAGTCAAATCCCTCTATACGGCCCTCACAGCGAAACCACGGGTCCACAGGGCTAAACATCACCTCACAGCGCCGCGCCGCTCACCTGTGGGTCGGTCTGCGCGCCTCACTGGTCCGCTGGGTCCATGTTTCCCGCTGAACGCCGGTTATGATGGAGCTCCGGTTACAGAAGCAGCGGCGGCGGAGGGGCTACTGCAGCAGCGGCAGCGTCGGGCACGCGCCCTGTCCTCAGCAGCAGCAGCAGCACGAGACACACACAGGCCCTCCAGCACCAGATACAATCAATGCACACAGCCAGGACTACAACTATAACACACACACACACACACGTTCATTCAGGTATAAATCTAATATTTATGGAGGATTTAGGAAGAAACACCTGTTAAACTCTTTGAACCTATAGGTCATTATAGAATAATTAACTCTCTGTGGCATAGATTATATTTTTAGTAAGGAAATAAATCACAACACTTATTGGGGAGTTTGTTTTTCCTATGGGACATTTTTTTTTACTTTTTACTTTGATAACAAGTAGTAAAATAATCGGATGATTATTTATTTCGATTAGTCGATTAGTCAACGTTTTTTCCTGCCACCTCCTCCAGCTCTAAAAACAATAGAAACAGCTGAACATGAGATTTACAAGGTATTTAAATGTCTAGATGTTGATTAAATGTGGTAAGTACTGAGATTTAGTGAGTGAATGTGTAATTTGTTGTAAATGTTTGGGCACTTTTGGAGACACAGACTAAGTTGAGTGCAAACTGTGTGAGTGACTTTTTCTAGATCATCCTTTTTTTTTAAATATCATTTGATTGGCTAAATTGAATGATATTTATATCAGTGACGGCATTCACTTAAAAAAATCAAATTCAATCATGCATTATTGTAGTTCCCTGTATTATTGTGAGAGGGCAGTAATAATAGTGTAGTGTGTTTTAGGCCAGGTGTAAACTGGATCATGAGATCACAATTTCGTTCCACCCATGGAACATTTTTTACTTTTTATTACTATGTAATAAAACCACATATGGCTCTGTATCCAAATCAAAGGCAACAAATGCATCCTAACATTCCTAATATGTGGACAGATTCCACCTTTACCTAGTTATATCCACTCATACAAGAGCAGCCTTCCATCTGTTTGAATGAGCAAATACCCAAATACTTTAAACCAAGGGTTTTAACAATTTTAACAATATATATTAAATCACTGATATAGTCCGACAAAAATGCCATTAACAGCTAGTAACTTTTGGCATCATGATGTACAATGATGCAAAAGCAAATGTGATTAATCCATCTTGTTATAGCTTCTGCGCTTACTCAGATCTCCTCATCCAGGGGTGCTTTCCCCAATATCAGGCTGACCCTCCTCATTTCACAGCGTGAGCAGCTAGCTGATTGGCTGTTCATGTTTAAGGGTAAAACGAAAAAAATCTGTAAAACGAATAAAACATTTATCCTGCATGCTTTTGACAGGAAACACTTGTGCTGCATTCAGAATTGCTTCCTACTGCAGAAATAATGCACTATATGATGCGTCAGCCAATTTCTATTGCTTTTAGAAGTCTTAAAAATACACGATTATATTAAACACCTATAATGCATCACAAAATGTAGTGTTTAGACAATGTACACTAGAATTTCCAATGTATACCATAATGCAATGTGGGGGTGGTGTGCCAGACGTACTCAAAGGGGCACAAATTAAAATTGTTTGTTGTTTGGTAGTTTCCTAGTCAGTTCACTATAAATCAAATGCTATATTATAGTACATGCTTATGCTAAATGGCAAGAGTTTTCTACTACTATATATAATATAATTAATTTACATTGTATACTTAGTATATGTTCCTATATATGTGTTACATTGCTATTGTACATTGTAGGTCTATATGCATTGAAATAATAATTATAAAATTGATGGAAGGAACTAAAATATTAATTCACATAAAATGTTTATTTAATATGCTTTATGAGCGTATGCTAGCTAAATCACAAAGTACACACTGTACACTACGAAAAAAAATGTGTATTATTAGATCATCTTTATTAACAACTGTTTTGAATTATGTCTTTCACTAGTGGCTGAGTTTTTTTTACTTTTTTTTTTAGCAGCTCCCTCTCTGTCCCGCTCCTTGCTTTGCAGCAGGAGTCAGAACTAATCAAAGGCACTTGCCTGTAGAGCGCTATTGGCCTCAGAAGAGTTGGAGCCGGTTTTGGCCAGCCCGCTCTCCCTCTGTTTGGGAAAGTGGAAATTCCTGAAGGCATTTGACTTCAAGTTTCGTGCGGGGATCTAAACATGAATGCAGAGGCTTTGGTGAACTCCGTCTTAGTTTCTTTACTTCTGATTTTGCTCTCAGCTGCTGAGGAAAGTTTGCTGCAGTCACTGAGGTGAGTTAAGGTGCTTTGTTTTTCTCATCAGTGTGACTTTTTTTCTTCATTTCTCTGAATGTTGCTGAGATGTAAGGTTTTGGAAAAGTGGAAAATGGATTGGTGAAGTTGAAGCATATCATACAGAGGCGTATACTTAGTTTCCATCATTCTTGATCTGTTTAATTTAGTTTTTTAAAGAGTTTAAACCTGTCAAACGCAGAAAAAATACTTTAGTCTAGTTTGTGGGTTTGGGTTTTGTACCACAGTGTATAAACGTTTGTCTTTAAGCTGCAGTTAAATGTGCCACAGAAAGGACTTGCACTTATCAAACCTTTTTAAGCACTTCCTTTGTGGTTTGGGAAAATTCCACATTCGCATTTTTTCATTCCTGCTACAGATGGTACATAGTGTTTTTCTTTCTTCACAAATTGAATAAGCATTGCTATTTAGAAGCAGAACCAGTAACATTTTAACACTTTAGACTGTCTCAGAGGAACTAATGGACCATTTCCAAATGAACTGCGTGGAAAGATGAGTTTTGTACTGTTAACTTTATGCACTTAAACAAGCAGCCTCAGAGACATGATAGATAAAAGCTGGTAGAAAGGAGAGCAGCAGATTGCCTTCGGCAGTTTATTCATGACAGGTGCACAGTGGCACTAATGTCACAACTCCTTCAGTGATAATCAACCAATACTTCACTAGTGCACTGATTTAATTCAAAATCGTTCTTAACAGGGATTGAGAAGTTGAATGTATGAGCAAATGTTCATCAAAATTTACAATATTGCTTCTTATTATTAAGATCCAGATGATAGTCTAAATCTAATATCTAAAAATCATGGGTAGAAAAGAGTCATGATTCTGTATTGTGCTAATACGCCTGTTTAGAGGAGAAAAAAACAACGATAATGTGATACTCTTTCTGATATCTCTAGGTCTGCAAGACTAATCAATCATGGAGTTATTTGAAAAATGATGAATTGACTCCACTGCTGTGAACCACTGATGGGGTTTCCATTGTCTTCCGTTTTATAGAAATTAAGTCAATTTTAAATCAGATTCTGTACAATAAAGGCCCAAGGCAGGGTTAAAATCAGCTACTTAGTAAACTTAGTAAACCTGCCCCTTTACCAAACCAAGTGTGTCTCAGACTGCCTTCATTGAGCTTACATTCCTGGAAAACCAGTTTGTCCAGTACTACATCTAATGTTTCAACAATAACAATGTTGTTACAACACTGCAAAAAACTAAATCTTAGCAAGTGATTTTTTTTTTAATTTAAGGCAATAAATCTATTTTTTCTATATTTTCTTCTCTGATAAGACTTTTTGTCTTACTAAGCATTGTGTAAGTGTTAGATTATTTTGCTTATTTTAGGGATAATTATCTTAATCATTCTTACTTAGAATTTGTAGCTTGTTTTAAGTCATTTGAACTCAAAAATGGCACAATCAAGCAGCAATCAAGTAATTCTGATTCTTGTTTCCAAAAACAGTGACTTTTTAGCTTGATTTAGGTGTTACTTCACTCATTTTGAAACTTTGCCATTGCTTTTTGTGAGAAATCTTACTTAGAAATTTTTGCTTAAGCCATTGGTAGATATTTTTGCCTAATATAAATATATTTGTCTTAATTTGCATATATTTTTTCTAGTTTTTGCCAATGGATGTTTTGCAGTAAACATCTTCCAGAGGTTGCACTGTTTATGTTTCATCAACCTCATGGTTGTGATACTTAGTTTATCATGTGCATAGCTCTTTCCTAGCTCACAGTGAGTACATTGGCCTGTAGTCACTATCGGACGGCATTTACGTCCTGCCAGCACTGTGGTTAGCGACTAATGCTAATGCTGCTTCACCCAGCCTTAGTGATGGAGAAACTTCACTGAAAACTCACCCTTAGACAAAATATGGGAAATATGTGAAGTGCTTTACTCACCCAAATAAACAGTTTTTAGAAGAATTACAGTTTTGTTTACTTAGGTGCTTCCCCACTAGAAGGGAAACATGGCGACACCCTTGCTCACTTCAACGTAGGCATCCTTACTAGTGTTGCTTAATGCACCTTATAATCCGGTGTACCTTATGTATTAAGTAGACCAGAAAATAGACGTTCATTGGTAGTGTGCCTTACAGTCTGGTACACCTTATAGCTTGATTAAACCAAAGAGGTCACAGACCCACCTCTGGACTCTATGCCCTGTGATGACCCCTCTGATACCTACACATGCCTGAGAGATTCTAGGCCTCCTTTCCCATATTGGTCTGTACAACCTCTTGACATTCCTCACACTCCTGTGTTTATTGAGCAGAGAGACTGCAGCTTCAGAGGTCATTCTTTAGGACATACTGCAGTTTCATTGGATCCAGATGTGGCTGCACAGCTTACACCTGGATCCAGTAAACACAGACAAATCACGGTGATAGTTGTGTGGCAGTCCTGGTGTCCTGGAGAGGGAAATATTTTCAGCTGCTACTGAGATCGATCTCCTCTCACAGGATGGGGGTCACAGCTGACCCATTTCTGTCAGCGAGGAGGCACCGATTTGGCAGCAGCATCAGCAGGAATCGTATATACCCCTGGAGTTACAAAATGTTCACCTGCTTTTTAAACACTCCACAACAATACTGTAATAAGTGCTAATGAGGTTGGACATTGTTTTCCAATATAAACTGATTACAGATTTCTTCCAAGGGGACTCTTAAAGACTGATGGGCTGTTTCCGCTTCAAATACCACCTGATAACATAATGGATTTTTAACTTTGACTGTTCTAAGCAATAAGGTACATAATGAAGACTTAAATGTTGGCCCAATTGCTGTCTCTCCTTATATTGCTATAATATTTCCCCCTTTATATAAGATACATAGATTTCTGTCACTGGAAGATGTTGTTTCTTTGCTTTCCTTCCCTTTGCACCAGTGATGTCACAAGAACTGATACTTTGGTACAAAAAGTGACCATTTCCTCTACTGAGGAGTGTTGGACACGTCCAGAAAGCTGCGCCTTTAAAATAGCAATCCGCCAAAGTCAGAGCATACCTGGCTCGTGAAAGGGAATGATGAGCAAGTGACACACTGATTGGTTTATTTTACTTTATGCCCAAAACTCACCCATGATTATTTAAAAGGTAATTAGTACATGCCGTTTTCAAGTTTCAAACTGCACAATATGTACTTTTCCTGTCGTTACAATAGCAAAGACACAGTTACACGCCCTAAATCAAGCTGCACGGTTCACAAGTCACCTATAGATTCGTAAAATAGGGCCCCAAGAACCAAAAGCCAACTGATAACATTATGGATTTCCAACTTTAACTCAGTGCATGCTTCTCTTCTGCATCTTCTAAGCAATAAGGTAGACAATAATGAAGACTCAAATGTGGGCTCAGTTGCTCAATTGTTGCCACTTCCTGATATTGCCAGGACACTTCCCAATATGTTTTTTCTGTTTTCTTTCCTTCCCTTTGCACTAGTGATATCACAAGAACTGATACGTCGGCACCAAAAGGTCATTGTTATATTATTTAAATGACCTTTTCCTCTTTTCTGAAGCGTTGCACACATCCAGAAAGCTGCGCCAATAAAATAGCAATCCGCCGAAGTCAGAGCGCAACTGGCTCTTAAAGAGAACGGCAAGTGACATGCTGATTGGTTTATTTAAGGGGGTTGCTCACAAAACTCAAATTTCAAAATAAAAGTCTTATACAACAGATAACACTAATAAATCCATAAAAAAGCATGAAACAGCATTTATACCCCTATGCCATTCATTCTGTAAATACTCTTCCCCTACCCTGCAGTATTACAGTATCAGTGAGTTCTCTGCTTGCTGTTGTACAGTAGTTGTTGTAGTACTTGTATTTTTAAGCTAGAAGTGCATGGCTGTGGTTTGGATGTGTTTTGTTATGTCTTCTGAGACGGGGGTTTACATGGTATTAGTTGTTGTGTGGAGCTTTTCTATCTGGACCATCTAATCTAATCTAGACTTAAATCTAATATTTCTGCTCTGCAGTGCTGTTGTTTGAAAGAGTCTTTTGTGGCTTGGTGGGGAGCCGACAGCTTTTTCTTGCTGCTGAGTTTATATTTTCTTTGATTTAGAGTGCAGTTGTTCACTGTTCTTTCCACAACGTCTCTTTTTCCAGCACAGACCACCACTTCTCTGAAAGCATATATATACTTTTTTTGTCCTATAGTTTAATGGAAAACAATCTGGATGGTAAATGTAGCAGCTTTTTGTTAAAAGATTTATTGATTGTCTTTTTTGCACACATTCAAACCCAATAACCATACAGAATAAACAAAAGTTATAACACTTTTTGGAAAGGGTTACAAAGCCATAAGGTTCTTGTTTCTCTCGCTGTGAGAGCCATTATCCCCAGATACACTGAAGAGTCTTCCCAGAATTTTCCAACCTACCAAAATTTCTCCATTTGCACATCCACCATTCATCCAGACAGTAACTAAAGAACACAAATCAGGTTAGAGTTCATGATTCTACTGTACAAAACCAAGATGGCAACAATCACTAACTAGTGCTTAGATATAAAACAAGAATCAAAACCAAACTAACAACTAAACAGCCAATCCTAGTAACATAACACAATGGTAATGATATGATGATAATGTAATAATTGTGAGAGGACTAATTGCTAATGATTGGTACTAATGGTACAAATACACTGATAAATGTGATACGTACCAGGACTGCACGATATATAGTTTAAGCATCGTCATCGCGATGTGCGCATGTGCAATATTTCACATTGCAGGATGTGCAATTAAATCACACACGTCAGTTATGTCTCAATGTTTCTATTTATGACACAAGACGTAGATACACAGCGCTGTCTCTGTGACTGTGGGAGTGACAGACTGCTGCTGCCTAAGAAGTGAGCGGCAGCCTGATTAAAGGGCCGATTACTGTTGTTTTGCTGTTTGCAGCACGCGTGGGGGCGGGGCTGGTGATATGATGGGCCCTGCATTGTTTAATATCGCTATATACTGTGTATATATATATATATATATATATATATATATATATATATATATATATATATATAGTCAAAAAATAACATTTGCAATGTCAATTATTTCCAATGTCGTGCAGCCCTAGTACATACTGTACACAAGGTGAGAAAACTGGCTGTGAATTTTGAGTTTCCAAGTTTCCAACAAGAGCCATTGTCTGCAGCCAAAAGAAAAAATTTACTGCCAAGGGGACAGAGTCATTAATTTGAGTTTTTGTTTTTTGTTTTTTAAAGATCCTCAAGACTGGTAGCATTTTGCACAACGAGACTCTTAAATACAGGATTGAATTGAATGAGTGAGAGTGCAAATGTCCACAAGTTAAAGAGGTGAATGAATGTTGTGTATTTCTCAGGCAGGTGGGTGGAGTATGCAAGCTCTCCACCGAGTCCTCGCAGAGACGCTGCCAGACCTCTGACGGCCTGATCTGCAGTGGGAGGGGAGAGTGTGAATGCGGGGTTTGCATATGCCAAGTCACTGACCCTGGGAAGTACTACGGGCCGCGGTGCGAATGCCACGACTGGGTCTGCACAACATATGACGGGAAGACCTGTGGAGGTAAGTACACAGCCCTTCCAAATGGCTAACATGTGGCGTCATTTCAGCCTTCACTGTTGTTAAGGCCTGTTGTGAACTGTTGTTGGGATGCGTTGCCAGGTATAGCAAAAATACAGAATAGTGTTATAGAGTAGTGCAAGCTTTTGACCAGCTTTGATGGAGGCTTTTTATGTCCCAACCTTGACTATGTTATTAGCCACGGGGACCTCGTTTGTATTTCACAGAGTTTTCATTCATTCAGTCAAACACTATCCCTTTCAAAGAGCTCTTTTGGACGTGGCGCTTCTTTTCGGCAGGAGAGCTGTTGCATTGACATTTCCAAGAAGACAGAACAGAAGCCGCCTCTTCAAAAAGGCATTTTCACTCAGAGTCCTTGTGCTCAATATTGTTTCCACCGGATAGTGAGGCCTTGAACCTGGATTCCATTTCAAAAATTGTCTTTTAAAAAAATATACGAGCAAAACTGAGACCTCCATTTGGTTCATGAGCATGAATGCGTCTCTCCAAAACTCCAAAACACAGCTTTTAATTCTCCAGACATTCCTGTCGTTTATTGACACTCGTCTGCAGAGCGCTCAGAGGCCTGCCACTGCTGCTTTCTGACTCACTAGATTTGCCTAGACTCTGCTAAAAGGATATTATTGACATGGTCTCACATGAGCTTTAGGTGCAGTATAGTGTAAGTGCAGTTTTTTTTTTTTTTTTTTCTGTCAAAATGTGTAAAAAAGGGATATTTTCTCAAATCAATTCCTCATTGGGTGGTGTGCTATTTTTAACCCCTTTGACTCGAGGCTTTTGTAAATATGCTTTTAAGAAAGCACACTTGCCAAAAGGCATGTTCACAATACATCACAGATCATTTCATGATCAAGGACCTTAAGTCACTGGAAGCGAACCTCTCCTTGTCAGTGTTAGTTAGTGTTAAAGCCAGTTTCGGCTAATAATATTAGCGTTATTCAGTTCGCTAGTTTTCCTTATGTACTCCCTATGTCATTATCTGTTTTGGCAAAGATTAATATAATGTTAATTATTTTGTAAGAATGAATTACACAAAGTATGTTATTTTATGTATATTTTCAATTATTTCTGTATTGTTTTTGACTACATAACGTTGGTGTCATTGGCCGAGCTTGGTTGTTGGCAATGCTAATGTGGCATTAGCGGCGTTGGCTGAGCCTGTTTTTTAGTATTTCTAATGCAGCATTAGCATTGTTGGCTAAACTTGCTTTTCAGCATACATATAAGGCATTAGCATCATTGGCCAAGCCTAGTCGTCGGTATTGATAATGCAGCATTAGCACTATTGGTCAAGCTTGGTTTTTGCCAATGTTAATGCATTATTAGCATTGTTAGCCGAGCCTGGTTGTCTGTATTGCTAATGCAGCATTAGCAGCGTTGGCCGAGCCTGGTTTTCAGCCTTGCTAACGCTGCATTAGTGGCTTTTTTTTGATCCTGATTGTTGTTATTGCTAATTCAGCACTAGGGTCATTGGCCAGGCATGGTCTTCAGCAGTGCTAATGTGGCATTAGCATCATTGGTTGAGCTTGGTGTTTAACATTGCTACTAAAGCGTTAGCGCCGTTGACTGTTTGCCTGTTTGTTAGCATTTCTAATGCAGCATAAGCAGCGTTGGACAAGGTAGTTTTTTCTGTATTGCTAATGCAGCATTAGCACCATTGGCCGAGCCTGGCTGTCAGTATTGCTAATACACCATTAGCATCGTTGACCGTGCTTGGTTTTCGCCATTGCTAATGCTACATTAGCGTCATTGGTCGAGCTTGGATTTCAGCAGTGCTAATGTGGCATTAGCATCATTGGCTGAGCCTGGTTGCTGGTATTTCTGTTGAGGTGTTAGCAACGTTGGCCGAGCATTAGTGCCATTGTCCAAATCTGGTTGTTGGTATTAGTATTAACCATTTGCACCAGCAGTGGAAAAAAACGCAGCTACAGGTGAAAAACAATCCAAACCTTTGCTCTAAGATTAAACTGAATACAAATCAAGGATTCTCATATAGATAAACAAAAAGCCAGACTGCCCTTGAGTTCTGTGCCCTTGAAAATAGCAGTCCATCTGATGGATTTCTGGAAAAAAAACTCTCCACTCGTTTTTTTTTTTTTTTGTGCTCGCTGGGACAGTATAGGTGCTGAAGAACATGGAGATATGTGGAGACAGAGAGAGTGATTTATTTGTGGAGACAGGTTGTGAGCCAGTGAAGAGCTCATTAGCTTTGCCTGGCCCTGAAAGCGAGCTTCGGCGGCTGGCTGATAATAGGGTTTCATTCACAGTTGTGCGCACTGCAAATGGAGGCCACATATGGACCAGGACTTTCTATGTACTAACGTCAAGGCTAATCAGTAACTGTTTTGGGAAAAACATTACACGTCCCATTTTTCTAAGCAGATGGCTGCCATTAGCTGCTAAATTGTGAGCTTCTATCAGCATATAAGGACTTTGAATGGCTATGCATTTGTTTTGATGCTCGTACACAAAGTTAGAGCTCTTGAAGAGCTTAAAAGCTGTGAAGAGTATATTAATGTTGTGAGAGAACGGAGAGAACAGCTGGAAACGGCATTTTTTGTTTCAGTTTTTACCTTTGCTGCTCTGAGCTCTCGGTATCAGTATATAGCATGAGCTATTACCAACTAGATGTGGGATTTTGCTTAGAGTATGCAAAGATTATACTCAAATACAAGTACTGTTACTTCATAATTACTTAAGTAGGGTAAAAGTAAAAGTAATCATATAAATCATTTCTTGAGTTAAAGTAAGAAAGCAAGTAAATCTGCTTATATTAAGAATGTTGCGGGCCAAAGATGGGTAATAAAGCGGTGTATTTACTCTGTTACCTTTACTTAAGTAACTTTTTGAATAATAGTTTAAGAGTTTTAAAGTGGCAACTAAACCCCCTGATTTTTGATGACTCCACCCTCAGCTCAAATTTGAAAAAGCCAAAAAAATTTGAGGGATAGTTTGGAATGGGGCATGTTTGGGTGATGTATGGGTTTAGAGGCAGGCAGGAAAGAGAGAGCTGATTTGCTGAGCTGCAGCAGCAGCAGTGTGCCTCTGACAGCGAGATGTGAGATGCAAATGATTGGACATCAGTAGGGGGCGGCATTATTATTGATTGGCTAATCTGCATATTGTGAAGCTGAGAGGGCACTACGGAGATGGAAATTTCCACAATAAAAGTGTTTTTTGAGGGTTGCTTTTAATGTTTAATGAAAAAAAATATATATATTGTTTAGTGCTTCTTAAAAAAAAGGTACTTTGCACTTTTACTTGAGCACATTTGTGATGTCACAATTGCAATTACTACTCTTATTTTCATTTGTGCAGCTGCATTTGTAAGCGATTTTTAATTTATTGCACATTTACGTTGCTTTATTCATATGCATCTTCGATAGCTTTCCTCACCAATCGAAAGGACCTTGCACAAGACCGTTCACCAAATAAAAAAACATCATGTGACTTTGTTTGACCAATCAAATGCAACTATGGTATATGGGCTACTGTACACACCAGGTGCAGAGTCCTTTTCTTAAGTCTCAACCATTTTTCACCAAGCTGAAGATCTTCTGCTCATCTTTGCTCCTCAAAGACTCATTTGATGCCATTTGTAAAAAACTGCATTTGGACCAAATCTTGATTATAATCACCTGTTGACATCACCAGTTTTTTTCATGTTTTATCTCTTTATTAGCTCTAAATTTCCCCCATCCCATATTTTTTGGATTGTGTTTTAGACCTGAAATGCAGCTGTGTGACATTCCAGGCATGAACATTCAGGTACACTGAGCAAATGTCGCTCAAATCTTGAGTGAAAGCTGTTCACCACCTGTTACTTTTCCCCAAGGTACTCAAAGTCTTCCAGCACAACATCAGACAGTTTCAGTGCGTCTTTTATTGTTTGTTCCAGAGAACGCAGCGCATTAAAAATGAAAAGTGAGGGAACAGGCTGGGACGAGCAAGACCACAAAACCTACAATAACATTTTATATGCCTCCATTTAATTGCGCCCCAATTGTCTGAGGCTACACAAACTCTTGTTTTACTCCCTTTTTTACATGACCTGGTTTCGCTTTGAATCGGTTCTGTTCTTCTGCTTTATGGGGAAGACTTTCAACGTGGCAATTCCCCCCCCTCTGCTCTGCGCAAGTTAACTGGGTTTTGACGCAGCCATGTGAATAGCTTGGCTCCTTCTGACTGCGATCTTTCCCCTCTGCAGCTCTTTTCCATCTGCACAGCCTGTTGTAGTTTTCCCTCTCTCTCTCTCTCTCTCTCTCTCTCTCTCTCTCTCTCTCTCTTTCTCTCTCTCTCATACTTGGTCTGACCCTCAGCTGGCCCTGTTATGTGACGCATTGCCTGCTCCAGCAAGGGCACACTAAGTGCTGTCATCTGAAGAGCTTACCTGTATAACCTGGAAAGAGCTTCAGTAAATGGACTCTAGTTGTCAAATGTAATATTGTGTAAAGTTTTGCACGTAACGTGTGGAAGGTTCCTTTATTTTGAGTTTCAAATATGATTTAATTTTCTTTGCCTTTATTCATTATATACAGACAAGAACAAAGAATAATTAAAAGGAATAAAGCGCTAGAAAAAGAGCATCAATAAAAAAATATCTTGGCGAGGATTAAACAAGCCAACTGAACTCCTCTATGATCAAAAAAATAATACAGAACAAATTAAAGAATTGTTAAAGTATCATCAAGTGCAGTCGCAAAGACCATCAAACATTATGATAAATTCATCAGAGTTACCAGCTCCCCAGATAAGAGCACCTAAATGCTGCACATATTTTGAGTTTTGGTTGTTTAACACCTTTTAAGTTTAATACATGATTTCGTATGTGTTCCTTCATTGTCTGGGTGAGTTCAATATTAAGTTACAAATATTAAGTAACATTTTGTGTCTCATATTTTTTTTCTAGTAGGTTAAACTCCCATACTATGGTGTAATAGAGAAAATTAGTGCACTTTTATAAACTCTTTTTTCAAGGCGTCTTTTTTTTAGCATCAGTTTTACATCAAACAATGTAAAAAACCCTAACTATAAGCTATTATACAGTACTGTCACATCTTTTGCCTGTTTTCTGTCTTTTCTCATGTCTGTTATTCTCACGTGTCCCGGCTTCTCTGTGTTTCTTCCCTGGTGTTTTTCCACTCACCTGTGTCCATGTGTAGCTCCGCCCCTCGTTAGTCAGTCCCCAGGTGTTACCTGTTCTCTTTCCCGCCTTGTGTGTGTATTTAAGCGTCTCTGTCAGTAGTGTTTTTGTCGGTTCTTGTGCGTTTTCACGTCTGTCACGGCTGTGTTAATCCCGTCTGTTAGTTGGTCTCCATGTGTCTGAGTTTCTGTTTGGTTTATGTTTTGTTTTCTGTTTTTCAATAAATATTACTTGCATTAGCGTCCGCTCTCCTCGTCCCGTCCTTCAACACAGCGTTACAGAAGAACCGACCAAAACACTACTGACAGAGACGCTTAAATACACACACAAGGCGGGAAAGAGAACAGGTAACACCTGGGGACTGACTAACGAGGGGCGGAGCTACACATGGACACAGGTGAGTGGAAAAACACCAGGGAAGAAACACAGAGAAGCCGGGAATCTAATCTAAACTTACACTTTTCAGCACATTCCAAGCATTTCAAATCATTCTATTCTTCTTCTCTTGTATAATTTACAATTTACGGTTTGGTTTTGCTCTCAGTATTAAGCTGCAGTTGATTTTCTTTATTCCCATACATTATGTTTATTATTTCCCTTCTATGAACAGAATCACAATCATCATCTTTCATCCTGATTAGTGTAGGTTTAAATCAGTTTCAGTGTGTCATAATGGAAGATTTAAAGACATTTGTATGTACAGAATAGAGAGTTTACAATCTCAGATACTGCTTCGCTTCATCCACTAAATCCCACACATACAGTACAGACCCATAACCCATAAAAGACCCAAGAGACTACATTACCCACTAATCTATTCCCCCATGCAAATTAGTACTGTCCAGGATTCCTGTCAGATCTTCATTATTGCTGAGCTAAGCGCTACTTACCCCTAATCACTCAAATATGTTGGCTAACTGTTGATTTAACAGTCGCTGTGTTGAGGCTGATTTATTGCCTGTTAAATATATTCAATGATCAATCTTCCTTATTAAAGCTACAGTAATTTTATTAAGGATGTGTGATGAGGTTATATTATCTTCAAAATCTCACATCTTGCTTTTAAAACCTGCCATCAGTCATTTTGTGATGTGATGCTGTAATTGGCCTTCTATGATGTTCTGTGATTAACAATGGATAACTGTGGATCGAGATATGTTAAATACATGCTGAACTACAGATATGTAAAAAAAAAAAAAAAAAAAAACACTACCAGGCCTCACTCCAAAGCATCACTCACAAGATAACACCTTACAACTTATACAGGTACAGGTATGGGTATTCCCAAGCCATCCCTGAGGTAACACTTCTTGATTTGTTTATATAATGCTATACCATGTTCTTTTTTTATATTAGACCTTTGTAAACAAAAAAAGTGCATTTAAATATACTTTTTAAAAACATACTTTTAACATTAATACGTACTAAAATACATACCAAATGTACTATTTTAGAACCACTCATGACAACTTAATTACGCAATTATATTTCAACTGTATTTAAGCTATATTTAAATACAACATAAAAGCGTTAGGTTGTGCTTTTGATAGCTTTTTTCATATGACTTCTGTAAATCTCTGTAAATTTAACTATGTGTATTTTTAAACATAATTTTTACTGTACTACTTTACGTATTGATGCACTTAGTGTGTACAATCTGTAGCTTAATGCTACTGGGGAAAAAAAATACACACACAAAAAAAAACTAAAGCATATTAAATTAGAAATGTACTTTTAGTATTATTTACCGGTTTTGACAGACTTTTAATGCTTTTCAGTATTCGGTATACTTCCTCTTTTTTTTTTACAAAGGGGAACCATAGTATTTATACTTCCAAATAATTGAAGTTGCTGATTTCTTACTGAATTACTGATGGAGTCAGTAATTGATATGTGAATCTGTCTGGCATTCAATCAATTTATGTGAAAATATATTATGACCGAATACATGTTTTCCTTGGAACTTTTTGTTTTTATATTTTAATTTGTAAAACATAAAAAAATTCCATTATTTTATTTGGGATTTAAAAAAGAAATAAAGATGTCTATCTTTCTTTCTAGCTGTATTTCCCTTATTGATTGTGTCAAAAATAAATACATTTATTAGTAAAATTAGGGAAGAACTATTGGTAGAATAAGAATGTAATAAACACAGAATTACCGTGTTTATACCGTGTTTTTGTTGTACATATGCCTTAATGCCACTTTGTTCTTTTGGAAATGTCAGAATGTCAGACATAAATATAAATGCTCCATGTTTCCTGCTCCTCAGGGAGTTCTTTCAGGCTTTTGCTGTATATTTTTTTCACTAAAAGCTAGGGTTCAATAGTTCCACTCATGAATGCTCTGTGAGAGTTTCAGAAAGGCCAACATCAGAGATCTGCGTTACATAACACCCGGCGGCAGCGTCAGGTCTGGCCTGCAGGAGATGTTGGGTGTGTGAGGAGACTTGACTGAAATTGTAATCGGTGGTACGGAGTGGAAACTGTTTTACTGCCAATTAACTGTTATACACTTTAGCTTTAGTACAGTAAAACTCTAACACTGAGTGATAGAAATGGAGCATTTACAATTAATTATGTATTACTGGAATCAGGAAAGTGCTGTTAAATATTTCTGTATGATCACTCTAATGCATTCAAGAGAGCCTACCTAGCTAAAACACTGTTCAACTCTAAAGGCAGTACCTTATACCCTGGACAAGTTTGATTGTGTTGCTCATTGCTATCTTACACCTCACCAAAAGCCAGTTTTCATGCCTTGTGCCTGCTTCATTTATATATTATAGAAGACCAAGTGGTACTTTTTGCCTTTTGGCAGTGTGCCAAGTCCTGCTGGAAAATGAAATCTGCATCTCCATAAAAGTTGTTATCAGAGGGAAGCACAGTAAGTGAAGTGCTGTAAGATTTTGTGGGAAAACAAAACTGCACTGACTTTAGACTTGATAATAAGTGGATCAACACCAGCAGATGACAGACATGTCTCTCTAACCCATCACTGATTGGTGGAAACTTCACACTAGACCTCGAGCAGTTTGGACTGTGTGTCTCTCCACTCTTCCTCCAGACTCTGCTCGATTCCCTTGATTTCTAAATGAAATATAAAATTTACTGATGGTCAGTGATGGTTTGGAGAGACATGTCATCTGCTGGTGTTGATCCACTGTGTTTTATTATCAAGTTTAAAGTCAGTGCAGTTTAGTTTTCCCACAAAATCTTACAGCAAGTCATGCTTCCCTCTGCTACTGACAACTTTTATGGAGATGTGGATTTCATTTTCCAGCAGGACTTGGCACCCTGCCCACACTGCCAAAAGTACCAATTGGTCTTATATAATATTCTGATTTTCTGATACACTGATTTGGGGTTTTCCATTGGATAAAAGCCATAATGATCAACAATAATAAAAATAAATAAACACTTAAAATAGATCACTCTGTGTTTAATACAGATATATAATAGTATGAGTTTCTCATTTTTGAGTTCACAGTTTTCACGTGTAGAGTGAAAACACACTATGTTCATGAAATGGCTTATTAAGACTAAAATAAAGCTACAATAAAGCTTTAATAGGTCAGTATGAGTTACTGAAATAAATTTCAATTATATTCTATGTGTTTGAGATGCACTAGTATATTTATTTTCAGAATAGCTTCATGTTAGCGCTGTGTTGATGGATGGTGTCCTTTTCACAGCTCTGCTGGAGTGGCATTTCATACATGACAGGGGTGTAAATGCAGCTGGTGGTATTATGAGGCGGTGCTGAGCTGTAGGGGTAACAGCAGTGTTTATGCTATAGGTGAGTTAGCATATGTTGACCCGGTGGATTCTGGGAGGGAAGTTTATAATGTGGGCAGCTGAAGCAGCAGGACAGAGCCGCTCTGTGAATTGCAGTGAAAGGTCAGAAGCCCTCCGGCGAAATATCTGCTCTGGTGAATAGAGCACAATGAAACTGTGTCCTTACTGGAGGCTTCTCCAGCCAAACAGATGTACATGCAGTAGGTGTGAAAAAGGTCTTTTGAAGTTCACATTCCAGCGTTTCAGAAAACACACAACCACACACAGATACAGGGAGGAACTTTTGAGGGGCAGAAAAGCTTATGTTAATAAAAAAAAGTAGTTCAGTAAGTAAAGCAGTTCTCTAATAAGCATTACTCTGTTTCCTCTAGGACTCATCCTGTCTTTTATTGATTATTTATGGGAGTTGTACTGTAGTGTCAAGACCCTGGAAGCATCCTGCCTGGTTCTTTATTGTGAAGGCAAGCAGAAATCCTCTAAAGAGTCAACACATAAATCCACTAGATACTACTGATCCAATATACTCACCACAGTTTCTCTGATTTTACTACTAAATTTACCCAGCTATACAATATTTGGTTAGTAGAAACAGTTGCAATGTTTAAATTGTTAGTTTTGAGGATGTTACTTTGAGAAAAAGTCTAATAGTTGTGATGAAAACCTTTATTATACCACAGTTAGTTCCGACCCTGCAATGCGAGCAATGGCTGAGAGGCATTCTATGAGTACCGTTATCAGCCAGTAATGCACTGTAATCGAAGCTCTCTATGTATTACTCCGCCACATACAGGTAACCTAGCAACAATGCAGCGCTTACAAGCCAAACAGAGCAGCAATGGTTTTTACAACCAAACAGATCGTATTTTCTCATGCTCTTTAACTCAAAATCTGCATGTATTATTGCTTAATTATGTCACATTTTTGCAGAATGTTCCTGTAAGGCTAACCTTTCTAAAACCTTTTCAAAAATGTTGCTTAACTTACTTATAACAGTGTCTGTTAGCTGGGTATTCATATCTCGTAATTGGTTACCTGTGTTTTCCACTGCCAAGATAGCAATACGCCAGAAATTTACCTGAACACATGCCACCAAAAAAAAAAAAAAGAAATACTAATATTTCGTTAGACCACATTTAGCTTTAATTGCTGCTTTACGCATTCACTGTGGCATCGTTTCAATAAGCTTCTGCAATCAGCATCAACCCCACATCATTTACTTACTAAAAACAAGGTAAAATGTATTAAATTGACGAAGGTGAAGGTGTGAAAATAGACTGTTTTCAAGGTGCAAGATAGCATTGAGCATCGCAACATGCTTTACACAGTGTGTAAGATAGAGTTCTTAGTCTGAATGTGCTGCATAGTAAAGCAATGCTGTGAGATCTTGCAGTTACATCTACACAGCAGCATCCCTAACCTCCCTCATTATGAGTGTGTGTTTTGGCTTGGGCACGGTGCAGGTCTAGTGGAGCTGGGCTGAGTTATTACCCTGGACAGGTGTCTCCCCCTCATTCACAGCACAGCCCAGCCCAACTGCAATCATTTCACGCTCCACCACACAAAGTAAGAGAAGAACAAGAGCAGAATAATTGCCTGGGTAAAATTTGCCTTGTTTTATAACCACAGTTCAACTAGCATTCATCAAAGAACGAACTCCAGCACCGGCCGACAAATTACAACAAAGACGATTTTCTACCGTTTCCCTCTTTTTACTTATTAGAGAGTCAGGAAAGGGGACTGCATGTTAACAGTGCAGCGATTTGAATAGAAAAAGCTGTAAATGAATATGATATTAATGACATTAATCTCAGTGATGTAGAAAACGGGCCTATGTTTAATCATTATTTGTGTAGGTAGCTAATCAGAACCATCTATTTTACTGCACAGTCCAATCATGGACATAATTGCTGTGTCTGGAGTCAGTGCCATGTGCAAATTTCTAATGTATTAAGTGTATTAAGGTCTGGGAATGATTTTGTGACGGTAATTGGGTAAAACATATCTAGACTAATGTAAAACAGGCCATTCAACTCTTGCCTGTTAGGTCTCATTTAAAATTAGTTAGGACAAGACAAGATATTCAACCTTATTCACCATACTTGTGTGGCTTATGCTTTTAACCCATTGGTGCATTGATCATACACATATACATTAGTGAGCACATGTGCCTGGAGTGGTGGGCAGGATTTGCTGCAGTGCTTGGGGAGCACTGAGAGTTAAGGGCCTTGCTTAAGGGCCCAACAGTGGTGGCTTTATCTTAGCAAACATGGGTATTAAACCCAAAACCCTTTTCTCAATAACCCTTAATTACTGATCTTAGTAGAATGTCATTTTTACAGTTTCTGTTCAAATTTCTATCCAAAAACACCTTTTTAAAAGCAACAAAAAAGACTGAAGCAACATAATGTGGCTGTAGAGACACTGTTTTCTCAATTCTTCTTCAAGTTCATTGCAGACAGTTTGTGTGGATATGGCAAAACAGTACAATACCCATGGAAAAAAGGTGGGACAGTAAAATACATGTATTTATCCCTTTGTGATGTTAACATTCCTTCTTATTATATGTTTTATATGAGATTTTGTCTTATTCTTCCTGCGTACATGTCTTAAGGAGTAGAACAATACACAGTCACACAGGACTGTAGACATGCCAGTTCTATATCATACCTGTAACCTTTTTTCATGTTACAAAATGCAAGGACCTCTCAAGAAAAGCATGTTTTCTTGAAGGCAGCATACTGTATGTTGCTCTGAGATCTCAAAAATGTATTTTTTTTTTTCATAATAATGCAGCCATCATTAAGGAGTGTACTGATACAACCAGAACTGACAGAAACAGGCTTTTGGACTTGTTGCTGATAACAGTCTGGATGGTCCTTTTTGTCTGTGTTTCAGGCTTGAAATAAAAAAAAAAGTATGTATATTTACAAATGAAAAAAAGCTGACCAGACTTGGGTTTGCAGTGAAATACAATGAAATAACTCAAAGTAAATGTAAATTTGAGACCATATCATTTTTGGCTATCACAGCTTTCTCTGACAAACAAAATAAAGCTGGGTCACTGACCTATTAAAGCTTTATTGTAGCTTTATTTTAGTCTTAATAAGCCATTTCATGAACATAGTGTGTTTTCACTCTAGACGTGAAAACTGTGAACCAGTGCAAGAAAATCGGTTTATGCATCGCAGTAAAAAACTTTTATAATCAGATTGTGGAATTGGGTTGAGTCCAGAGCTCACTGAACCCAAACATGGGCGAGTTTTACTGTCTGGAAAGTGTTCCGCTTTCAGATGAAACAGAGACTTTAAAGGAATTCAGCTGTGTTGGACTTTCTGTAGAACTTTTATGGGGTCAGACCTGGCCTGCATGTTTGGCAACCCTGCATTAGATGTTGGAACTAGATGTGAGGGTTTGATTACATTCAGCCAGGAGAATGAGTTATTAGCATTAGTCAGGTCAGGTTCAAACACCACTGCGAGTGTCATCCCACAATCCATGCATGCAATCATGCGTCATGTATTTGACATTTATTCTTTGTTTTTCTGAAGAGGCAAAATTGTGTTTTACTGTGTCAATTTAGCTAATGTTCTACAAAAAAACATGCATTTAGCTCTTTTGTATTCCTACAAAAATTAATGTTACATTTACAATCTAAATGTCAATATGCAGTTGTGTTCAAATTTATTCAACACCCACTTAAATAGAGTGTTTATCAGATTTTACCTTTATTCTTTTTATCTTGCACCAAACCAAAGACAGACACTCACAGATACCAAATATACAATTTATTATCACAGGGACTAGGCTTACAGAGGTAGTTAGGGACAGGCAGGGTCAGTAAAAGCAACAGTAATGGAGTGTGGAAGGACAAAATTAGGTCATCCAAAGGTAATCCAGAATGAAAAAGGGCAAAGCAAAAGAATAGTCAAAATAGAACGATAAGCTCAGCAACAGTAAAAAAAGATACAAAGAGCAAGGCAAGAGGGAAGTCAATGGGCTGGTAACAAAGGAAATCTGCAAAAGGAACATGTATCTAGATTGAAAGCTCAGTGAGGAGCTAAGGAAACAGAGTGGCATTTATACTAAACAGACCAGGTGAGAGCAATCAGAAGCTGGGGGAGTGTGAATGCATCCAAGAAGGTCCAGTGTGAGGTGCATGCTGGGAATTGGAGTCCAGAGCAGGCAGACTGACAGCATCAGGACTGACACAAACAGATCAAATAAAGACTTGTAGTATTATAAACAAATTCAACTTAAATTACAACAATATTTTTTCTAAAATGCCAACAAATGTCCTTTTTGTGATTTCCTCATTGGCAAAATTATTCAACCCCTTACATACAACACATACAATGTTAGTACTTAATAAATCTTCCTTAAAAAAGACTGTAAGTAAACAGACTAAATGCAGTCATGTTTAACTAAATCTCTTTTAGTTAAAAATAAAAACCGGCACTTCAATCACTTCCTGACTGCTTTAAATGTTGGTGTGCAGAAGCAAAACTAATTTATATTGTACCACTGTTCATAAACTATACTGTTAGACATCACTATATTATATGGACAACAGTATGCATATCCTTCTTAATGCATAATGACTGCAATTCATTTCATTTCCCCTCCAGTTTCTGATACGAGAGCAGATGTTTGGCTGAAGGTAATGAGTGAGACAAGCAGAGGAGGGGCAATTTTCATCATTTCTACAGAACTGTAGGTCTATAGATCAGCTTTTCCAGTCAACAGCACTACCTTACATCAAAAGACACCACAGAAATCTCCAGAGACAGCCCTGCCGGTGGCCAGATCCTGTTATCTATTCTTGTTTTCTTGTCAAGCGCTTGGTGCTAATATTCCTGCGCATCAGTTCTCTTAACTAAAGCGCCAATGAAGCCTTCCTCTGATTTCCTCACACTTAACCCTTTAAACTCTAGGCTGTTTTGGTGTGTTTTTTCTTTCTTTTCTATCTTTTTTCAGTTCCTCTTTCAGGTCCTATAACACAGTAATTATATCAGACAGACACATGCCCTGATCTCTTTTACTCCAGAAGACATACGGCTGCTCAAAAATATAATCATTTATAATGTAAAAGGAAGCAGAATTGTTATATTTTCCTGGAACTGATCATGTTTTCGTCAAAATTTTACCAAGCACCTGTTTTTTTTTTTGTTTTTTTTTTCACTTTTTTTTATGTATAGACCTTTAATATATTCACACCTGAGATACCTTTTCAAAAATGGTTAGACTAGAGTGTTTATGAGTTTAAAGCATAAGAATATTGATGATAGTTTATTACAAGGCTTAGTTTTCTTGATAATCACACCTCTAGGATACATGTAGATTATTAAAATTCTGACACACAGAGCAGCCTATGCCTTTCAGTATTTTAATCCTTCAGGACACACAAAGAAAACTAACTATATACAAAAATGTAAACTTTTTTTAGTCTAAATAAATAAAAATGTTTAGTGCAAAATAACTACTTAGTAAAAATGTGCAAGCAAAATAAAAACTATATAAAGTAGTGCGCACACCATACCTAGCTTTAGTTTGAGTAAAGCAGGTAGTTTCACACTTTTTTTTTTCTTTGGACACTTTTGAGTCTGATATTTACTGATAGTATTTGGTTTGAAACATCATATAAATATTGTGTTTGAAGCACTAAAGGTAAATAATATTGGTTGGGGAAGAGATTCACTTTTTCAATGGGTTTCTTGTAGATTTAGCTTTACCACACTGGGATGTCATCACTATTTTTAGAAAGAGTAAGTTCCGCCCTTTCCAAGCATATATGGATTATGTTTATGTGTGAAGTAGGGGTGGGCGATATGGCTCTAAAATAATATCACGATATTTCAGGGTATTTTTGCGAAAACGATATACTTGGCGATATAGGAAAACTAAAATAATTCATTCATTTCAGGAATATAGTATAAGAGTATAACAGTATAATCATAATGTGGCAAAATAAATAATATAGCATTAAATAATATAATGCAGCAAATTATATTGCAGAATATTTAGTGTATGCATATAAACTGCAAACTAAAACAATTATACAATAAATACACCTAAAGCTTCACAGTAAATAATAGACTACTTTTTAGACAGAACAGCCCTATTATCACAATATGGATTTTTAATATCATGATATTTCTGTGTCACGATATATTGTATACGATGTAATATTGCCCACCCCTAGTATGAAGGGATTCCTGAGTAATTAAGCTGAGAACACAAGGTGCGATTTTGGACGTAAAATTCGTCCATAGGGTTCTAAGGGTTAAACAAATACAGCGAGTTATAAAGGAGAGCGGTCGACACAATGGCAAAACAGCCATTAGCATCTACAATGACTCACTGATCTACAATTTATCTGAGGAGGATGCACGGCCTATTAATACTGTTCTCAGCTGTTCGGGGTGAGTCATCCGGTCCAGGGGCGTAGCGCCGCTGTCTCAGACAGGCCGGCCTCCCCGGGGGCTCGTAGCTAAATTACAGCCCCCGAGGCGCGAGTGTGGACACGGCGGACAGCGACACAGCCCACACTCTTCCTTCAAGCAGTGAGTGGGTGCCAATTAATATGTCAAGGCTATTGGCTCTGCTTGTAGGACCAGCAACTGGCATGAATGATGCCTAAACAACAAAACGCAGGAGATGTTAAATCTCAGGAGCTGTGTGGGAGGCGCTGTTTTCTGTGTCGATGCTGTTTTAGTTTATTTATTCATTTACAGCATTTTATCTGATGCTCTTATCCAGATTGACTTACAGGGTCACTCCTGTTACTGAGACACCGCCAACATAGTGTTAGGAGTCTTTCCCAAGGACTCTATTACTGGACTATTGGTGTAGCGCAGCATTCAGTCACCCAGAGCAGGAATTGAACCCCAGCCTCCCATATGATATGGTAGCTCACTGGCAGGTAATGGTGTTATCCACTGCGCCACACCAAGCTTAAATATGAGTTGTATATATTGTAGTATTGATAGGGAATTTTTTTTTATAGATATTGTAATATCTACCCCTACCTCCCACTCTTCCTCTCACTCTTACTCTACCCTTACTTCTCACTCTTTTTCCCCTCTCAATCTATCTCCCTCTCTCACTCTTCCTCCCCTACCTCTCACTCTTCCTCCCCTACCTCTCACTCTTCCTCCCATACCTCTCACTCTTCCTCCCATACCTCTCACTCTTCCTCCCATACCTCTAATTTCCACCCTTGCCTCTCCCTCTTTTACTCTTCCTCCCCTTCCTCTCAGTCTTCCTCCAATACCTCCTACTCTTCCTTCCGTACCTCTCACTCTTCTTCCCCTACCTCTCACTCTCCCTCCCCTAACTCTCACTCTCCCTCCCCTAACTCTCACTCTTCCTCCCCTAACTGTCACTCTTCCTCCTGTACCTCTCACTCTTCCTCCTGTACCTCTCACTCTTCCTCCCCTAACTCTCACTCTTCCTCCCCTACCTGTCACTCTTCCTCCTGTACCTCTCACTTTTCCTCCTGTACCTCAGACTCTTCCTCCCCTAACTCTTACTCTTCCTCCCCTAACTCTTACTCTTCCTCCTGTACCTTTCATTCTTCCTCCTCTACCTCTTACTCTTTCCCCGTACCTCTCACTCTTCCTCCTGTACCTCTCACTCTTCCTCCTCTACCTCTTACTCTTTCCCCGTACCTCTCACTCTTCCTCCTGTACCTCTCACTCTTCCTCCTCTACCTCTCACTCTTCTTCCCCTACCTCTCACTCTCCCTCCCCTAACTCTCACTCTCCCTCCCCTAACTCTCTCTCTTCCTCCCCTAACTGTCACTCTTCCTCCTGTACCTCTCACTCTTCCTCCCCTACCTCTCACTCTCCCTCCCCTAACTCTCACTCTCCCTCCCCTAACTCTCACTCTTCCTCCCCTAACTGTCACTCTTCCTCCTGTACCTCTCACTCTTCCTCCTGTACCTCTCACTCTTCCTCCCCTAACTCTCACTCTTCCTCCTGTACCTCTCATTCTTTCTCCTCTACCTCTTACTCTTTCCCCGTACCTCTCACTCTTCCTCCTGTACCTCTCACTCTTCCTCCCCTAACTCTCACTCTTCCTCCCCTACCTGTCACTCTTCCTCCTGTACCTCTCACTTTTCCTCCTGTACCTCTCACTCTTCCTCCCCTAACTCTTACTCTTCCTCCCCTAACTCTTACTCTTCCTCCTGTACCTCTCATTCTTCCTCCTCTACCTCTTACTCTTTCCCCGTACCTCTCACTCTTCCTCCTGTACCTCTCACTCTTCCTCCTCTACCTCTTACTCTTTCCCCGTACCTCTCACTCTTCCTCCTCTACCTCTTCCTCTTTCCCCGTACCTCTCACTCTTCCTCTCATATCTCTCAAAATTAAACTTAACTAATATTAAACCTAATTGTTGTCAATGGTACAGTTTTGGATCTAAGTCTTTAAACAAAAACAAAATCATTTTTCTCGATCTTTTATATCTTAACATTTTGAAAAGCAATTTGTTTTTATATTCATAAGGTTGAAGACAGATGAGTCCCTGATCTGTATTAGCATAATTCTTGCCTTTACTCTAAGATTAGCCATAAAACACTGAATGATTGTGACAAGCAGCTAGAGCACTCCGGTAATGAGTACAGCGACAGAGCAAGGCTGTTGTTAAAGACTGATGGATAGCCCTTGAAAAGGACATCAGATTTACTGATGGATTAGAAGGCAGAGAGATTGAAGATGGCACACTGGGCTCTGACTAAAGACAAATCTATAATGCATAAGATGCAAACAATGCATGTACAGAGTTCACTGATGTTCCTTGCGAAGATAATTTGAAAACATTTAGGGTGTTTTTTTTTGTTACACCAGCACTATTTGATCCAGTTAAAGTGGAATCTGGTTTGTTTGTACTTTAAGTACTATTTAATCGAGCAGATTGGAAAACAGTAATTGCACTCGGGTGCGGCTTAAAACATCCGGAGCCAAGACCACCTTGGTTCAAATCATTGGTTCGAATCCTGGTCATACAGCTTGCCCGGTCATAAAGCTCAGCACATGGCTGCATCAGCAGCAGCTCGAAAAGAGACGGAATTTGACATTAGAGAAAATAAGAAATAAATCTTTAAAAAATTGTACATATGATGAAATATGTAAAAAAAAATCATGTTTGATTTGTAGATGGTAAAACTTGCAAGAACTTAGACACAACCTGTAAACTACAAGTCAATGGACTACAGTTATGTACACAGTATATGGCTTAAGCAGTGCTGGATTGCGTAATGGACTGTGGACTGGATTGTGCATTTTCAGGAGGCTTTTGGCTACACGGGATTAAATTCGGTTCAGTCTGTTCCTGAAGTGTTTTATGCTATCCGGCGTTAAAGCACATTACCGTGGCTCTGATGGTGCAGTTACGCAAGCCTGCAGGCTATACAAGAAAACTCGACCTGAGCCCCCTTTCAGACGTGCCACCCAAGCTTTAATGGCTTCTTTTTGTTTTTCGTCTTTTGAATAACCTAAAAAACGGTGTGAAAAGCAATGCGTTTCAGTAGGCATTCATTTCAGCGACATGGTTATATAATTTGTGTCACAATCTATTGATGAAGCAATAAAGCCTGGCACAAAAAAACAACTAAAAAAGAGAGAGTGCTGTTTATCACCAGGAGAGAAAACCCAGTGACCTCGGCTCGCTATTCAACAGAAAGAAAAAACAAAAAAAAAAACAGACAGAAATGCAGAATGTTAAAAATCATCATTATGAGCAACACAGTGAGACTTATATTCAGAAAAAGCAGGTAATTCCCTCACTTTTTCTCATTAGAAACTCTGAAACTTAAATAAAATGACTTTGCATGAATCCAGTCTATTCAAAACTATTAACAAAATGCAAAATGTAAGTGGAATTTGGGTGGAATAATTGTTTTATTATAGTATAAAAAGTATTACTGTAGTTTACTCTATTATGCAGGCAGAGAGTATTGTAAGATAGGTAAATAGCGCAGATGAATTTGCATTCACATGACTTCTGTACCATCTCATTCCACCTTAACGTTTAACTAAAAAACTATTCAATTTAAAATTCAAAGGTTTACAGGCTACAGTCATGTGAAAAAAATGAACACACCATTAAAACCTTTGTCTTTTTAAACATATTTAATAGCGTATGGATATTTAAGCTTCATTTAAGCAATAGGATTAAGATCAAGGCTTTGACTTTTGTATCTTATGAGCCAGTTTTTGGTGGATTTTACTGGGTTTGGGTTGTTGTCATGTTGCAGGGTCCACCTCTGCTCCATTTTCAGTGCTTGTATTGAGGGTCTCAAAACTTTGAGTCCAAATAAAAGGTAGTGTTTTCCCACAAAATCTTACAGCACTTCATGCTTCCCTCTGCTGACAACTTTTATACAGATGCGGAGATTTCATTTTCCAGCAGGACTTGGCACACTGCCCACACTGCCAAACTTTTTATTTTTTGGTGTGTGAAAACACTGATTTTTTTGGGTTTCATTGGCTGTAGGCCATAATCATCAACAATAAAATAAATTAACCCTTAATCTAGAATATAAATTTATATAAATATAAATTTATAATTAAATAGATCTAGAATAGAAATAAAATAGAAAATATATAATAAATATAGTAAAATATAGTAACTTTTCAATGATATTCTACATTTTTTGAGATGCACTAATAGATATGTTGGCAATATTTCGCTGAGGTGACTGAGGAACAAAGGGGTATTTATACACAGACTAAGGCGACACAAATGAGTAGTCAGGTGAGTGGGAACGTAGGAACTCTCTTTGGTTGGGCAAAGTGTGGAGCCTTTGACAGGAGAGGTGGTTTATTCCTTCCCCATAGTTAATCAGACTACTAGTTAATCTACTAATTACTATAAAAATAATCAAAAAAGAGCTTCTTATATTAAAGGAATATTACTAGTCTTAGTCACTAGTCCTATGTATTAGTTTAAAAAAAAAGGCTGCACACATACACACACCCAAAGCCACACAGTGTAATGGGGCTTCCCCAGTGAAGCATGCAGGGGTAGGTTGTTAATGGCTTGTGCATCACCCTGCCCTTCACCCCTTCTCCACCAAATAAATACCCCACAAATCTGAAACTAATCATAAAATCGATTAGTTATTGAGCCAGGGTGTGCACGCTGTAATTTCATTTGCCATTCAGCCACTCTGGTTTTAGCACCGGGTGACCGTGTCGTACTTTCATTTTAGGAATTAACTTTCCATTCAAAACAATCGATAAGTGTAAAATGTGTTTGTGTGGGGTTTGTGTGTTGTGTGTAATTGCAGGTCATGGCGTGTGTGACTGTGGTAAGTGCGAGTGTGATAAGGGCTGGTTTGGAGAGGCCTGTCAGTACCAGCAGAACTGCAAGCTCTCCAGCCGAAAGAGCAAGGACCTGTGCCGCAACGCTCAGGGAGTGGTGTGCTCCAACGCAGGTGAGATTTCCTCCTTTTTTAACCCTTGGTGTTCATATTTTTGTTACTCGTTTACTTTGTTACTTGTATTTAATTCAGCAAAATTAAGCAATTTTACATTAAAATGCTTTACACATGCTTGCTTCACCTAAATTGCAAGCAATATAAAAAACAGCTTACATGGTTAATATTTGCCCTTTACCTTTCTTATGTTACATTTCTTTCAAAAAGTGCTACTCTTTTTTTATTCCTTTTTTTAATAAAATGTAAAAGAAAATGAATTAAACTCAAGATATGAGTAGAAAATTTGTTTAGTTTCAAATTTACAAATGAAGCAATGTTTATTAGCCCTTGGCCAAACATACTGTATGTAATATAAATGTGTGTGTGGGGGGGGGCGGGGTGTACAATGTGTGTTTATCGAAAATGTGTTTTGATATATGTTTCTCACCAATAAATGAGCCAATGCCAATGAGTTTGAGTTAGAAAAAATATATTTTTAGTATCATTTGATGAAAAATGAAAACGTGTCCCACAGACCCGAACACCACACAAGAGTTAAAGGAAAACTAAACCCTAAACCATATTTTTTCCATTAATAGCTGAATTACGCTCCTTAGAAGTAATAAAAATTACCAGTCCTGCTTAAAAATGACATTATAGACCTTTCCTAACTTATAAAAAACACTTTTATTGCGGTAATTTCTGCCTCTGCAGCGCCCACTCAGATTCAGCTGTTCTATAGGTAAGGATAACCACAATATGCAGATCAGTCAATCAATAATACCACCCCCTGCTGACGTCCAATCATCTGTGTCTCACTGACGCTATCAGAGGCACACTGCTCTTCTGCAGCCCAGCCAATCAGCTCTCTCTCACCTGCCCTGCCTCTAAACCCATACATCACCCAGTGCTCCTTCCTAACTACCCCTCCCATTTCTTTGTCTTATTTAAATTTGAGCTGAGGATGGAGAACAACAGAACATTAAAATTTAGTTCCCTTAGATCTTTCAAATATTGATTTTTTTGGGAATGCTTTATTAATCTCAAATCTAAACTGTAGTTTCTAAGAAAAACATTTGATGTATAAATTTTTACATTATGTAAAACATGGAAATTATTTGGAATTTCAAACATTGAGCTAAAAAAAATGAAAACTAAGTGCTGCACCACATCATTTATACTTTTAAACAGGGCTGAACCATATTGCAAAAATCTGTACCACAATATATACTTTTTAATGCACTATTCTGATATCAATATGAACAGTATAAAAGCCATCACCCTTGGTGTACATAATCACGCACTGATAGAGCTGAGTGATATGAAAAAAATAAATAAATATATATATATATATATATATATATATATATATATATTATATCACAATATTTTTAAAGACATTTTCACTATAGACTGTATTTTCATATTTTTCCAAATGCAGACAAAATGCATCAGCATCAACAATGTCAGGTTCTGATATTCTGCTATTCAAATGGTCTTTCATGAATAGTACAAAAATATATATATATATTTTTTTCTGCACATCATTCAATTAAACTGGAGTTTTACACTCTCTGTATTGAAATTTACATTTTGCTCAGTGTTCTGTGTTAGTGTTAGTATTGACAATAAGAATATTGAGAATATCATCTCAATATACAATATACAATCATACTTTTCAATAAAAAAAGAACGTCTATGAGAAAAAGACAAAAGTCTCTTGTATTACTGAAAGGTCACAGCTTTCAGGAAGACATTACACAGAGAAAAAGGGCAGGAAGTCCCCCCTCTTTGATAAGTGGAGCCAAGAAATAGAGATAAGAGTGTTAAAGGCGTTAAAAATGGGTGGTGGATGGTGCACAAGACTCGTCGTGTCTACATAAACAAGCTAGAGATCATATTTATAGGATGCTAAGAGGTTATAAAGAAGGGCTTCATGAGGGGAAAGAGCGCCATCTACTGTACCCACCCAGAGAGAGCGAGGCCAATTGTGCCCTCTCAGGGCTCCGGCAGCTGATGGCAAGCTGCATGACCGGGATTGGAACCAGCAATCTCCTGATAATATTGGAAGCACCAGAACCACTTGGAATCCAGAATCTTTACTTTTTTAAGTTTAAAACTCACCAGCAATGAGTGTGCAAGGTTTTTTTTAGATGTTTTCGCATTAATGCTGCAAGAAACTGACAAGCCCACTGATCTCCTGAGTGTAATCAGACTGACCTTGTCCACCACTCTTAACCCTCACCCCCTCTAAAGCCACGAGGCTGTAGGGATGTGACTGTGATGTGCAGCAGCGGGCGAGGCCACAGCTGGTTAACACATGTGCTCTGTGCTGGAGTCCCTGTCTGCGCTTTATTTATGTCAGCCTGTCTGCTTGTATGATTTCATGCCTGTGAGGTGAGTTTAAATAATCTTACAGAGTATATATAAAAAAGAATTTGGAACAAATTTGCGAAGAACTAAAACTAAAACTAAGTACTGCATCACATCATTTAAATACTGGTACCTCCATGTATTTTGGAAGGGAGACAAATAATTATGTAATATAGTGTGCCTGGATTTTTTATTTTTTATTTTATTATATAAATATTTTATAATAAACACATTCCTTTTTTATTTACTATGATCTGTGTAGATGATTTTAATTATTGTATTATTATTTTTTAAAATAATTTTATTTCTCATTTTTCCCATTTTCTCCCCAATTTACACGGCCAATTACCCAACCCACTCATTAGGACTCCCCCTATCACTAGTGATGCCCCAACACCAGGAGGGAGAAGACTAACACATGCTTCCTCTGATACATGTGAAGTCAGACTCCGCTTCTTTTCGAGCTGCTGCTGATGCAGTATTGCCGAGTAGTATCACAGCGCACTCGGAGGAAAGCACAGGGGCTCGGTTCTGATACATCAGCTCACAGACGCCCTGTGCTGCGGACATCACCCTTATGTGATGTGGGGAGAGAGCGTCATCTACCCACCCGGAGGGAGCAAGGCCAATTTTGCTCCCTCTGAGCGCCGGCTGATGCTTTTTTTTATTGGAGACTTTTAATGCAGTGAGTTAAAGATTAGCAGGGAGCCTTAGCATCATCCAAAAAAATTGGAAAGAACTGAAACTAAGTACTGCATCACATCATTTTCACTTTTAAATGAAACAATTAAAAAAACACTAGGAAATTAAAAATATTTTTTTTTTACTGAAAGGTCAGAAATTTACTCTTAAAACTTAACAAGAGCAAGGAAGTGCCACTCTCTCTGATAACATTTTAAAGCTAGAAAGAGGAGAGATATGAGTTTGTCTAAAACTTATTCTTTCAAAAAAAAATGTATAAAATACATTTTCATCAAATTCAATTAAATAATGCAGTTTGAAAAAAACAATTACTCCAAAAACTAAATTTTTGCTTTCTACAGAAAGTAACCTAGTTTCAAACATAAAATTTGGTGATATTTTTTTACCTGTCCCATGTTTCTGTCTGGACTGGATGTAGAAACTTTTGACTGGGATTCCTGCCATCTTGTTTTCAATCACTTAACTATAATGTTGTAATGTAACCACTAGATAGTACAGGCGGTGTCTTTGAATTAGAGTCAATTAAGGGTCAACCTTAAAAAAAAAGTATTATGCTGCATAGTAGCAGAAATGTAATGTCCTCATGTCCTCATGAGGACGCTGGGTCTTAAGAGAATATAATCCTGTAGGATGTGTGCTGAGTGTGTGTGAGCTTGCATCTCAGTAACTGGTGTTTTTTTTTTTTTTTGTGTATGTGTGTGTGTGTGTGTGTGTGTGTATGTACGCCAACAGGAACGTGTCACTGTGGCAGCTGCATGTGCCACAACCCCGACGGCAAAGGCCTCATCAGTGGGCGCCACTGCGAGTGTGACGACAGCCAGTGCCTGGACGAGGACTCGGGAGAGGTGTGTGGAGGTACGCTGTTGCACATCATAGACTGCAAAATTAACTACTACAGTTAATCACAATTAATCGTACGTTTTCTTCTTCTTAAAATTTTAAGGCATTTAAATTTGTGAATTTAAATAGGAATAAAAATAGGCAAAAACGGAATTATGTGCATACTTCTAACATAATTAATTGTACTACATGTGACTAATTGCAATTAAATGTAAATACTGGTACCTCCATGTATTTTGGAAGGGAGACAAACAATTATGTAATATAGTGTGTCTGGCATTTTTTTATTCATTATTATATGAATATTTTATTCTACATTTTAAAAAGTCTTTTAGTCTTTTAATGAGGTGAGTTAAAGTTTCACAGGGAGCCTAAGCATCAAACAGCTTCAATGATAATGGCAGCATAAATACTTTTAAGCATAACATAGGCTCTGGTAAAAAGAATATAAACGAATTTCAGTAATGCATATTGTACTCTATATGTGGTAATGTCCTGTAGTAATGTTAATTAGTTAAATTATTAGTGCAGTGCTGGATGAGGGAACACACAAAAATGTGTAAATTACTTATGTCCACAAGGACATAAACTGCACAGTATGTGAGAATAGCAAGTCAAATCCTCTTGCAAAATGGTGTATCCTATGTTTCCTGTTATATAGTAGAAGCTATAATAAAATATATCCTGTAAATATTGTATAGTCTGTGATATGAATTTATACAGCGCCTTTCTAGAAACCCAAGGACGCTTTACAATTTACATGTATTCATACAACCATTTATACCCAGCACTCATTTACACACCGGTGAAAAGCGGCAGCCAATAGCACACAGCGTACTCTCAAGCGGAAACAACAACCGTCCACCTGGAGGACTGCATCGGGCATTACAGCATTTACCCAGCACAGAGTGTTAATTCACATCTGCGCACAGTCATACATACATTTACATTATAGAACATAGCAAAATAACAATAATGTGTTATGTTGCAGTAAAAAAACAGTGTTATAAGAGGATGTTCCTGTTCTTTTCGTGAAGGTTAATTGTTACGTTTAGAGATTAACATACTGCAACTTCCTCACATCAAGGTGGCGGCCAACTTCTACAGCACCCCCCAGAGGAGCTGCGTCCCCAGCCAGACC
This sequence comes from Astyanax mexicanus, assembly GCF_023375975.1. Lineage (NCBI taxonomy): Eukaryota > Metazoa > Chordata > Actinopteri > Characiformes > Acestrorhamphidae > Astyanax > Astyanax mexicanus. The sequence continues at coordinate 3,850,560 of NC_064418.1, read as the reverse complement.
ACTTTAATTAACCAGGCTTTCATTTTATTTGAGAAAGGCAGGTTGTATCTGGTGCTAGGAGGGATTTATAGGAAATAAAGTCATTAAATTGCTCTGAAGGTTTCAATTAATAGAGCTTAAGTGTGTCTCCTATAACTGCATTTAAATGACCGGTTTTCTCAGAGAAGGCAGCGGCCATATTTGCTTAGTGTCTGTGAGAGATAATGGAGGAGAGCCGGGCGACTCTACCTCTACCTCTACCTCTACCACTACCTCTTTCTCTACCACTACCTCTACCTTTACCTCTACCTGTACCATTACCTCTACCTGTACCATTACCTCTACCTCTACCACTACCTCTACCACTACCTCTACCACTACCTCTACCACCACCTCTACCTCTACCACTACCTCTACCTCTCCCTCTACCTGTACCACTAGCTCTACCACTACCTCTACCACTACCTCTACCTCTACCTATACCACTACCTCTACCACTACTTCTACCTCTACCTCTACCACTACCTCTACCTCTCCCTCTACCTGTACCACTAGCTCTACCACTACCTCTACCACTACCTCTACCTCTACCTCTACCTATACCACTACCTCTACCACTACTTCTACCACTACCTCTACCACTACCACTACCTCTACCTCTACCACTACCTCTACCTTTACCACTACCTCTACCACTACCTCTACCTCTACCACTACCTCTACCTCTATCACTACCTCTACCTTTACCTTTACCTCTACCTCTACCACTACCTCTACCTCTACCACTACCTCTACCTCTCCCTCTACCTGTACCACTAGCTCTACCACTACCTCTACCTCTACCACTACCTATACCACTACCTCTACCACTACTTCTACTTCTACCACTACCTCTACCACTACCTCTACCACCACCTCTACCTCTACCACTACCTCTACCTCTCCCTCTACCTGTACCGCTAGCTCTACCACTACCTCTACCTCTACCACTACCTCTACCTCTACCAATACCACTACCTCTACCACTACTTCTACTTCTACCACTACCTCTACCACTACCTCTACCTCTACCACTACCTCTACCACTACCTCTACCACTACCTCTACCACTACCTCTACCACTACCACTACCTCTACCACTACTTCTACCACTACCACTACCTCTACCTGTACCACTACCTCTACCTGTACCACTACCTCTACCTCTACCGCTCCACTGACTGTCGTCTGTTCTCTCTCCCGCCGTTTTTGGTTGCAGGCCATGGAAAGTGTTACTGTGGAAACTGTTACTGCTCGGCCGGTTGGCATGGAGATAAATGTGAATTCCAGTGTGACATCAGCCCATGGGAAAGCAAGCGGAGATGCACATCTCCAGACGGCAAAATCTGCAGCAACAGAGGTGTGTTTGTGTTGTTTTTTTGTATGTTCTTTCCTCCAGCATCATTTCTGATTCTTCCACCATGCTGATTATGATATTATGATATTTAAAACCCTTAATTTTGGTCAACAATGCAAAATATTAATTATCCTATTATTAATTGACTTATCACTTCCAGATGTTCAGTAGCTGAGGCAGAGGTTCACTGCTTTTACACCTACCTTGTTTGGTCCAAGATGTCCTGACATTTTTATTTAGATATAATTCTCTGATATAATTCAGGATTAATTGTTCCACCAATAATGGCAAGCCATCCTGGCTGGCAGATGCAGCAAAACAGGCCCAAAGCATGATACTACCACCACCATGTTTCTCATTTAAACCAAAAAGTTCTAAGTTTATATAATATAATATTGGATCAATTTCCTCAATAAATAAATTACCAAGTAAAATATTTTTGTCTCGTTTGTTTAACTGGGTTCTCTTCTACTTTTAGGACATATCTGAAAATCTGATGACGGTTCGAATCCTGTTTATGTAGCTTGCCATTTGCTACTTGCTGACTTGCTCTCTCTGGGAGGTTACAGTAGATGGCGCTCTTTCCTTTCATCACTCCTAGAGTGATGTGGATGTATCAGCTGTGAGCTGATGTATCAGAACTGAATTGCTGCGCTTTCCTCCAAACGTGCTCTGATGCTACTAGGCAATGCTGCATCAGCAGCAGTTCAAAAAGAGGTGGAGTCTGACTTCACATGAATCGGAGGAGGCATGTGCTGGTCTTCACCCTCCTGGTGTGTTGGGGCATCACTAGTGATAGGGGGAGTCCTAATGAGTGGGTCGGATTATTGGCTGTGTAAATTGGAGAGAAAATGGAAAAAATAAGAAATACAATTATTATTTTTTTAAATGTACGCAGAAATATAGAGAATTCTAAGGGGTTCAAACACTTTCAAGCACCACTGTACTTGTCGTTTTCACAATGCAAATATTTGCTGCATCCCTAGTTTGCTGCAATATGATATAATATGGTGCATCATAGAATCTTATACAAATAATCACACTGTAGATAGTGATACACACCAACCCCTCCGCCACCAACCCACCCTCCCACCTGTTCTTCACTCCTCTCTACAGACGCTTTGGTTCACCTCTGGAGTATTCTGGATTCTGACAGCCATTCCAAATGGATTCTGACACTCATTCTTCTGCTAAATCTTATGAGCAGGATTTATGTAACGCCTGTGGTGCTTTACTAATCAGTGAGATTCTCTCTCTCCATCTTTCTCTCTCTCTCTCTCTCTCTCTTTCTATTTTAGAGCTGCAGGTATCGCTGCCAGCTGAAATGGCCAGACTTAAGTAAACAGATCAGAGCAGTGGGAGGGAGGCCAGCTTGTTCAGATTGTGAGATCAAGTTCAGATCCGTGTTAATTCAGATTTATTTCACACTTATTTCAAAACTTCTTTCTTAAAGGTGATGCTGCGAAACATCCTTTGAGAATACAGTAAACACGATACTACTCTCCAGGAAGGCTATCAGTGTTTTTTATCTTCTCAGAAAATGATACGTTTTTCTCATTTATAATACTTATACATTTTGTTTTTTTACATTTTACCACATATATCCAGATCATGACTGACTGGTAAGTGTCATAAGGTAGTCCCTCTTTCTGTAATAGTATTCAAGGCTATAAAGTTGTAGCACCATCAGTAATGTTGGGATAAAGACATATTTTCTTTAATATGCCGTACTGTAAAAATGATCTTCTACAGTAATATTAAGGGAATTAATCAGACGAAATATAAAAAAAAAAAAAAAAAAAAAAAAAAAAAGTATTACACAGCTCCTCTAATTTCAAGATACCATAATGTTTGGGACATTTGTATTTTTTAATAAGTGTTTATGATGACTCCATCATAAAGAATGGTGTGTTCCATTGTTTTATTAATGCAGAAATACAATTTTTAGGCGTTGAAGAGTTGCAATGAAAAATACACCAGTCGAGCCAACTAGTTATTGTAATAAGAAAATGCATTTATTGGAAAAGACAAAGACATACATAAAGAATTAGGATTCTTTCAAATAAAGCATAAAGCAATAGTACATACAGTTTAAAAGACAAATACAAAGGATAGACTCTCACCTCTCTTACAACCATATTTATACCTCTTTCTGGGTGGTACAAAACGTTCTAGAACAATCTATACATGATACATGATCTCCCTATTTCTGCTTGCAAAACCTAACCAAAAGGTTGAGGTTATTTTCCAAAAAATCTAGTGTTTCCTGTCCTTTTAAAAGAGTGAAAACCTTTAAAAGTGAAACAAACTTAAGAAATATGTCTGGAACAGAGAAGTGCATCTTATGATCATGCAGGATACTGCAAACTAGAGGAAGTATCTGAAAATCATCATGTTGTCATACGTACTTTTGGTTTGAGCGCAGTAAAATATATGAATCTTACAAAAAATGTTCGGCAAAATAAATTGTTTTATATGAGGATAATAGTTACATTTTTTCCTCACAGCATTTAAAACATTTTTGTTCAACATGAACAGCAAGAACAAGACAAGAGCAGTTCAAATAAAAGTCTGAAAATGCTGCTGTGAAACTAAAGGACAAAAAAAGCCCAAAAAAACATTAAAACATTGATCAAACCTTGAGAAGAAAGAATGCACTTGTGAGCTCATAGAAATAGCGAAAGGACTGGTCAGCAAAGGAAGTTCCCACTGCTTACGGCATAAAGATGTTCACTTCAAGAACATTAAGAAAAATCCTTAAATGTCTGTCTTTAAGAGGTGGGTGAGAGCTGAAGATGGCTCAAATCGAAGGCTGGCAAAAAGGTTGGCATCGCCAGTGAAGATACGCAGCACCTGGTGATGACTATGAATCACAGGCTTAAAGCAGACACTGTACACAAGAGATAAAACTAAACATAAATACCTTTGTGTTCCCTTCATTTCTGTGTCCCAAATATTTTGGTGCCCAAAAATTAGAGGGATAATTTAAAAATGTGTTTTAAAATCAGTAAGACTGAAATGTCTGGAAATTGGCGAAATGTCATAATTGTGGACTTAACCATTAATGTCTTATTGGTTAGTAGAACTATTAAGAGGGTATTAACGAAAATATGTCTTTATTCTAAACATAACGGATGGCACTTAAAATCATTTAAGGAGCAGTAAAGCCACTCCACTGAAGTACAGAGTTTCAGTAAAGTTTCTCCAGCACTAAGGCTGAAGCAGTATTAGCATTAGCTGCTAACTGTGCTAAGTGCTAGCTCTTTTACATGGTTAACACCTTTTCTGTGATAAAACAAGCTACGTGGGACGAACCGCTAGCTAATATAACCCACACGTAGGGTTCCTCAGTGTAATGTTGTTGGGCCGCATTTACTAGTGCTAACCTTGGCTAGCATTAGTGATTAGCCGCTAATTGCTAATGCTAATGCTGCTGCACCCAGCTTAAGTGGAAATCTGGAAATCTAAGCTTCCTGTCATTAAACAGAACCACTTAAACAGACCAAATAAACAGCAAGTCTTCATGAGAGAAATCTGTGTAGAAATACGGCGACACCCCTGTTCCTTACTAGTGTTGCATAATGCGCCTTATAATAAGGCGTATAATAGTGTGAAAAAATACGGTAATTAATTTTTTTACTTTGTCAGTCTAAGAGACGAAAGTGAGAATGGTTGCTTTATTCATGTTAGCAATAATGGCTTCTTGCTGCATGCAAGCATTTTTTTTGTAAAGATCATGACCCCTTAAAAACTTTTTAAAGGTTCGGGGAAGGCCCAGCTGGGACTAAAGCTTCAGTGAACGCTTCCACTGAGCTGGAGAATCTAAAATATATATGCCGACCCACTGAAGTGTAACAACTACTGTAATTCTTCCTTGGATTCTTGCCCAGCTATCTCCTCAGCATTAGTCATTGCCTGTTCCCACTCACTGTCTGAATTTCCTTTATGGTACGGTGCCAACCAATCTGAGAACGAGAAGCTCCCTCCAAGAACACATCTTTTCAAACAGTGTTGAGCGAGGGTCATGCTCTCTTAAATATAACAGGCCTAAATGGTTCTTGGCTCTGAGAAATATTTGAATGGTACTGCATGCAGGAAGTTCTGAATGATATATGTGAGATAAATGAGATATATTCCCCTGCGTTGTGGACAAGAGAGACAGCAAAGTTTCTATGCAGTATAAAAAAGGAAACTCTTTATTAGCAGTTTTCTTGGATGTTTTAATAATTTTCAGACCATACACGAACATGTAAAAAGTCATGGCACAGCAGTATGTAAATTATAAATTAAATTATGACATGACCACATCTGTATACTTATATTCCAGTGCACCTTATGTATGAATTTTATCAGTCAGGTATTAAGGAGCAGTAAAAAAGGTACTTTGCTGAAGTAAAGCGTTATACAGGGTGACTTTTCAGTATAGTTTCTCCAGCATTAAGGCTAGGTGCAGCAGCATTAGCATTAGCTGCTAACCTCAATGCTAGCTCTTTTGCAGTTCAGAGATGAGTATTATCAGACTGTAGCCTGTGTGTTTTCCGTGTTAAAACAAGCTAACTGGGATGAACTGCTAACTGATAGCGCCCTGGCTTACCCGAACCCTCAGTGTTCCTCAGTATAGCGCTGTCGGGCAGCATTTAGCACTAACGCTAAGCACTGCTAACTATGGCTAGCTAGCGCTGCTGCTAACCATGCTGTTGAAATGTACTGGAAATCTAAGCTTACTGTCAATAAAACAGAAGTGCTTTACTCACCCAAATAAACAATTTTTAGCAGAGAAATCTATGTAGATTAAATGCATGTTTTTTTTAAAGAATTACAGTTTTGTTTACTTAGTGCTCCCCCTTTGTCTATAAAAATAGACCAGAAAATAGACGTTCATTGATAGTGCGCCTTATAATCCGGTGCACCTTATATTCTATAAAATGTGTTAAAAGTTGTGAGGTGTTATCTTTTGAGTGAGGTTAAGTTGAAGTCTAGTAGTTGAGATCTACTAGTGGTTGCCAGATGGATGGAGAATACGACTAGGCATACATTTTAGAAAGCATTACCACCCACAGTGGACAGTGGAGTGGGTGGTAATGATGGTGACTGGCAGTGTCTGGCTAGAACTGACCGTGCAAACAGATAAGAAACTTTGGCAAACGTCATGGACAACATGAAAAAAAAGTCATGTTACATGTAATTTTATTGATGCTTACAGGTCTCAATAGTCATTTAACTTATAACTTACACTGTTTTCAGAATAGGACATCTCACTTACATTGATGGTTCTATAAAGATGCATCAATGGGAAAGTTCTTTGTTCTATAGGGAACCAGTATTGGTTCTCCAATGTCTTTGCTCCCAAAAAAAACAAGAGCCTGATTGTCTGCCTGATTATGTAAACATGAGCTTGTAGATGTCTGGGATTTGGCCTGGACCACTGTACAACGAAGCCATACTTTCCATCCAGAGAACACAGCCAATAGCTCTCTTGGAGCTTCAGCCATGGTTGGATTTGGAAGTGTCAAGATTCAGGCTCTTGTTCTGGCAATGGGAGGCATGCCTTTTTGCCAGCTGCACCACTAGAGAGGGAATATCGCAATCGTGCTGAGAATAATCTAAATATGGATTACCAGTCAAAAGTTTGGACACCTCCTTCTTATTTTCTACATCTTATATGAAGATGGCATCATTATCTCAGTCGGCTTTATACCTGCTAATACTGTTTATTCCATTTATAAAATAATTGTGATTAAATAAGACTTAAGACACTTTAAAGACACTTTAAACCTTAAAAAAGGATTTGATTGCATTCATCCACAAGAGCATTAGGGATATCAGCTCTTTGGATCGAAATCAGAATCTCTCCAACTAAATCTCCATCACTCTACTGCCCAGTTATGTGGCTTTTATACCCTGCTAACCGATGCTTGGTTTGATTTATAGTAACTTAGGCCCATGTGCAGATCCAGAGTGTTCTGTCCTATCGGCAGTGACTTTTCTTAATATACAGGGGTTGGACAATAAAACGGAAACACCTGTCATTTTAGTGTGGGAGGTTTCATAGCTAAGTTGGAGCAGCCTGGTGGTCAATCTTCAATTAGCAGGGTAAGAGCACAGTTTGCTCAAAATATTGCAATGCACACAACATTATTGGTGTTCAAACATACCAGAGTTCAAAAGAGGACAAATTGTTGGTGCACGTCTTGCTGGAGCATCTGTGACCAAGACAGCAAGTCTTTGTGATGCATCAAAGGCCACGGTATCCAGGGTAACGTCAGCATACCACCAAGAAGGTCCAACCACATCCAACAGGATTAACTGTGGACGCTGTAAGAGGAAGCTGTCTGAAAGGGATGTTCGGGTGCTAACCTGGATTGTATCCAAAAAAACATAAAACCACAGCTGATCAAATCACGCAGAATTCAATGTGCACCTCAACTCTCCTGTTTCCACCAGAACTGTCCGTCACCACAATACATTTTTGTGGTCTAAAACCAGGTGTTTCAGTTTTATTGTCCAACCCCTGTATATCCAGTGTAGGTTGTACAACCTGTGTGCATGCAGGTTAATGACTTTCTCAGTTTTGGGGACATCTTAAAATAGCTGATTCTATTCATTAGATAGAATTTCTGAGCAAATATTGTACTTATTGCAGTCTGAACAGAATGTACTGAAATGAAAGTTTGCCACCAAAATATTTCAGCACAAAAAGAGCTGTTGAAACTTTTATTTCTTATCCAGGTCTACATGAATGCAACTCAAACTCAGGTACACTCAGATCTGATCTGAGATGTAGAGTAGAAGCTGCCTGCTTTAAAAGACCGGAGCTTTTATAAAAACGTTTGGAACCACTGCAGTGCTCAAAGCAGACAAAAGAAAGAGAAGATGACTGTGTCGTCACTCTACAAAGAGAGCTCACGTTTGTTTGTTCCCACGTGCGCCGCAAAACCCAAGCGTTTCACTACGCTCCAGCCTCTTCTGTATTCCGTCTTCCATTTCCAGCCTTCAGTTACCCTGCTCTGCTCTGCAATTGACTGCTCTCAGTGGATCACTGCTATCTTGTTAAATGCCAACATCACTTTCACATTTAGCCAGTCACCCTCTCAATCTCACAAATAGCTCGCCCTTCAAACGGGAAACATAAGTGTCCAAGGCTTCAGATTATTACCAATTTTAAACAATCACACAATGTTGGATGTCAGACAATGTAAAAGCTTTAATGAAAAAAAAGACGGAAAAAATACAAAATGTAATGATGATACAGTGCACTGTCCAAAAAAGCTCTGAAACATTTTATATAATTTTATTAAAATGAATTACATGTCAAGTGTTTTGTAACAACTATAGGTACAATTACAATTAGGTAATTACTCTTGATCTAGGGGAGAGCAAGACACAAGCTAACACATTGTTTCGAGCTTTAAGATTGCTTAAAAAAACGAAAGAATTCTGCTCAAACTTTGTTTTCAAGCTTTAACTACTTATAAACTGTCCAACTTAAACTTAAAAAAGACATAAAAATGACAAAAAATATACAAGATTAGTGGAAAAACACTTTAGCAATGTTTATTCAACTTTATTCACACTTTATATAGCACAAAATTGTTAATTTTGCTCATATATTACATAGACATATTACACACAGACTGATCTATTTTAAGCATTTTTTTTTGTTGTTGTTGATGGTGATTATGGCTTACAGCCAATAAAACCCCAAGACCCATTGGTACTTTTGGCCGTGTGGGCAGTGTGCCAAGTCCTGCTGGAAAATGAAATCCACATCTTCATAGAAGTTGTTAGCAGATGGAAGCGCAGTAAGTAAAGTGCTGTAAGATTTTGTGAGAAAACAAAACTGCACTGACTTTAGACTTGATAATAAAACACAGTGGATCAACACCAGCAGATGACATGTCTCTCCAAACCATCACTGATCATCAGTAAATTTTACATTTTACAAGAAAGAAAAACAACTCTGCAAGCGTACAAACATACATATAGCCTCCAGGCTCCGTGCAGGTCAGCTCTGCGGCAGGTTTGCAGGTTTGTGCAGGTTTGCTCTCCCCGTACTGCAGCAGATAAGAGAAAATGGGATTTCCACAAGCGTGGCTGCTCAGCTGCTGCTGGCCTGGCTCGAGTGTGTCGGAGTGGAGGTGCTTCCCTTGGCTCCGTCCCCAGCACTGCAACCCAGCAGCTCAGCCCGAGACGAGCTGCTCCTGTCAGGGCCTTTCCATGTTTAGAGCTTGTGTTGGTGTTGACTGTTAGCTGGAGCGGCTCCAGGGGATCCAGAACATGGGGGAAGCTGCCGAGCTGGATGCATCTTTCAGTCAGCGAGCTTTAAAGCACTTAAAGGGGCCATGCTTTACTTCTATGGTCCTTTCTCCATTTTTCTCCCAATTTAGTTAGGCCAATTGTCACACCTATTTAGGTGCTAATCAGCTGAACATCCCCTATCACTAGTGATGCCTCAACACAAAGAGGGGGACGACTATCACATATGAAGTCAGCATTGCAGTGATGCATCATTGCTGAGTAGCATCACAGCACAGCGCTAAAGCTCGGAAGAAAAGCGCAGCAACTCAGTACCAATACATCAGCTCACAGATGCAGCCTTGTGCTGATCCACATCACCCTAGGAGTGATGAGGGGAAAGAGCACCATCTACTGTACCCACCCAGAGAGAGAGAGTAAGGCCAACTGTGCTCTGTCTCAAGGCTCCGGCAGCTGATGGCAAGCTGCATGACCGGGATTCGAAACCAGTAATCTTCTGATCATAATGGCAGCACTTTAGACTGCTAAACCATGTCATATACAATATTCCAGAAAGGTAAATTTGTGCTCACTGGATCTGTCAGTGTTGTCTGTGGGTTGAACTTGCACTCAACCTTTATCTTTCATAGTGCATCAGTTCAATTTAGTTCAGTTTAGGTCAAATAAAGGAAATACAAAATGGCATTTACCCATGCCTGTATTTCAAATGGTGGATAATTGAGTTTACCATCCTATCCTACCATCCTATCTTAAATTTGATATTTATTTGATATTTAAGGTGGTTGAGTTAAGGTAGTCTTCACAAAAATATACAGCATGCTGGTAAGCTAGCTCTTTCTGAATCATAGCATGTTAGCCCTAATGTGTCGAGGTAGTGAATATGATTTAGCCACTGTCTGTTTTATCGCTTTGTTCAGCAGTTTCCTCTTGAAAATCAATGAGCTTTGTGATTGAAATGTATTCATTATTATTCATTGTGGGGGAAAGTAAAGCTCCACAAGCTCCAGGCTTGCAGCATCTTGTTTTTGTTAGTAAAGAAGCACCAACACTGACTAAATCTGTGTGTCCTGTACCCTCTGCCCTGATAGGGACATGTGTATGTGGAGAATGTACATGCTATGACGTGGACCCATCAGGAGACTGGGGGGACATCCATGGAGACAGCTGCGAGTGTGACGAGAGGAGCTGCCACTCAACATATGACAGATATTCAGATGATTTCTGCTCTGGTAAAATTCTTATATTACTATTCCTTCCTTATATCTGATTTTAAAGAGATTTTTGTTTTAGAAAATGTTTCAAAAACTTGAGTTTATTCATTCAATATTTACTGTACATTTGACCAGGTTAAGACTTGCTAAGGAGAAGGGAAACCGATGCCAAACACTAGTTTTCAGACAGGATATTGAGGTGACAGACCACATAAATATTTAGGGAAATATATCTGTTCAAGGTTTAAATGTTTTTTGCTACAACAAGAAGTGGCTGCAGTTTTAAAGCAAAATAATAAAAAACTTAAACCGAAGTTTGAAGAAAGCAAAAAAACAGAAATCAAATAACTGGCCATGGTAGATTAATACTGTAAGCAATCAAACACATTTTCAATTGTAAGTCCAGCTGCCAGCTACTCTAACTCCTTGACAGTTCCTGTGATGCTGAAAATGAAAGATGAAACCGAAACTTCATGTGAAGCATTGCTCTTTTTGTGCATGTGCATCAATGAAATGTTCAGACAAATGTAGGTACAGAAATAAATTTTATTTAATTTAAATTTGAGTGATACAGGAGCTAAAAACAATGGACAGAAAGCATGAACACAAAACATAATTTGTTTAATAAGGGATCTGGCTTATAAGAATGGTCAGGGACAGGCAGGGTCAATAACAAAATGCCAGCATATGCAAACAACATACCAGAATGAGCAGGTAATGAGGTCATACACAGGAAATCCAAAACAGGGGAAAATGGGCGAGGCAAAGCCATGGTCAAAAATACAAAAATAGGTCAATATTGAAATATCTAATGAACAACAAAGGGCTAAGCAAAAGAGTAGTTAAGAGAGTGAAAATGGTTGAAAATAAAAGTTCAATCAACAAAGGAAACATGAGGTAGAAGAACTATAAAAATAGATTTAATCCTGGGCAAGGAGTAAGTAAGAGCAGGGGCTATTTATACTACTGAGTCTAGGTGTGAGCAATCAATAGCACGGCGAGCCGGAGGGTTGAGCGCAGGTGCATCTTGGGGAATGGAGTCTTTTTCAAGAGAACCAGAGTCAGTGACAGGACTCACATTAAGCCATGTTTCCTGCTGTGTGAATGTAGCAAAAGTGACTTATTAAGCATTATTAAGCATTATAATGACTTGCTTAAAACTGGCAAAGCCCTAAACATGACCCGCTCTCTTTTTTTAAGTAGTTAGAGTTAGATATGCATTGAAAGTGCTGACTTGGATGAAGCACTCTGGGTGGAGCTGTGTGCTGTCCTCACGGAACCATCCACCCATATTCCTCCTTTAGTAAACACAGACCTGCGAGATTAGCCTGAGCTCACGAGCATACGGCTAACACGAAACACGCGCGAACATCTGTTTCTCATATGAAGGAAAAGACAGCGGTCAGGACTGTGTTCTTATTGGAATGGAATTTAGTTGGAGCCAAAGAGCAGCGCTTTCAGAGCTCGCTTCTCTCTTTACTCGCAGACCGCTTTAGCTTAGCATTAGCGCTGAGCTCGCCCCACGAGTTGTGTTTTTCTAAAAAAACACAAGAACACCAACGCGAACCGAGACACAAACACACGCCCACCCACACACAGCGGGACTATCTGTGCTGGTCTCTACAGCAGCTTCAGGCACAGTTTAAGCTTCTCCTTCAGCCTCTGAGGACACTAAATCCTGCTCTGTGTTGCTTCTGTCTTTTTTCTGTGCGTTTCTGAAGGTCACGGTCAGTGTAACTGTGGGAGGTGTGACTGTAAAGAGGGCTGGACGGGTAAGAAATGTGAGCATCCTGTCTCCTGCCCGCTCTCTGCGGACGCCAGCCTGAGGAAGTGCAGGGGCAGCTCCAACCTGCCCTGCTTTGGAAGAGGTACACTGATTGACAGCTGAATTTTTAATGGGTCATGATAAATTAGACCTTTTTTATTACATCTTTCAGCACTTTTTGATTGGCAGAGAGTTTGTGTGGGGAGGGTCTGGCCACACACCCTAATATTTGGTTGGACCAACTTTAGCTTTAATTGCGGCTTTAGACATTCACCATTCACTGTGGCATTGTTTCGATAATCTTCTGCAATGTTATAAGATTTATTTCAATCCAGTGTCGCATTAATTTCACCAAAATTCACCAGGATCTTGCAGCAGCATTGATGATGGTAGAGTCTGACCACTGCACAAAGCAGCTCTTCTCCATCCAGCTCATCCCAAAGATTCTCAATGAGGTTAAGATCTGGACTCTGTGGTGAACTCTCTCTCAATCCATGTGTGAAAATGATAAATGATGATCTCATGCTCCCTGAACTCTGAACTCTTTCACAATTCCAGCACCATGATTCCTGACATTCTTGTCATTTTGGAATATGGTTGTGTGTATCATCAGGGAAGAAAAAATAAATCCGTTGATGGAATAACCTGGTCTATAATATTCAGTATATTCAGGTAGTCAGCTGACCTCATTCTTTCAGCACATACTGTTGCTGAACCTAAACCTGCAGAACAACTGCAGCATCAACCAACCCCACATCATTTACTTACTAAAATCCAGCATAATACAGAATGACTTAATTCATATACATAATTGATACAACAAAAATACATTAAATGTCTCACAAGAGAGAGTACACCCCTTTCATTTTGTAAATATTTTATTGCTTCTTTTTATGGGACAACACTGAAGATATGACACTTTGCTATAATGTAATGTATTCAGTGTACAGCTACAGTATAAAAGTGTACATTTGCTGTGGCCTTAAAATAACTCAACACACAGCCATTATAATAGCTATTTTTGCTCCCTGATGTCATGTGACTCATTAGAGTTAAAAGTTTGGTCAGTTTTCTAAATGTCAGAAAGAATTTTGGGTACCACTTTAAAATAAGACTACCTTTATAAAGGGTTCATAAATGGTTTACAATTAGTTTATTAATGGTTACTAAATAGATTGTAAATGCCTTAAAATCATTAATAATCAGTTATAACACATACATAGAAAGGGATACAATGACCTGTTGTTTGTCAAATAGTGCTATATTGTTGCCTTTTCTACGTATGTGTTATAACTGATTATTAATGATTTTAAGGCATTTACAACCTAATTATTAACCATTAATAAACTATTTGTAAACCATTTATAAACCCTTTATAAAGGTAGTCTTATTTTAAAGTGGTACCGAATTTTGTGTAAAGGAGGTTAAAGGATACATTTCTTTTTATTAAGAAATAATGGTGAAAAATGTCTGAAACTGAATTCTTATTTGGCATATTTAAAAAAAAAAAAAACATTTGAAGCAGCATCGTTATAAGTTTATAAGTTTTTTTTTTTTTTTTTGAATGTGTGTTTGAACATCAGGCTCTTTATAATATTTAAGCTCTATATTAAGCTTTACACTGTGGGGAATCCTCATTTTCTTTGGAGCTGAGTGTAATTAGATTTTATAACATTTCTATTGAGCAATTCGTCATAGAATGTTCACACAGTATCAAGCCCAGCTGGTGTTATCAAATAATATAAAAAGTTATAAATAAAACAAAAAAAATATATATATATAAAAATGAGTTTACATGGTTTGGGTAGAACAGCAGTGTTATATTGCAGAGGATTGTGTTCTTCAATAAGTGGCGGAGAGAGAGGTGTAGTTTTTCAGGTGTTTCCAAATAAGACAATGTAATATAAGATTCTCTTCTTATAGCTGAAAATGGAAAGCAATGATCAGTGCTGTTGACGTTTACAGTAGAAGCTGGAAAATTTAATAGAGCAAAGATATTACGTATATCGAGTTACAGCGAGCAATTTGCTGCGCAACGAAGCCGCTGGTGTTCCCTGCACACATGCGGACTTTGGAACAGAATCACCCTGAATTCCTCAAGCCCTGGATTTAATGGAGCATGATGAATGTTCCACCCCGGCCGGATATGAGTGAGTGCTCCTCGCCGTCAGAGCGCCCATTGGAATGGCCTCTGTTAACACCATATGCAGAACAGAGTCTCTGAGTTCACCTTTTAAAAAAGTGAAATTTTCTTTAGCGCTACTTCAAAAGACCTCAAATTAGGTTCAAGGATACAGTTTCACTCTTTTGGGGTGGGACCGATATTTGTGTGATCACTGGGTTCAAACAAGGTAAAAAGAACATCTATAAAAATACATTTGATAGAACAAAAAAAAAACTTGTAGTAACTTCACCACCGTTATGTGAAACTGGTTGGAAAATATTGCTCTGTTCTGTATTATGAAAACCACATTTCACTGTTATGCAACTTCATCCACACCAGAGCAGACGGAGCCATTTCTGGGCACGAAAACACAACTGACCAAAAATGCGTGCTAGTGGCCAACCAGTAAGCAATTAGCAAATTAGCAATATGTCCTTCTTATACCACCAATGCATGCATGCAGCTCAAACAAACACAATGAAGACAAAACAAAACAAAACAATGCACACAATGTGACTGAGGCAAAGCAAAAAAAATATATGGATTTAACCTGCTAAACACAAGTAAGTGAGTGAATAAGTAAATAAACATACTCAATCTTTATGCTTCCAAGCAAATTGAAGCTGTTTCAGTAATCAGTAAGCCTCACTAATAATTGGTTTTCTTAAAGCTGCACAGCCGTTTAGTCCCAATTCCTTGAGTTCTCTTTGCATTTTGCATGTGGCCATGCTCTTACTTTCACTATTAAACAAATATCCCTTAATTCTAGTGTTGTTTTTCTAAGATTTGAGTTAAACAAACGCTTAAATAATTGTTGATCACAATCATTTAAAATTCACAATCATCCAGATCATATTCCTTTCTCAAAGATGGTGTTTCTCCACTTGTTTTCCACCTTATAATAATGAGTTGGATTTTTTTTCCTATTTTAAATTTAGTCTTCAATATTAGATTTACAATGTAAAAAATCATTGTATTAAAAAGAAAGAAAACTTTAAATACATTGAATTAGTTGGGGCTCTGAGTGTTCCAGTGGTCTAAAGTGCTGCCACTATGACTGGGAGGTCACTAGTTTAAATCCTGGTCATGCAGCTTGCCATCAGCTTGCCATGAGTCCTGAGAGAGCACAATTGGCCTTGCTCTCTCTCTCTCTGGGTGGGTACAGTAGATGATGCTCTTTCCCCTCATCACTCCAAAGGGTGATGTGGATCAGCACAAGGCTGCATCTGTGAGCTGATGTATCAGAACCGAGTCGCTGCGCTTTCCTCCGAGCAGACTCGGTGTGTATGATATGTACTAGTGATAGGGGGAGTCTTAATGAATGAGTTGGGTAATTGGCCTTGCATTGAGCAGAAAACAAATATATTATGTAGATTAAAAAGTGTTTTTAGGTTATAAAGGAATGCTACATATGTATGAATATAAAAAACGCCGCTACAAGGAATGCTATTATAAATGTACAGTACGCAATTGAGAATGTTATGGCATGCTTGCAGCAGGATTCAGCAGTAACAGTTATGAATGTGCAGCAGTTAAGAATGAGATTGTGTCTGGTGTTTTGTGTTGAAGTGTTTGTATCTGTTTTCTGATGCACAGAGCTTCAGGGCAACAGTGTTTTTTTTAATCTGCTGGTCAGTGTTTTGATGCCAACAGCCTCACGGCTAGAGAGCCTCCTACACAGCTTGAGTGCAGCACAGCCTCTCTGGTGATGATGGTCTGTGGTTTGTGTTTCACATTATCGCCTCTTACAGTGCAGTTTGTAAGCAAATTCCACGAAGATGGTCATTGTGGTTTGCAAAGCACTTCCACAGCATGTAGTGATTATAGCTTTAGGCTCATTAAACAAGATCACTGCCACTGTTAGCACAAAGAGGTTACAGTGAGTTTTTTTTTTTTATTATTAATCTGTTGTTTTATATTAGTTGCGCTCATTATTTCATTGGTTTCCAGCTTTATCGTGTTCTTAATAAAACACTGGGAGTTTTGTATGTGAAGTGTGTAGTGATGCTGGCCTATAAAAACCTCCAAATGGTGTCTCAGCTTGAGAGCAAAAGAAGAACAGTCCCTCATTAGATGAGTCAGAGCTCGCACGGATGTTCTAAAAAAGAGCGTTATTGCCTTTGTTCCCAACTAAGAATAGCAAGGTGCAGTAGTAATGGTCTTGCTCCACCAAAGACAGGCAGGGGTAATTGCGCTTTAATGGAGTCTGCCTTCCTATGGGCTTATTTATAAAATAAAAGAACCATCATTGCACTTTCGTGGCTCTATTCACCATTCAGGTCCTTTTACTTTCCAGTTCTCCACAACCTCTGCCCTGATATACGGATAATGAATTAAAACGTCTATGTAATAAGCAAACGTAGAATATCTTTAGCTCAAAAAACCTAACAAATATACTAATTATAAGATATAGCACAGAACTTCCTCGAAAATAGAGAGAGACCACCATGTCCATGTCAAATGTTCTCCCATTTTTCTCCAAACTTAGCTAGGCTAATTGTCCTATTGTAACCCATTCAGCTGCTACTCAGCTGTATATATCACTATCACTAGTGATGCTCCAACACCAGGAGGCTGAAGAGGCACACGCCTCTTCTGATACATGTGAAGTCAGACTCCGCCTCTTTTTGAACTGCTGCTGCCAATGCAGCATTGCTGAGTACAATCACAGAACAGCGCTAACGCTTGAAGGAAAGCGCAGCGACTTTGTTCTGATACATCAGCTCACAGACGCTGATGTACCCACCCAGAGAGAGAGGAATTAAGGCTAATTGTGCTCCCTCAGGGTTCCGGCAGCTCATGGCAAGCTGCATGACTGGGATTCGAACCAGCGATCTCAAACAACATAGTGACAGTGCTTTAGACCACTGGACCACCACAGAAATGTACCTGAATACACCTCATATACAGACCACCAGCCCATCGATATATTCACAAACGTCTTTGCTATTGATTCGCACCTTGTGCAGGGTGTAAGATAGGGCCCATAAAATTTCAAGAAAATAAATACAGACTATAAGCTAATCCCTAAATTATTAGAAAACATTATCTCAAGAAAGAGAAAGTTGTATTCACTACTATTTTATCATTATCACTGTGCCACTGGAAAAAAGTGTAATTTTGTCTTTACATTTCTTTGAAATAGCACATTTCACATCAAACCACTTTAGTATAGAAAATAAGCAGAATTCCCCTTTAAAAGCGTATTTTTTTGGGTTATTGTCCATTATGCATCTGTTCGTAAATGTTCGTAAAAGAGCAGAATATCTCCGGCACATCCTCTAAACAAGATGCAGTAGTGACTATTTTTAGTAAGGTATTTTTAGTAAGGTAGCCCAGCAGGAATCACCACACACTGATGGTGAGTGTTAGTCAGAAACTGTTGGACACACCCAGTATGCAAATAGATTGTGACAGAAGCCAATGAAAAAGAAGCTGCTTTTTTTAGTTATTTAAGTTGGTTCAACTCAAAGATCTCAGTTTGTTCAAATGTTCAACTAACTCAAAATAGGTGAGTATTGTTTAGAATTATCATTTTTATGTACTTTTATGTAAAACAGACTTAAATCATTTGAGTTCAAACAACATATGCTTTTACAGTGTAGAGATTTTAGAGTGAATTCAGCACGGCTCTTGATTATCAAATGATGATGAAGCCATTGATTTTTTATGTTGTCTAATTAAGAGAATTCAAGATAGAATTAATGTAAATTACAACACAACATGCCAAAACAGCACAAATGACCCAACAGGCTTTATGAATAAAGTTATTTCTATATTGGCCTGTGTTTGATCTCTGGAGTGTTTGGGTCTGAAATTCCCACAGCAGCACCTGAAATAATACTGCCTCTGGCACCGGACCATGAACGGGATCACTGGCACAGTTTCTAATGTACTGCAGGACACAGCCAATCAACTCTCCGTACTGTCCTGCACTCCGGTGCCAACATTTGTTCAGGAATCCTGAGCTGCAGATATGTGCCAAGCCAACCAACCACCTCCTGTAATAGAGAAGTGCTGGCTAGCAGATGGAGTTCAGGAGGAGAGAGAGAGAGAGAGGAGGGTTCATCAGTTCTTCCAACGTAATGGGGAAAAAAGAAATGAGGAAGTAGCATGAGGAGATTTAATTAGGTCTAATTTTTCCAGCAGTACCTTTACATGATCTTAAATTGCTGCAACAAAGTGGCAGATCAAAAAATTGCCCCTATGAAAGAGATCAATTTAAAAAATGCATATTATGGTTTTATTCTTACTGGATGTATTGCTTCAGTTCTGTAGCCATAAATAGTCACATTTACTATTGTTATATGACTGTTAAAAACAATTTCTGTAGAAATTAACCGTGCCACTTTACTTGGATGGTTCATTTGATGATGCTCATTTGACATTCAACTAACATTCAACTGAATGTCTATTAAATGCATTTGAACTAAAAGGTAAAAGTGAATGATTCTCTATTGAATGTAACCCAACATCCAACTCTAACCCAAACTCTAATCTTAACATTTTAGAATTAGGTTAAGAGTTAGGGTTAGGGTTAGGGTTAAGGTTAGGGTTAAGGTTAGGGTTAGATTTTAGGGTTGATTAGGGGTTAAGATTAGGGTTAGGTGTAGGGTTATGTTCTATTTTGGATAATTTACATTCAACATATGGTTAAGTTGCAGTTAATAGACATTTAGTTGAATGTCAGTTGAGCATCAAATGGACCATCCAAGTAAAGTGGTACCAAATTAACATTGTTCTATTCTTGTTCAAATTTGCTCAAATTAAAAAATATATACTGCATATTTTTAGTATATTAAATATCAGCACACTGCAACAAACTAGATTTTCCAACAATAATTGATATAGTTAAGTAATTAGATAACGAAATACCAGGGTCTAAATGGGCCAATTATTATATAGCCGGTGTTAATATTAGTCTATTTTACTTTGATGAGAGTGCGAACTTGATAAAAAAAAAAGCCATTTTAGCTAAATTGGGAAGTTTTCATAGGTTTCCAAACAGCCAAAGATTTAAAAGATAATTGAGGTTTAATTTCACGTAAATTAGGACTTTTAATGACTTTAAATCTTTTACTCAAGGCAGTTTTAGCAAACCTAAATATTTAAAATGCATAGTATAACACATGCAAATGCGTAAAAATTGTTGCAGTGCTTGCACTTAAAAATGACCCGTTTCTTTAATTTTACAAAATTGAAAACTTCTGGAATATAATACTGAGGAAGATGGATGATCACAAGCCATCAAACCACCAAACTGAGCTGCTTGAATTTTTGCACCAGGAGTAAAGCAGCATAAAGTTACCCAAAAGCAGTGTGTAAGACTGGTGGAGAAGAACATGATGCCAAGATGCATAAAAAAACTGTGATTAAAAACAACCAGAATTATTCCACTAAATATTGATTTATGAACTCTTAACTCTTAACGTTTTCTTGTTTGCATTATCTGAGGTCTGGAAGCTCTACATCTTTTTTCATGCACATATTTCAGCCGTTTCTCATTTTCTGCAAATTAATGCTCTTAATGACAATATTTTTATTTGGAATTTGTGAGAAATGTTGTCTGTAGTTTATAGAATAAAACAACAATGTTCATTTTACTCAAACATAAACCTATAAATAGCAAAATCAGAGAAACTGATTCAGAAACTGAAGTGATATCTTACTTTTTTCCCAGAGCTTTATCTGTGATATTTGTGCTCATTAATGTGATTAATGTTAATCAAACAATTATTATAAAAACAGAATTCAGTCAGGTAGAGTTCCTTAATTATTTTTTTACCTTCTGCTTTGGAATATTAACACAGTAAAGGGCTTTTCCTGTTCCACAGTCACCCTGCTATTCCTCCTGTGTGGATTTCCCCACATACAGCTCCAGTAAACCCATGGATTCCGTGTCCCTCCTCATTTGCATTGTGGTGTTTGAGGAGCAGTGGGGAGAGAGGCTCCCAAATGATGATTTATACATCTGTTTACATAGAATTTCACCCATGATTGGAGCTATAGGTCTGCTAGCTCGCATCCATTAGCCTGACAGCAGGTAATTACACAAGTTTCCTCCACTCTGAATTTCACTCCCACAATTACGGTGGCTGTCAGCCCAGCCGAGTCAATGCAAATATTCCAGCGCTGCTGCAATCGGGCCCTAACTGAGGAATTCCCCAGCCAAACACTACAGCCAAACACAAAACCACAGCCCTTACCACTGAATTAGATACCACCCATGTGAAGGACTGATGAAAATAAGAATTCAGTATGCAAATACAGTCATTTTTTATGATTTTCCTTTATAAATCATTGGTTGTTCGGAGAAGAAAAAACATGCAATTGGTCCCTTTAACCCTTTCTCATCATTGGATTGACCTGTGTGAATGTAGGTCAAGGGTCAATGAGCTATTCAAACACTGACATCACTAACTGGCATTAGTTTTACTTTAAAATCATGGAAACAGCACACCCAAACCTCAAAATTCTCTGTATATTTGACAATATGATGAGTTTCTTTGATTTTAGCAAATTGAAAACCTCTGGAATATAATCAAGAGGAAGATGGATGATCACAAACCATCAAACCACCAAACTGAACTGCTTGAATTTTTGCATCAGGAGTAAAGCAGCATAAAGTTACCCAAAAGCAGTGTGTAAGACTGGTGGAGGAGAACATGATGCCAAGATGCAGGAAAATCTGTGATTAAAAAACCAACCAGGGTTATTCCACCAAATATTGATTTCTGAACTCTTAAAACTTTATGAATATAAACTTTTTGTTTTCTTTGCATTATTTGAGGTCTGAAAGCTCTGCATCTTTTTTTGTTATTACAGATATTTCTCATTTTCTACAAATTATAAATGCTATAAATTACAATATTTTTATTTGGAATTTAGGAGAAATATTGTCTGTAGTTTGTAGTAGTGGAATAAAACAATGTTCATTTTACTCAAACACACACCTATAAATAGCAAAATCAGAGAAACTGCAATTATACCGCAGTTCCATTATCGCTGTTTACTGAATGATTTAGAGTTAAAAGAGGAGGAGAAAATACGATCTGTTTGGTTATAAACACTATAGTTCATGCATTATTTGAGGTCTAAAAGCTCTGCATCTTTTTTGATATTTCAGCCATTTCTCATTTTCTGCAAATAAATTCTCTAAATGACAATATTCCTATTTAGAATTTGGGAGGAATGTTGTCTGTAGTTTATAGAATAAAAGAAACATGTTCATTTTCCTCAAACATTTACTTATAAATAGCAAAATCAGAGAAACTGATTCAGAAACTGAAGTGCTCTCTTAATTTTTTTTTTTCCAGAGGTGTAGACTCAATCTGGATGTGTGTACGCTGAAAGTTAAAATGAATGGAGGTAAACATGACAGTAACAGATTAATTGAGAAACACCCACGTGTGTACCTTGGCATGCATTAGCCACTCGAGTGCGAAACCAACAGAGGAGAAGGAAAAGAACAAAACACTGAAATGTCACTAAAAAACAAAACCCTGGTGTGAAAACAGCCTGAAGAAAGGAAACATTAGTCATGATTTATTCAAAAGCCTTTGAATATGTGTTATTATGAATATATAAAAAAGTATCCAGAGTATTTAGATACACATGATAACAGCTGTATTAGATATGGGGGATGAAACATACTGTTGTAGTCCTGGGTTTAAGGAGGAAGCTAAATAACTCTCTGAATGCAAAGCATCCTCCATCTTTTTTAAATTCTTGGAGTTCTTTTGGGGATTTTATGCATACATGTATGTGTGTTTATGTGTTTGTGTTTATTTAATTTAGTTGTGGCAGTTCTACCTGTGGCAGTATAGAATTATGTGATCTCCTGGTGTTAGTATGGAGGGTGAATAAGGGTCTCTATCAGCAATTTTTCCATTTTAACAAAGTTGCTGAACAGGATTATGGCTTAGTCTCGTACCTCCACCCCTAGTGATGCTACAATACCTTTAAATGCTAAAATGAATGGATAGATAGGTATATTATATTATTTATTATTTTATTATCCCTACATTTTATTTTCTACATTTTTTCTTTATTTTTGTATTTTAAAGATATTTCAAAATTTCATCAAAATTTCTCCACAAGTTAGCAGGTCAATTACCCAACCCAAAAAACCTGTAGAAACTATATATTTTTTTTTGTTATTTTATATATATATATATATATATATATATATATATATATATATATATATATATATATAAATTGTCATTGGCAAAACTGTCTGTATTATTTTTGAGTTCAATTTGATGACTGTGTCCCTTTTTATTGATTTTATTAATTTTCTTTTTTACTTTGTGCCTTATCTTTGTATGTAAAGCGTCTTTGAGAATTTTGATAAGCGCTATATAAATAAAATGTATTATTATTATTATTATTATTATTATTATTATTAACCCACTTATTTGGATTCCGCCTAGGAGAGTGTAGACTAACACATGCCTTCTCTGATACATATGAGGTCAGTCTCCACCTCTTTTTGAACTGCCGAATAGTATCACAGTGAATTTGGAGGAAAACGCAGCGACTCGGTTCTGATACATCAGCTCACAGACGCCGCCTTGTGCTGATCCACATCACCCTAGGAGTGAAGAGGGGAAAGAGCGAATCTACCTACCCAGAGAGCGAGTAAAGCCAATTGTGCTCTCTCAGGGCTTTGGCAGGTGATGACAAGCTGCATGAACTGGATTCGAACCAGCGATCCCCTGATCATAGTGGCAATTCCTTAGTCTGCTGGACCAAACATAGCCCCCTTTTTCCATTAGATTTTTATACTTACATCAGACAATCAGACTTTTATTGTGAATATAGTTATAGAAAAGCTAAGCAAGACTACAGATGCAATGTTACAAAGCTAGTAAAAGTCTCTGAGAGCAGACTATTTTAGTAAAAGTTGCTGGTCAAGCAGTTTTTCCTGCTAAAAAAAGCAGCTGTCAAAAGCTCGCAGACGTCTGGAATTTCCTCAAGGAAACACCTACTTTGATGAGCTTTCCACAGTCTGGAAAACCTGTCCACTATTCTCACAGAGATTCTCCTTTTTTCTCTGTATTTGAGGCTCCAGAGCCTTTTTTGGTTTTGAAGTTATGCATGAACATATGAGCTACGCTAAAAACTAGCTAGAGTTTTGCCAAAATGCTAATTATGCGCTAGCAAGGCGATAAACGACTGATTGCAGCAGCGGAGGTGACTAAGATGTCGATGCTTATGCCAGTCATTAGCCCACTAATGTATTCTATATATATGTATATATATATATATATATATATATATATATACATATATATACGCTGCATCTGTAAAGAATACAGGCTGATTATGAATATGAATATGCCCAGCAGCAATCACGGGAACAAACGCTCTTGAACGCAGTTGTTCAGGGGAGAGTAAGTAAGAGAAAGGACTTCAATTTGGCACCCAGATGTTGACTGGTGTCCTGAATTAGCGCTGATTGCAATCACTCTCGGAGCATTGCATGATGGTGCTTTTCTTTGTGAGCAAAGACAAGGCGGAGTTTCACAATAAAAAACTGCACTGACTCCAGAAAAATGCAACGTCTCCAACAATAAACATAACAAGCTAAACAATAAACCTTTATTGTTCACAATAGGCTTTTGTCATGGTAATGTTTAGGCTGTGGTTATATTTATCATACCATATTTCCGCATATTGCTGCCTAAATCAAATGCGACAAAAAAATACTGTATCATGTATTAAACGAGGAAATAATTCAATGTTACATACAGTATCTATAAGTGGGGAAATATGTGACCCTTCACTTTTGTTAAAAACAGCTTCAGCTTTGTTATGTTATGCTATTGTATTATCAGAATATTCATTTTCTTCCTTTTTAACCTTTTTCTGGTAGAATGACTTGATTTCTCTTGGTCATTGTCTTGTTGCATGACCCACATTCTGTTAAAATTCAGCTTGAAAACAGATTTCCTGATATTTTTCTCCTCTAGAATTTGCTGAATTCATTCAGAATGCATTGGTCTATCAATAATGCAAGCAGTCCTTCCTATCTTAGATGCAACCACCACCATGTTTCACAGACCCTAAAGCTATTTTTTTTCAGTACCTTTCTAGCTTGTACATGTGAGCTTTAGCAAAGTGCAGACAATGTTAAACAAAGTTCAACAATGCTCAGAAACAATGTTCTTTGTTCTTAAAGAGACATTCTTGTTGATGGTGGACCACAAACATTAAGACATTAGCAAATGCGAAAAAGGCCTTTAGTTGCTTAGAAGTTACGCTGGGAGCTTTCGTGACATCGCAGACTTTTACACCTCTTGCTCTTGGCGTGATCTTCCTTGGTCGTCCATACCTGGTAGGGTAATAATGGTCTTGAATTGAATTGATTGAATTGATTGGAGGAGATCAAACCCTTTAAAATATAGTTGTTTAGTTATAGAAACTTAAAAAAAACTTTTTAAAAAACTTTTATAAAATCTTGTAAAGTCCCACAGAGTTCAGTGTTAAGCCCTATGAAACAAGTGCTAATAATGACAGTAATGTAGTTTTTTAAGTGAATAATTGTGATATAAATGGCCTAAGGAGTTTAAAATCACATTGAGTTGATATATTGTTGAGTTTTAGGCTGTGAAGGGGTTTTTATTTCTATGTACAGCAAACAGCTCCCTGCCATTGTGACGCTCACGTGGCCGCTGACAGTGGGCAGCACTTGAATGGCAGTCTGATTAGAGGATGTCTCCAGATGCCTCATCTAAACACGACTCTGTCCTGCCTGACCTTTCATTTCCTCCTCTGAATAAGGCCTTCCAAATTCTATGCCTGAAAAAAGGCCAAGAAAAGTGAACAGAGAAGTTTGGAAAGCTTGCAGTGCAGTTCAGACCAGTCTGTTCACAGCCAAATAATATTCACACTGCGTACAAAAAAAGCACATTTCCACATGTTGGTCTTTTATATCCCTCTATATACTCTACTATAGTAGATAAAATGTATTATTGAAATAGTTAAAGGTCATAAATGCAACTCAAATATGCTTTTTCCATTTTGCATGAAAGATTTGATAATAATAATAATAAAAATAGTAAAAAAAAGAATGTGTTTTTATTACGGCTTTTTTTTCTCTAGAACGAAATAAATAAATGTTTTTTTTTAATTTAAATAAACATTTATATAAATAAATAATAAACAGTGTCTCAGACTCCAGGCAGCATATTCACAACCATTTAATGTAATAGCTTTCTTTGACACACCTTTCAAATAAAACTCTTCAGACAGATTGCTTTTCGCTTTATTATCAACTCTGTGAACATTTCTGACAAACTGCTTTCAATAAAATAGTTTTAATGGCTATTGGTTTAAAACATAAAGAAAACACATATGGTCGATGTCCAATTAAAAACAAGTATCATTTTTGACGATTTTTAGTTTACTACATACATACTACAGCAAGTTATTTCTCTGCTGCTGAGAGCGGCTTTATGTTGGCTAAATCCTACGGTGATCACTCCTGCACAAATATATGATTATGCAATCATCATTTGTAAAGATAGTAAGGAATAAAATGTAAAAATACAATATGAAAAAATGTAGCTTAGCTGAATAAAAAATAAAACTGTTAATAAACGATGTGTCTGGTCAATATGGTCTATATACCATATTTTTTGCACTATGAGGCACAGCAGATTAAAGGGCACTATCAATATTCAACATTTTGAAAAAACTGTTTTTTTTTTTTTATTGGGTAAGTAAAGTGCTTCCGTTTATTTACAGTAAGCTAAGACTTTGAGTTTTCCACTAAGGCTGGGTGCTGCAACATTAGCATTAGCAGCTAATTGCTTGTGCTAGCAGTTAGCAGCTAATGCCACCCAATAACGCTATATTTAGGAACCCTGTGTGTTTCGGCAATAAGCCAGTGTGATATCAGGTTGCAGTTTGTCCCATGTAGATTTTTTCAACACGGTAAACACGCAAACTACAGTCTGATATACTCGCCTCTGTATGGCAAAAGAGCTAGCGGTTAGCGCATTAAGCAGCTAATGCTAATGTTGTTCCAGCAGTGCTAGCCAGGGTGAGCAGCTACAGGCTACAGGGCAATAATACTCACTTCTGAGCAGCAAAGGAGCTAGAGCTTAGAACATTTAGCGGATAGAGCTAATAATGCTCCGGCCTTATTGCTGGAAAAACTTCTATATAATCCTTAATACCTGACTGGTAGAATATATACATAAGGAGCACCAGACTATAAGTCATACTGTCGATTTTTGGGTAAATTAAGAGATTTTAAGTGCATCGTAATCTGAAAAATACGGTATCCAGACAGGTATGCACTCTGAATGACTGTTTAAATCAATATTAATGATTTAATAATACAAAGTTTATTGCAAAACAATGGAATTAAACACCTGCGTTTGTGAATTCTTCAGTTGCAGCCAGAGATCCACAGGTATTGACTGCTTTGTGAACTTGCCATTTCCGAAGGAGCAATTTACAATGAGTCAGGTTTGATGGCATATTGCTAAAACTGTTGTAATTAGATCAGGGCTGGATTTTGTGGCTGTAATATCTTACGTTAATGTTTATCCAATACCTGAACCTCTACCCAGATTCGTTTTTAAGTAAACGTTAGTCTCAAAAGCCACAGAAAGCTGCTGAGGATTAAGATGTTGATACGCTGCTGCCTGTGTGGATTAACACTGTGTCCATGCTTTCTGCTTTATTGACTGTATTATAGACTTGCCATTTTCGAAGGAGCTCTTACAGGCAGGTTTTGATTTTAAAAAAGTGCTTTATCTCTTGTAATTACAGTAGATGAGCACTGTGTTTATTAAGCTCTCTCTCCAACAAACAACAAACAAACAAAAAAAAAAAAAACGGTTATGTCATCTTGGTATGTGGGAGTGTTGAGGTCTGGTACAAAGTGTATGGAAGACTTTTAATAATCTGATTTCTTGCCTCACACTGCAGGATTATTGGTCCTAATTTGAGGCTGTTTTGCTTCTTCCAACAATTGACAAAAGGCTTCTGATTGTAGTTTGATATTGTGTTGTAAATCAAACCTATAATCCAATTCTTTATCCTCAGATTTACATCCAGTACAGTCATTGCTGATTAAATTGTGAATTGTACATATAAAACATGTTTAAGACTTTTGACTCAATATCTTATAGTGTGTGGTGGATAGACAGTCAGCCAATGAGAGCCAAGCTGAACTTTTTAAGATATAATCAACAGGGCTTATATATGCTGCAATGCAAGCTTGAGCACTCTAGCCCCAAAAAAGAAATGTTGGCAATACTTTGCAAAGTTAAACTAGTACAAAACAGAGGTTAAAAACTGTAAAAAAAAGTGTTTTATTCAGTCACAGGTGAATCACAGCCAGGCAGATTCAATACTCAGGTGACAGTAAGCATGGCAACTGTCTATGATTGGTTGAAGAGTGCACATGACTGTGATCTGAGAGGGAGAGTCAGACGAAAAAGACATAGGTCTTTTGTGGCAGTCAAAGTTCTACTGTCATTAAGAAACATATAGATATGTATTAGGAAATAAATTATATGTACATCTTATTTGTTTGTAAAGTGATTTTGCTATACATTAATGTTTAATATTAATGAGGTTTTAATGTTGTCCATGTCCCCTGCATCAAATCTCAGTAAGCACATGGGTGGTAAATTTGGTAATACAGTGAATTTAGTTTTTTTAAATGTTAAATCAGTGAGTGATCGAGAGCAGTTTTCCTTTCTTTGGTGCCATGGAAACCTGATTTGCATGAGTTTCTGTATTCTCTTTGCTGAATTCACGCATGATGAGACGCATCAGAATACACGCAGCAAGATTCCGGCGCACCATGTCGGGGTGGTTGAACGCCGCTGTCATTTAGTGTCAAAGATAGAAGCTATTCCTGCAACCAATCCCTGTTGTCAGTGCGGCTCTGACTTCATGAATTTAGCATAACCTTTGAGCATCAGCTTATCATCAACCTTATATCAACCTTGTGAGCAGTGAAGAGATAAAATACAGTATATTGCATAAAATATTTTTACTGTGAGGAAAATATGCATTTCATACTGACGATTTCAAAAAACATATTGATTCCAATAAAAGATGTGTACAACCCTAAGAATGCTGTTCCAACTGTGAAGCATGAGGTTGGAAACATCATTGGATCATTTGGAATGTTCTTTTCTGCAAATAGAGACAGAACGACTGCATCATATTGAATCATCGTCATATATCACGAGAATTTAGTCAACGACCTCCTTCCCTCAGTAAAAGCATTGAAAATGAATAGGTCATTGCTGGGTCTTCCAGCATGACAATGACCCGAAACACAGAGCCAGTTCAACTAAGGAGTGGCTCTGTAAGAAACATTTTAAGGTACTGGAGTGGTGTTTTTTTTGTCTTCAATGTGGCCAAAATATGTAAAGGGATTGGAGAATGAAACTGAAACACCTGGTTTTAGAGCACAGTAATTTATTGTGGTGACGGACAGTTCTGGTGGAAACAGGAGAGTTGAGGTGCACATTGAATTCTCCCGTGATTTGATCAGCCGTGGTTTTATGTTTTTTGGATACAATCCGGGTTAGCACCCGAACATTCCTTTCAGACAGCTTCCTCTTACAGCGTCCACAGTTAATCCTGTTGGATGTGGTTGGTCCTTCTTGGTGGTATGCTGACATTACCCTGGATACCGTGGCTCTTGATGCATCACAAAGACTTGCTGTCTTGGTCACAGATGCTCCAGCAAGACGTGCACCAACAATTTGTCCTCTTTTGAACTCTGGTATGTCACCCATAATGTTGTGTGCATTGCAATATTTAGAGCAGAACTGTGCTCTTACCCTGCTAATTGAACCTTCACACTCTGCTCTTACTGGTGCAATATGCAATTAATGAAGATTGACCACCAGGCTGCTCCAGTTTAGCCATGAAGCCTCCCACACTAAAATGACAACAGGTGTTTCAGTTTCATTGTCCAACCCCTGTATATTAAAATGACTTGACTTGATGCAAAATATCTAATTGTGAAAGAGAAGTGGAAGGGATGCAAACCAACTAATAATTTAATCAATCTTGCTGATGAATGGCTGAAACTGAGGTTAACAGTGCTGTATCCTTGTCTGCAATCCTTGAGCAATCTGGATGCTCAAAGCCGTGGTGCTTTCACGTTCACGTTTGTTTGATCAGTTCTGTGTTTAGACCTAAACGTTCTCCAGCTCACTCTGGTTGTGAGTCCAGTGCTGGGTATGTGAGTCACATGGCGGTTCAGCGTGGGGTAAACACACCAGCCATCCGGTTGGCTCTCCGTGACGTTGCAAAACCTAATCAATAAGGCAGGGGGGTTATGACATCATCGGTTGCCGTGGTAACGCCGGCACGCAGACGGCGCTTATCTGCTTGGCAGGCTGAGAGGTTGTCAGACAGGGCGTTGCTTGTTGTTCTCTGCGTCTGCCTGAAGCCACAGTAGCCACAGCTGTCAGTGTCGGACAGATTTTAGCGCCCATGCTAGCGGCCTGACGTGAACGCTGGTAACCATCGGCTACATGAGGCCGAGGACCTCTGCCCTTTCATCCAATTCCAGGAAAAATTCTATAATTTCTATATCTAGAAGGGTTGCCAAATAACAAAGATTAATCAAAAGTGATTAATTAATACAATATCCTGGGTATTTAACAGTAACAGTGACGAATCACAATGGATGCACTTTCCCAAAGATCACCCCAAAGAACAGAAACAGAAGAACAGAAACAGTTGCTCAAGGGCAACTAAACTGTGGGTTCTGATCCTGATGATCCAGCTCTGTCTGGTCCAATGCCATGTGTTTTATCATTTGATACCGTATCAAAGACAGATCCTTTAAAATATGGAAAAAAAATTGCAAACTTAGGGCTTCGAGTGGTCCAGCAAGCTAAGCACTGCCACTATGCTCAGGAAGTCGCTCAAGGTTAGAATCCCGGCCATGCAGCCTGCCATCAGCTGCTGGAGCCCTGAGAGAGAACAATTGGCGCTCTCTCCATGTAGATTAGCACAAGGCGTCTAATGAGTGGGTTGGGTAATTGGCCGTGTAAATTAGGGAGAAAATGGGATAATAAAAAAAAAAAATCTGCAAAATTCATCAAAATTCCTTTGCGAAGAAATTCTTTTTTGCTCAAATTTACTGTTCAATATTAAGCAAGTTGAAGATGAATTGATCTCCAAAAGTCATTAAGTTAAGATTTATCAAAGTAACAAAAAAGGAAAAAGTCCTGAAGCAAGAGTTTGGGTACCCGGCATGGTTAGTTCCTGCTTACAGGAACCCATAGCTGCTGTTTTTTTTAGAGTTTTTTTTAGGTTAGAGGAGTCTGGGTATTTATCAAGCTTTGAATTTTTTTATCACCTGGCCTTTCCTAACAATGGTTGTGAACAAGTCATAACCCTAACAGCGTCTTGAAGGAGTTTCTGGAGGTGCTGAAAAATAGCTGCTGCTTTTCCTTCATGTTGTGAAGCTCCAGCTCATCCCAATTAAATCACCTCAAATCACCGTCTCAGTTCATCAGGTTTAGATTAGGGGATTGGGTCAGGTGGAGGACAAACACTATTTTTTTTACTGTTTACTATGTAATTCTATATGTGTCCCATAGTAGTTTTCATGTCTTTAATATTAATCTACAATGTAGAAAGTACATGAAATAAAGAAAAACATTGAATGTGGAGGTTTGTACACACTTTGGTATGGTTTGGAATGGTATTGTATGGATATAATTTCTGCCAGAGTAACTAATTTAAAAATTTTAATCCAGATTCTGCCGGTCATGTTTATTTCTACACACTGAGCTGTTCACTGTTCACACATACAGCAATACTGTGGATCAAAGAATGTAAAATGGTCACTTGTTTAGACTCACTCACAAAATAGCACCTCACAACTTATACAGGTGTGGGCATTCCTAAGCCATCCCCTGAAGGAAACACGCTCAGATTTTCAATTTACCGACTACTTTACATGATGTTTAGCATGCTAGTGTGTAAGTGAAAACCCTCATGATTTCTAGCTCAAATGATCCAGGTTATGGAACATTTATACTATTAATTGAAGTATGGACAGCTAGCTCCTGATTATTTTTCATTTTATACATTTTTTATATATTTTTATATATTATATATTTTTATATATTTTATTTATGTTATCATTCATATCAGGGTAGACTCTTGGTTTGTTCTATTTGGTCTCCAGAACAGTGTCCACTTATCGTGGAATATATGTGGAGTATATGTGGAATTCATCGTGATGTTTTCATCTGTTCTCTTATCAGTCATTATTGGTGAGGTAGCAGCATAATAACAAAGGAAAGTTGCTTCTAAATGCATGCATATTTTATGATACTTTAAAAACAGATGATTTCTTTGTCATGACGCTTCTGGCTTTAATGTAATATGATCGTTTCTCTTCCACCACACGCTCAACATAAATGGAAATGATTCAGCTTGAGTCTGGGATTGGAGGAGATAGAAAAAGATAATGGAAAGCAATTACGGCACCAACGTTGTTTGTGATGAGCCACAACTCACCTAAATGTAAATTTCTCACACATGAACTGAGGAAAGCATGGCTGAAGCAGGAGCGTAAATGCGAGCGTGAGCGTCTGAACACACACTTACGATACACACTCGTGATAATGCATTTAACAGCACTGGATCATTGCGGATTTCTCAGAACTCTTCAGCTGTAATAGGCTCCCTAATGACACAAACACTCTCTCAGTTCCTCCATTACATACAGCTAGGAGCGCAGTGAACACTCAGACACGCTGCCACACATGCCGGGGTTATATGGGGCCATTTAAGTAGTTTAGAGTGAGGAGCTACTGTGTGGTGTTAGGACTACACAGATGGGTTATGGCTGAAGCTTGTTTGATGATTGTGATTGCAGCATAGTGGAGGTAGAATTTTTTTAATTTTTTGTTTTTTTTTTGTTTTAAATGAATGAAGAGTTTTGCAAGTGTATAATGTAATTTTATATTTAGTTTTAAAGTTTACACTATTTAAATCAAATCAAAATAAGAATTATTGTAACTTTACAAAGTACAGGTGTACTAGTAAGAGGAAAAAAATGGGTGCAAGTTCCCACAGTAGGCAGAGAACAGTATTTACAACATAGAGTAGAAAAAGTAAAATAAAATAGAAAATATAGAAAATTTAAATTAACTTTAACAATGTACACAATACTTTACATTGGTATTATAGACATATAGACACTATTCTGCTGGCTGTTCCAAAGCCTGGTCGCCCGGGGGAAGAAGCTATTTCGGAACCGTCTGGTTCTGGTCTTCAAGTTTCTTTGCCTCTTTCCACTCAGCAGTTGTGAGAACAGGAAGTGGCCTGGGTGTTAGGAGTCCTTCTAGATGATCCTTCTATATTTTCTCAGGCAGTGGTTGGTCTCTGCACTGCTCTACCAGAACTGTCTGGTGTGTTTGTGCTCCCAGATGTGTTGTAGTGTTTATTGTTGGGGTTGCACAGAGATTTCAGCTCTCTTTAAACATTATAGACATTAGAAAGACTGCAGACAAAAATGATTCTTCAAAATGCAGACCTCTATTTTACTTATGCGATTGTGCATCACTTTAGCTAAACATTTGGATGGAATAACAGCTAGTGATATTATTTTAGAATTTATGTATGGACAAATTTGACTTTATTATATAAGATTAGAATGTTATGAACATAATAGTGTGTATATGCCGTTAACTGTGGTCAGTAAGCCTTTCCTTTTTACATGTGTGTATATGTGTGTGTATATGTGTGTGTGTGTGTGTGTGTTTCAGGTCAGTGCTTGTGTGGCCAGTGCACATGCCATCCACCAGGAGACAGCCGTGTTCACGGCAAGAACTGTGAGTGTGATGAGCGGCAGTGTGAAGATGTGCACGGAGGCATCTGTGGTGGTAAGAAGTCCTCACGCACATTCCCACAACTCAAACACTTACACACACACACACACATTGGATTTTGTGTGTCCTTCACATATAACATTTACTACATTCAATGACCATCTATGGCCAAGAGCAGGTCAAAGAAACTGGACCGTATTAAAAGTGATTTATATCATCTTGGGTGTTTCCCAATAAAAGGTTCAATTTTCTTTTCCTACTTTATCTTGATGTGCAACTACGTCTCTTTTGCCAAAATGTTTAATTTGTGGGGCATCAATTCCTCTCAATAAAAGTGAGGTATTTTTTGCGTTATGCATTTTCTGTGATTTGAAAATATGGGAGATGCTGGTAAAAACTGAAAAATAATTTCCTCAACTCTAATATTTCATTGGACCGCCTTTATCTTTGATTGCGGCTTTACACATTCTCTGTGGCATTGTTTCGATAAGCTTCTGCGATAATCAATTTTTCACCAGGATCTTGCAGCAGCATTGATGATGGTAGAGTCTGACCGCTGCACAAAGCAGCTCTTCTCCATCCAGCACTCTATCCCAAAGATTCTCAATGAAGTTAAGATATGGACTGGTGAACTCTCTCTCAATCCATGTGTGAAAATGATGATTTCATGCTCCCTGAACTCTTTCACAATTCCAGACCCATGAATCCTGACATTCTAGCCATCTTGGAATATGGCCGTGCCATTAACTAAGAAAAAATAAATCCATTGATGGAATAAGCTGGTCTATATTCAGTATATTCAGGTAGTCAGCTGACCTCATTCTTTCTGCACATACTGTTGCTGAACCTAAACCTGACCTAGACCTTAGTAAAATCCAGATTTGCATCAATTTAATATGCATCACTGTTTATTTTTTTACCTTTTCACTCAACATGAATCTTGCAGTTGTTCTTTACGTTGTTGTTTTTGAGATTTTCATGGTGAACAGATGCTGCAAAAATCATTTGGAATAAAATCGTTTTACATTGATTTGCATTTATAATGAGGAACCTTCTTTAATTGTCTTTTATAATGAGCTGTAGGCATCTATATATGATAGTCACAGAATTATTAACATGCAACATAACGCTCTCTGCAGAGGAAAGCACTATATTCTAAAACCCCAGAGGAAACCTCCCGTTCATAGCATATGCAGAGCATGTTTTGGAGGCGTCACATGACTTCAAGTGTGCAGAGTGGCTGCGGGGACTTGATGTGTTTTCCCCAGGGGGTCACATTGAGCGCTGCAGAGTGGGCATATAAGGATTGTGGGAAGTGCTGGGTGATGAGTGTGCAATCATCCTCAGTTCATGCAGTTGGTGTGGCTGTGACCTTCCTTCAGGCTCAGAGCGCTCTGCAATTGAACAGGTGAGACAGAACAGCAGAACACTGTTATTGTTTTCAGGGAAAGCTGTGGGAGATGAGGGAGATACTGTAGCTGAGAAGAAGAAGAAAATGAAGAATGTTCTAGAATTTAATTCTTATTCTTCTTGTTTTAACCCTTGTGTGGTGTTCGGGTTTTCATTTTTCATCAAATGATACGAAAAAAAAAAAATCTAACTCAAACTCATTGGCATTGGCTCATTATTTGTGAAAAACATATATCAAAACACATTTTCGATAAACACCCCCCCCACACACACACACATTTATATTACATACAGTATGTTTGGCCGAGGGCTAATAAACATTGCTTCATTTGTAAATTTGAAACTAAACAAATTTTCTACTCATATCTTGAGTTTAATTCATTTTCTTTTACATTTTATTAAAAGACTAATAAAAAAAGAGTAGCACTTTTTAAAAGAAATGTAACATAAGAAAGGTAAAGGGCAAATATTAACCATGTAAGCTGTTTTTTATATTGCTTGCAATTTAGGTGAAGCAAGCATGTGTGAAGCATTTTAATGTAAAATTGCTTAATTTTGCTGAATTAAATACAAGTAACAAAGTAAAGGAGTAACTAAAAAAATATGAAAACCACACAAGGGTTAATGTCATAGTGAAGCCACAAATTACAGGTAAAAAAGGCAGATCTGTGCACATTAATAAACCTCTCACTCGTTGTCCGATACAGTGAGAGGAAAAAAAGAGGGCTCTCATGTATTAGAGAAGCTGAATTTATTTGCATGTTATTAATACATGTTCCAGAGATGAATAATAATGATGATGGTGATGATGATGATGTATTATTAGGCAATTAGGTTTTAATAGCACAAGGAAATTGAGGATGCAGTCCAAGTCGAGGCTGTATACTGCGTTTTATGCTTACATAGTAGCTAATATATACAAAATATATACAAAATGATCTGAATTAATGTTGAGTCTGATTCTATAACATTGGTGTCTTAAAAATTGAAACAGCACAAGTGTAAATAGTAAGGCGTTTAAATAGGGCTGTAGACAGGTGTTCAGTATTCAGGTGATTGGCTTCCTGGTAGTGCCATGTGCAGTGTCATGTGATCAGGTGAAAAAGTGATGTCAGTGAGTGGTGCATTCTGGGTAACATAGTACAGAGGCTGGAGATCCCAGATAGAGTCCAGGTGTGACAACTCACTACGTTACATTACTTTGCACTGCACAGAAAATGACTAAATACAAGGAAATACTACATTTTTTTCAGAGCATGTGTCACACTTGTTTTGCAATGTTTTTCCTCCTGCTTTCTCCAACTCACAAGACTAAGATCTAAGACAATGAGAGAAAAAATAGAATTTGAGAGGTAAAAATAAACGTATAATATTTATATAAAATGAGTTTATACCCATATTAGTGTGAATATCGAGAAGAGCCACTTATAAATAAATCTGGCTTTAATGATTTCCCATAATAGGGCATCAATACAATATTCCCACCCTGTTTTAGCCGATGTTCATGTCACGTCTTAATTCTCGGATATAATGGATTGAAAATGGTCTGTAAGGAACAGAGCTTCTAAGAGGCACTGGGACGTTGGTTCAACAGATCGATGCAGTTTGATTGGACACACTCTCTGCAATGGACAAATCCAATTGAATTTGTGAATATTTGAAAGCCTTTGAAGTTTGTTCCCTCGTACGGGAGGAGTTTGCACTCTTGATTGGAGCGCTTGGGCACGAAGCCGCTTTGAGGAAATGAGGAAAAGCGCAATTGGACAACTCCAAACTTCAGCAATTTTATTTCAACTGACATTTGGGTGATTGTTTGCCCTCAGTGCGCAGAATGTGGACTGTAGGAAAAGTTCAGAACTAATTGGTGTTTCTGTGCTGGATCTCTGTGAGTGGAGAAGCACAGATTAACACTGCTGGCCTCTGCTGTGGGGCACAGAAGCAATGAAACAGATAACTCGTCAGGTCCAAACCTTACCTCAGATTTAACCCTCCTGTTATGATCATCTGTCAGGAGCAGCAATGGTGTTCCCGGGTCAGTTTGACCCGGTGCATGTTTAATTATCCAATTAATATCCAAAATAATAATTATCCAAAATAATAATTATTTTAAAAAATCCTAACAAGCAGTATGACGTAACATTGAAACATAACATTGCAATTTTGTTTTAGTTGTCTTTGTTCATTGCATGGGGTTATACAGTACAGGACAAAAGTTTGGACACACCTTCTCTTTTTCAATGCATTTTCTTTATTTTCATGACTATTTACATTGTAGATTCTCACTGAAGCATCAAAACTATGAATGAACACATGTGGAGTTTTATGTACTTAACAAAAAATGGGGAAATAACTAAAAAAAAAAAACAATACATATATATGTATTCTAGTTTCTTTAAAATAGCCCCCCTTTGCTCTGATTACTGCTTTGCACACTTTTGGCATCATTCTCTCAATGAGCTTCAAGAGGTGGCCACCTGAAATGAAAAAAAAGTTTTCGAACAGTCTTGAAGGAAGGAAGGAAGGAAGGAGTTCCCAGAGGTGTTTATTAGCACTTGTTGCCCCTTTGTCTTCTTCACTCTGTGCTCCAGCTCACCCCAAACCCTAAATCTGGATTGGGTTCAGGTCCGGTGACTGTGGAGGTTCAGCTCATTTTTTTATGTTAAGTACATAAAACTCCACATGTGTTCATTCATAGTTTTGATGCTTCAGTGAGAATCTACAATGTAAATATTCATGAAAATAAAGAAAACGCATTGAAAAAGAGAAGGTGTGTCCAAACTTTGGGCCTGTACTGTATGTTGATTACACTGATTAAGGCAAGCAGAAGAAGTTTTATACTTTAAAAAAGTACTTTTAACTGATTTTACAAGACCTTTAAACTTTAAAACGGGTCAATTTGACCCAGAACATAACAGGAGGGTTAATGTGGGCTACATGCAGAGACCACTCGGACTGTATGTGTTGAGGAGAGCGTATCACATGTGCTGGTCCTGCCCTGCATAGAGCCCTGGGCCATATGGCTGCCATCACTTGCCATGACTTTCACTTTCAGGCCAAGGAGATTATTGTCGTCCGTTTCCCCTCCATCACCCGGCCACTGCTGCCCCTGTTTCAGACATATTACCAGCAGACTCAATACCAGCAGTTCCTCTGCCTCATGCAGAAGCAGAATGAGCTTTTTATGCATCTAATGTTCCTGTTCCACATGTAATCTTCATTTTTTAATAGCTTCTCTAGCAATCTCTGCTGAGTTATGCTTATCTAGTATTGTGTTTAATG
The DNA here is from genome assembly GCF_023375975.1 of Astyanax mexicanus. Classification (NCBI taxonomy): domain Eukaryota; kingdom Metazoa; phylum Chordata; class Actinopteri; order Characiformes; family Acestrorhamphidae; genus Astyanax; species Astyanax mexicanus. The sequence continues at coordinate 3,812,252 of NC_064418.1, read as the reverse complement.
ACTTTTTGCAATGTCCTGTGCAAGCTAAAGTAAATTGCAGTGACCTGCTGAATGTGTTTTTGGGGATTCCTGCTTTGAATGTGATTTTTTTTTTTTTCTTTTTACTTGAGTTGCTGTAAATCTGAATGTATGGGCTTTGCACTGCGCTGTCCACTGTGGGTGGTAATGCCTTAATAATGTGTTTCTGGCTGGTTCCTGGTTCCTGGTGAAACTGTAGATCAAGGAATGTTACATGTCAGTGCACAACTTCCAAAAAAATGAAGCCATCCATCTGTCACCCACTATATATGTACTATATTACTGTATGTGATATTACATTTTGTCTTGCCTGCTGCATGATGGTAAGTGTACAGTCTTACTCACAAGATAACACCTCACAACTTATACTTAAACTGTCTGTTTTTCAGCTAAAAAAAAGATATACACAGGTATACATGGCTAGGATAGTAATACTTACTGAAGTACACTGCAAAAAATATATTTCAGCAAAAGAAAGGATCTAAGAGTAACACTTTCTGTGAATGTCATCTCTATAAGACTCTATAAACACATTTATAACATATTATCATGCATTCATAAGGCATTATAAACATGGCTATAAATATTTATAAAAATGCATAACCCATTATAGCCATGTTTATGATGCATTATAAATCGTGATTATAATACATTATAAGCTGTGACTATAATATGTATATTAAAATAGTATATGGAGCTCACAAAGACCTGTTATAGTACATTATAAGTGACTATAACTAATATTATGAGCTGGGACTGAGTTTCTTGGTATTGACGTAGAGTTTAACATGTTATAAACACAGCTATTAATGCATTATAGCTTCATATATTCATAATGAATAATAAAATTGGCTATGATCTTATGTACTTTATCTTATGAATGCATTATAATGTGTTATAAATAATATAAAAAAATATTTATAATGTGTTATAAATAATCTTGTAGAACTGACATTTATAGAAAGTGTTTAGTGCAATAAATGTTTTTTTCCCCAGACAAGAAAGCATTTTAAGCGTAAGATTATTTTGATTATTTGAGGAATAATGTAAATAAAATGAGTTAATAATTATGATTTTTTTTGTCTAAATTTGAGCCAAAATATCTGTGATTTTTGCTTGATTTAAGTCTTACTTCACTCATTTTGAAGAAAAAAGGATCTTACTAAAAATAAATAACTTACTCCATTGGAAGATTTTTTTTTGTTGTTGCTTAAGATAAGTATATACGTGTTAATTTCCATACATACAGTACATATATTTTGTAGTTGACAGTGGATTTTTTGGCAGTATAACTTAGCCGAAGCATTTGTTTGTTTATAATAAGCCTGGCTGTATTTCTCTTCTGTGTAAATATCAGGTCATGTGTGATCTCCTATGGCGTTCTGTGTTGACAGATTTAATTGAATGTATTGCTGTTGAACTGCTGCATGGTGAGCCGAGGAATGGTTTACAGTTCTCAGAGTCCTGACGCACCTGTGTGCAGCTCCGCCTCCCACAGCTGTCATTTCCAATTGAAAGCTCTCTGCGGAGTTTAGTAATTGTGATTTCATGACATTTCATAAAATCCTGAAGCAGCTGTAGCAATAACCTGCAGAGGTGGGCCATCGCTGCAAAGTGAATCTTTCTGAACATGGTAGCAGAATCTGTCTCAGTGTAAACACATCAGGATCTTACTTATAACACAGGACAATTTTAATATCTGTCAGTAAAGATCTTGTTCTTGAGACACAATGACCATCTCAGTATCTCAGTAACTCAGTGCCACTTAAACACAGATGACAATGCGTCAGTGTAGTTTTCCATTGAGAATGCGGTAACACTTTATAATAACTTTCATTAATATACTATTAACTAATGATTTAGTTAACTAATGAACAGTTATTTTTCACATTTTAAGGAACTGAAAAGTTGCTAACATATTTGTTAATACTAATGAACACACTGGCAACATGATCTGCAATTGATAATGGTTTGTCAGGTTTAAAATCCTTATTAACTAGCAATTTATTAATGTTTAAATTCTGGTAAGCTAATCATTTTTTAACAATTCTAAATATAAAGATTCATGCTGATGACTGTCATGTGAAAACATTTGATAATATTCAAATTCACATTTACTGATTATTAGTTTAAAATATATTAAAATAAATAAAAGTTATTATAAAGTATTGCCAAATATGCTGAGGAACTACATTCCATGTATTGTTAGTACCAGAGTGCCACATTATAAACCCCCTTTTCTTTGCAGTTGTGGACGAAGTACACAAACTATGTACTTGAGTTAAAGTAAGAAAAATATTACTCAAATAAATTACTCAATGAATCTCTGTATTGAATGTAAAAGAACCATGATTTATTGTCCCTCTAATTATCGCTCTATTATCATTTTTGTAACAAGAATCAACTCATTTTATAGCACTTATCCACCAACATGAAAACTGCAGCAGTTCACTGGTAAATTAACCTGATTTTGATCAGGTTTGTCGCGTTTACACCAACAAAAGTAGGTTCCAGAACCAGGAATGTTTGTTCATGGTGGGAACCAAAGAATACTAAGTTCTTCAGTGTGAACTGTGACAGCGTCTGTTCACCACTATGGTGCAATACCCTCTATTGATGACGTATGATGTGACATTTTGGCGGTTCCACTAAAACTGGGGGAAATGAGGGCTGGTTCACTGAAAAGCACCAAATTTCTTATACGCCTGATCAGAACTGGTTCAAGAACCAGAGTACTTTTGGTGAAAAAGCAAAAAGTCAATGAAAAGACTCTTGTGTCACTCTTGATGCACCAGTGTTTTATTATAATATAGGATATCACTTTATTTGGATGGTCCATCATAGATGCCTCATACATGTTTAACTGATATTCAACTAACATTCAACTGCATGTCTATTAAGTAAAAGAAAGTAAAAGAAAACCTTACTCTCATTTTAAGCCTAATCTTAACATTCTAATGCTAGTTTTAGGGTTAAAATTTTGTTTTAGATTCATGTTTGGCTTAGGTTTAGGTTTTAGGGTTGAGTAATGGTTTAATTGTATGATGATTCAACTAAGAGGTAAGTTGCATTTAATAGAAATTCAGTTGAATGTTAGTTGTGATTGTCAGTTGAGCATCTATTGGGCATCTATAATGAACCAATATTTTAATGCAACATTTTACATAAAATAATTAAATAAATGGACACTTATATCTATTAAAATGGGTATAAACACCAAACACTACAATTAAAACAATTACTTTTATGTAGAACCAAGTTGGTATAATTAACTTTAGAAAAAGTGCAACAAATTAACTTAATATTTTTGTATAGCCTGGTCATTATACACATAAATATGTGCTTTTATAGATTTTGCATTATGTAATGGAATACAAAAAGAAAGAGAAAATAAAGAACTTTTAAAAACAACATAACACCTCAGTCCATCCAGTACTTTTTTAATCCATCCAGTCTCTATTCGGAGTTGAAGTGCTGATTGAGAACTGATCATCTAACATCATAACCTGACCTCACAACTGCTAATAACAGCCTAGTAAAATGTTCCTCCCCCTAATGTGAAATCTTCCCACAAGAGTCGAGGCTATTACTGCAGCAAAAAGGGAAAAGGACTCCCAGTTTCAGAAGAACTAATGGATGATCAAGTGTCTACTTCACTACAGCTCTTGAACAATCTGTTCCAGACTCATTGCAAAATGGGCAGAACAGTGATGAAGTCCTATTCATAAAATCACAGATATGGTATGGTATATATGTATGTCTTCTGGAAAAGCAAATTAAAATATACATCAGCATCTCTCATTAGTATTCACTGTAAATGTAAATGTCAAAATGGACATGATATATTAGGGTAAACCAAACATTTGGCAATCACTGACACAATAACTGACACTTTTATTGACCCATATGCAATATATTTTCTGTGCTAACAGAAATACAATAATCGGGATGTGTTATTAGATATAGAAAAAAAAAACATGCCCCTGATTCCCATTCCCCATTTCCCATTTTTATTGTCATATATGAAACACAATAATAACACAGTAATCACAACTTCAGCATCCTTCTTAAAAGCTCCATGACCAGAAATGAAGTAAAACATGAGTATATATTGGCAATATGTGATAGATGGAGACAGCTCAGATCCCAGAAGGACTACAAGACAGATGCTGGGCTGGCTCATTTTCTCTTTAACAGATGAACACTAAGTTTAAGTCAAGGTTAAATTATTTTTCTAGGTCATTGATCAGAAAAGTACTAGAAAAGAAAAGAAAAGTTCATCCTGCTACAACATGCTAATATAAACTTAATATAAAAACTGTCAGTCACAACAAAGTAGAAGATTAGACATAGCTATTTAGTACTTTGGCAGCAACCAGAGTGACAGAAATATATCGAAAGTTTGACTTAAAAGTTCTTGAACCCATTTTCTTTTTGTGTAGGCTCGTTGTCCTCAACCTGGCAACCTGACTGAGCTATATGTCTGGGAAGGACTGTGGCATATCTGTGGCAGCTCACTGTCATTTAGTAGATAATGTTCCTTTGATAAAAGAAACTGAACTTTGATAAAAAGAAAAGGTCGACACAAATTAAGCCGATGCAAAAACACATGTAATGGCTTTCATCCACTGTCTAAAGTACACAGAAAGTGTTAGTGATAGCATGTTTTGATTCATGTTTTAAGTAATTCAATACTTTTATTTGTAATGGATTCCAAGAGAGCATCTACCAGTACTGTATAGGTTGATCATGCTTCTCTTCCATCACTTGGCACAAGCAAACACAGTCTTTTTTTGTTCCCTTTTTTTTTGTACCAGTAAAAATGATAAAGATTTTGAAAATTATCATGAACTGAATATGTGTCGAAGACTTAAAGATCTGAAATTGTCTGGCTTTCAAATGAAAAAAGTATAATTAAAATATATATTTGCTGGTTAAATAGTACAAATCTGTACTTCCTGCTGTTAGGAATGATTTTGCACTTCAGAGGAAACACATCTGACCCTCTAAAGACTGATATTATACCTTTGTGTGTATAATTATAAAAAAGTGTACCTCATATCTTACCTCTGTTTTTTAGTGTGTAGCCAACACAGACACCTGTCACCTGGTGTAGCACAACTGGTATTTGGAATTCTCCTCCAAACACAAGTGGTGTTGCATTAGTGGCAGTATGAAAATATCTGGTTGGCTGGTTTTACATGTCTCAGAGGAAGCATATGCTATCCTTTGCCCTCGTTAGAGGTCATATAAAGAATGCAGCCTCACTTGTTATTTTGGACGTGGATGACGGGGCCACCCTGACACGTCCGTCGCAGCATCCGAGGATGAGATTTCCCCTTGTTGGCAGTGGATGCAATATTAATGCCTCATGCATTCCGGAGGCTCATTGTGTTGTGCCGCTAAGTGACAGTGGCACAGAGGCCCGGTGGGCACACTCGACCCACTGGCCTGTCTGGGATAGCCTCAGAGATGGGTTTTAAATATGTATGGAGTCCCCGCTGCTGCTGCACTGCCACACTGAAGCAGATTAGAACATGTTAACAGAGGAGAGCTGGGGAACACTCTCTCTCTCTCCCTCTCTTTCTCCATTCGCCGTTCTCAGACACGGCTCTCCCTCACTCGCTGATAAAAAGTTAATGTCAGCTAATTGCCTGGCTGATCTAGTTGGAGTGGTTTAGCATTCAGAAGACGATTGCACTCAAAGGTGGTTTGCCTTCCCAGAAAGGTGGGATTTTACAATGTACAGTCAAGTGGTGTAGTCAAGACCACTAGAGCCCAGTCTGAGTCAAGACCAAGACCAAGACATGTTGAGTCCGAGTCAAGACCAAGATTTTTTAGTAGTCGAGTCCGTGTCAAGACCAAGACCGGGAAAAACTGAGACCAAGACCAAGACACATTGAGTCTCAGTCAAGACCAAGACTGTTCAGTAATCAAGTTCGAGTCAAGACCAAGACCGGGACATGTCGAGTCCAAGTCAAGACCAAGACTGGGACATGACGAGTCCGAGTCAAGACCAAGACTTTTTAGTAGTCGAGTTCGAGTCAAGACCAAAACTGGAACATGTCGAGTCCAAGTCAAGACCAAGACTGGGACATGACAAGTCCGAGTCAAGACCAAGACTTTTTAGTAGTCGAGTCCATGTCAAGACCAAGACCAAGACTGGGAAAAACTGAGACCAAGTCCGAGACATGTCGAGTCCGGGTCAAGACCAATACTTTGTGTAGTTGAGTCTGAGTCAAGACTCAGACTTTTTAGTAGTCGAGTGCGTGTCAAGACCAAAACTGGAACATGTTGAGTCCAAGTCAAGACCAAGACTGGAAAAAACTGAGACCAAGACCGAGACATGTCGAGTCCGGGTCAAGATCAATACTTTTTTGTAGTCGAGTCTGAGTCAAGACCAAGATATGTCGAGTCTGAGTCAAGACCAAGATATATCGAGTCTGAGTCAAGACCAAGACATGTTGAGTCCGAGTCAAGACCAAGACTTTTTAGTATTGGAGTCAGAGTCAAGACCAAGACCGGGACATGTCGAGTCCAAATCAAGACCAAGACTTTTAGTAGTCAAGTATGAGTCAAGACTAAGACTTTTTAGTAGTTGAGTCTGAGTCAAGACCAAGAGTTTTTAGTAGTCTAGTCTGGGTCAAGACCAAGACAGGGAAAAAGTAGTGTTCTTTATTTATTTATTTATTTTGACTCCATATTGCTTTCTTAAAGGGCTGTCCCATTTTTTATTGAAACATATCAATCACTCTAATTCCAAGGGAATTCCAAGGGGAAGGGTGACACTCAAAAGCAAGGGCTAGGGGTAGAAATGAGAAATAGAATTTAGCACAAGTCAACAGCTAGCCCCGCCCACAGCTATTCCTATTCCTCTTCTCAGAAAGCGTTCCTCCAAAGACCAACATGAAATTCTCGGAGAATGTGAGTCTCGCACACGCGCATGCAAATTGCGTCTCCAGCCTCTGTAATGGGGAATCACAGGTGCAGTTTAATAACTGTGACTCCAAACCTCCAAAAGCTACAGAAGAGAAGGGCTTGACAGGTCATCTGTAGTTAAACGGTTAAACATATAATATGTGTTCTGATTTGGTTCCTTAGTTACTCAATCAGCCATAATTATTTTGATTATTTTGATATTTATTTCTGATTATTTGAATGGAGTAACTTAGACTTAAAATGTAAAAATCTCAAAAATAGAACTTTTTTTTCAACAACCATCCATGGCACACTTTTGATAGAATTAAGTGGTGCTCCCCAGATAATAATTACTGCACACTTGAAAGTATTCAGTGCTCACAGGATTGTATCTGGTGCTCCCCAGATAGTAATCACTGCACACTTGAAAGTATTTAGTGCTCACAGGGTTGTATCTGGTGCTCCCCAGATAATAATTACTGCACACTTGAAAGTATTCAGTGCTCACAGGATTGTATCTGGTGCTCCCCAGATAGTAATCACTGCACACTTGAAAGTATTTAGTGCTCACAAGATTGTATCTGGTGCTCCCCAGATAATAATTACTGCACACTTGAAAGTATTCAGTGCTCACAGGATTGTATCTGGTGCTCCCCAGATAGTAATCACTGCACACTTGATAGTATATGGTGCTCACATGATTGTATCTGGTGCTCCCCAGATAGTAATCACTGCACACTTGAAAGTATTTAGTACTCACATGATTGTATCTGGTGCTCCCCAGATAATACTTACTGCACACTTGAAAGTATTTAGTGCTCACATGATTGTATCTGGTGCTCCTCTGATAGTAATTACTGCAAACTTGATAGTATTTGGTGCTCACATGAATTTATCTGGTGCTCCCCTAATAGTACTTACTGCACACTTGAAAGTATTTAGTGCTCACATGATTGTATCTGGTGCTCCCCAGATAGTAATCACTGCACACTTGAAAGTATTCAGTGCTCACAGGATTGTATCTGGTGCTCCCCAGATAGTAATCACTGCACACTTGATAGTATTTGGTGCTCACATGATTGTATCTGGTGCTCCCCAGATAGTAATCACTGCACACTTGAAAGTATTTAGTACTCACATGATTGTATCTGGTGCTCCCCAGATAATACTTACTGCACACTTGAAAGTATTTAGTGCTCACATGATTGTATCTGGTGCTCCTCTGATAGTAATTACTGCAAACTTGATAGTATTGGGTGCTCACATGAATTTATCTGGTGCTCCCCTAATAGTACTTACTGCACACTTGAAAGTATTTAGTGCTCACATGATTGTATCTGGTGCTCCCCAGATAGTAATCACTGCACACTTGAAAGTATTCAGTGCTCACAGGATTGTATCTGGTGCTCCCCAGATAGTAATCACTGCACACTTGATAGTATTTGGTGCTCACATGATTGTATCTGGTGCTCCCCAGATAGTAATCACTGCACACTTGAAAGTATTTAGTACTCACATGATTGTATCTGGTGCTCCCCAGATAATACTTACTGCACACTTGAAAGTATTTAGTGCTCACATGATTGTATCTGGTGCTCCCCAGATAGTAATCACTGCACACTTGAAAGTATTCAGTGCTCACAGGATTGTATCTGGTGCTCCCCAGATAATACTTACTGCACACTTGAAAGTATTTAGTGCTCACATGATTGTATCTGGTGCTCCCCTGATAGTAATTACTGCACACTCAATAGTAACTAATACTTACCTTGTAGTATCTGGTGAGCACCTGAGAGTATCTTATTAAAACTATTGCTCACCTGATTATTTTGAGTACACACTTGATAGTATCTGAAGCACACTTATATTTAGTATAACACTTTAGTATTTAGTGCTCACCTTATAGTGTCTGGTATGCACTTGATAGTATTTAATGCTTACCCTATAGTATTTATTATGCATTTGATACAATTTGGTGTTTACCTTATAATATATAGTATAGACTTGATAGTAACTATTGCTTGCCTGATTGTATTGAGTACACACTTAATAGTATCTGATGTGCACTTGATAGTATTTAGTGCTCACCTTGTAGTATTTAGTATGCACTTGATAGTAACTAGTGCTCACCTGATACTATCTAGGTTACCGGTTAGTATCTGGTGCACATTTGATAGTAGCTGGTGCACACATGACAGTATCTAGTAAGTATCTGGTAGTGGGCACCTAATAATAATGCTCAAGCGATCCTGCCTGCTGGGCACCTGATAGCATCTGGTGGTATATGGTAAGTAGTGGGCACCTGATAATATCTAATGCTCACATAATCATGCCAGCTCAGCACCTGATAGTATCTAGGGCACACATGATAGTATCTTGTAATCAATGGGCATCTGATGGGTATCTAATGCTCACATGACAGTGTCTGCTGGGCACCTGATAGGATCTAGTAGTATCTTGGGCACACATGATATTATCTGGCAAGTAGTGGGCACCTGATATATACTGCTCTTGTAATCGTGTCTGCTGGGTACCTGATTCATATTATCTGATAGTATCTAGTGTTCACCAACTAGTATCCAGTGCTCACCACTTTTTTTTACCTGAAAAAAAAGACATCATTTTTTTTCATGGTCTCCGTACATTTTTAAGCTCATACAGCATTTTATACGTAACACACGGCCTTGTTAGTAAGAATGTATCTAGTTCTTGATGTAGAAATCCCTGAACGTCTGACCCCATCGCCTCCAAGCATCTACAACAGGTGCCAAATAAGAAAATGTGAAGGATTGCACTCCTCTGTCTCCTCTGTTTGTCTTGTCTTTTCATTTCGAACAGGATGCCTCTGTGTTTCCTTGCTGGAATTTAATATCTAGGCCAATATAGCCTGTATGACTCCTCTGTCCGGTCTAGTCTTGCGGGGAATCCTTGAAATTGTATGAGAGAGGAAGCAGGAGCTGCAGGAGGAGCTCGGTTATTATTCACTCTTCATTTTTTTCCACTCAGTCACAGACTTTTCCATGAACAACAGAGAAACTCTAGTCTTTAGATATTTGAAAAGTTTCATTTCCTCCCTGCTGAAACCCTCACAGCTCCTTCACACAGGATTCCACCATCCTGCTTATAGTGAATCCTACAGAGATCCACACTACAAAAAGTCCGGAACAGACAGAGTTATCCAAAATGTACCAGTTACAGGGGTTGGACAATGAAACTGAAACACCTGTCATTATTTTAATGTGGGAAGTTTTATGGCTAAATTGGAGCAGCCTGGTGGCCAATCTTCATTAATTGCACATTATTGCACAAGTAAGAGCAGAGTGTGAAGGTTCAATTAGCAGGGTAAGAGCACAGTTCTGCTCAAAATATTGCAATGCACACTATAACATTATGGGTGACATACCAAAGTTCAAAAGAGGACAAATTGTTGGTGCACGTCTTGCTGGAGCATCTGTGACCAAGACAGCAAGTCTTTGTGATGCATCAAGAGCCACGGTATCCAGGGTAATGTCAGCATACCACCAAGAAGGACCAACCACATCCAACAGGATTAACTGTGGACGCTGTAAGAGGAAGCTGTCTGAAAGGGATGTTCGGGTGCTAACCCGGATTGTATCCAAAAAAACATAAAACCACGGCAGGTTTCCACCTGAACTGTCCGTCACCACAATAAATTAGTCAAAGTCAAAGTGTTTTTTATTGTCATTTCAGCTATATACAGAGTACACAGTGAAACGAAACAACGTTCCTCCAGGGACCATGGTGCACATAAACACAGTGTAGACAGAACAATAAGTGCAACAGTACAAAAGTGCAGACAGACAATACAACACAATACAGACAAAGAATAATAAATAACAAGACAGTGTGCAAATTATGCAGTGTGCAAAAAAGACCAGTGAGGTAGTAATTACTCTATTACACAGTGTGCAATAGAGTCCAGTGAGGTAGTAGGGTTTTTAGTGCTTCCATTTTCTGGGGTAAGTGTGGTAAGAGTGTGTGTGCATGTACAGAAAACCATCAGTTCAGTCTCTGCAGTTGAGGAGTCTGATGGCTTGGGGGTAGAAGCTGTTGCAGAATCTGGTCGTGCTGGACCGGATGCTGCGGTACCTTCTTCCCGAAGGCAGGAGGGAGAACAGTTCGTGTGAGGGATGGGTGTAGTTTAAAACCAGATGTTTCAGTTTCATCGTCCAACCACTGTATGTACCAGTAATTGGGGAGAAATACCTACTTTCCAAAAGCATCTTTAAAGCATGTTTAAACACCTTCTTAAATAAACAGTCAGGAAGACAAATACATATTGGCTTTCGGCCTTTAGCTGTAAAAACCTTAGTGCTGCTGTGACTTGATTATCCCCTCAAAGAAATCCATGTAACAAGCCTAAAAGGAGGAGCGAGCGATCAATAGATAATGTAATCACCTCACCATGCTTCATTCTGATGGCAGTAAACCCAGGGAGAGTTCCTATAGCACTATTAAAAGCGCAAAGCAAGGTAGTGTTAGTGCAAGCCAGGGATGACCAATGGCTCAGACTGCTTGACTGTAATAATTGTGTAATGAACACCATGGCACTATTAACGATTCTTCTGGAGAAGAGCCCATTTATTAAGGAAATAATAAGGAAATTAACGGTTATCAGGAACACTAAATGATTTAAGCAATAATACACGAGAGGGAGTGCTATAACATATAATATTGGCACTGTTGCACAAACCTCAAGTGTATTATTGTGATTATACCACAATCGCTGTTTTGCGATTTTGATTTTGAGTTAAAGAGGAGGAGAAAATACAATCTGTTTGGTTATTAAAACTCTGCAAGTTAAAGTAGTTCAGAGCATTGCTGCTCTGTTTTTCGCTGCACTCTTTGGCTTGTAAGCGCTGCCTTATTGCTAGGTTACCTGTATGTGGTGAAGTAATACTTGGACTTTACGGCACTCAAAGAATGCCTCTCACCCAATCACATTGCAGGGTCAAAATTAACTGTGGCATTACAAAAAATAACCATGATTTGAGTAATGTTTAGTATACCACAGTTAGTTATGACCCTGCCGTGTGATTGGCTGAGAGCATGCACTCACACTGGACTTCCCTGACTCTGGTGGGCATGTGACGCCATGTGTGTTTGTTCCTGCTCTCCCTGTTACTGATTGTTAGCACCTGGTCTGTGTTGTATAAATACCCTTCAGTTTGCTCTGCAAGTTGCTGAAAGTTAAATTTAGTTAGCTAGCTCTTCTATAGTGCATTTCCTTTGTTTGTGTTATGCCTTGGTTACCGACATTTTTCCATTTTTTTCTAGCCCTTTCTATTGTTTATTTCTGTTGCCGACCTATTTTTGTTGGGGTTTTTAAACACTCTTTTTTGGCGTTTATAATGATCAGTTTTTGGTGAATGTTAATAGTGCAATTTCTATAAAAAAAACAAACACAGAAACCTCAAATAAATCAGAAGAGAAATATGCTTAATATTGATGCTATATCAGATTTTATTTTGCATAATTCCGATAACCCTGTGGTACCTCATTATCAGGCAACGTTGTTGGCACTCATTCAGAGTCTAGCTCCTCTCAGTTTGAACCAGTGTAATGTGTCTGGATCTGTTGCACGGTTGCCAGGAAAATAAGCTGTTTTCTCGTGCGGCACTAGTGACTTTGTCTGTGTCTCTGTCTGTCTTGCGCTCCCCAGACCACGGCTTTTGCTCCTGCGGCCGCTGCATCTGCGGTGATGGATGGTTTGGGAAGCACTGCCAGTTCCCCCGCAGCTGCAACATGACTGACGATCAGGGCAAGAGCCAGTGTGAGACAGCCAATGGCGGCATGTGCTCCGGAAAAGGTAAAATTGAGCTTTCCTTCAGCTGCGTTTATATGTGACAGTAAAGGTGGGAGAGATCAACTCAGGGGGTCCACTTTACCTGTCATGATGAAGTCAAAGGACAGAAGGAAATTAGGCCTGTCATGATTTATTGTTTAAAGACAATCCACTTACAAGGTTGTTCCTATTACAAAGTTTGGCCTATGTAGTGTTGGGAATCTTGCCCAAGGACGCCTATTATTGGTGTATCACAGTATAGCCACCCAAAAACAGGGAATCGAACCCCAGTCTTCGACATGATGTGGTAGCTCACAAGCAGGCAGTGGTGTTATCCACTGTGCCACACCAGCTTTACCCACTAGCAAACTGACTCTTCTTCACTCTCAACATAAGCAGCAAGCTGATTGGCTCTCTTTGTTGAGAGTGTGAGGTTTAATTCTCAAACAGGTACTAGGGTTATTACAGTGTTATAATGGTGAAATTACCATATATATATATATATATGTATATATATATATATACATATATATATATACATATATATATATATATATATATATATATATATATATATATATATATATATATATATATTATATTATTATTCAAGCAGACAAAAAGATTGGATCAGACTGGTATTGTCTTATATTCACTATTAAGAGACTCAGATTGGATTGGATTGAATTGGACATAATACAACCTTTATTAGGACTTTCCTAAGTTCCCTAATATTTTTGTAACATAACATAACATTTCACTCTCTAGTTGAAGAGAACTGCTGCAAAGCAACAGCATGTCAGCCGAGCCAACACAGCGTGGCACTTACCATGCTGTGCTCCCACAGCCTACCTCCACATTTACTGCTTTCATTACGCAAGTTTCTTTAAAGAGGTCTAATTTAAAGTGAACTTGCCAGGAACACTGATCTGCTAAAGCAGGAAAGCAAGCGTCCAGACAGTGAACGAGGTGTCAGCGAGATTAGTGTTCCTCCAGCCACATCTAAATGAAGATGAGCACATTTATCTCCCTCTAACACAGATCGGAGAAAAAGATCAGCGTCTCCCTCTCTTTCCGTCTCTCTTTTTTCTCTCTCTCTCTCTCTCTCTCTCACTCTTTCGCTCTCTCTCTCTCTCTTTCTTTGTCACACATACCGACACTCTCACGAGGCGGATCGCAAACACGAGCGGCGCAGCGTTTTTTCAAAGTCTATACTTCAAACCCTGTATACAGGTATAAATAGCAGAGACGGGGGAGCCGCGGCGTTCCGCTGTGGGCTTTGAAAATCAGGGGAGACACAGGGAAGTGTGTATTTGCTCGCCGCCTGCGCCGAAACCTTAACACCTTATTATCCTTCTCTAAGCTTGACCGCTTGCCCTTGAACAGCTAAAGGATGCGGAGTGTCAGGATTCTACGAGGCCGAGTCAGGAGAGGCCGTGCTTTTATTATCAGTCTCTAACCTGGTAGTGCTGGAGAAATACTCTATAAAGTGCAGCTCAAATGCCAATTGAATTCATATTTAATGAGCATCCCTGCAGTGCTTTCTCTATTAAGAGCCACTATCTAACCCTCTAAAATCTATGACCGAATTACTATGGCATTCACACACTGCATTCACTGCATTCACTGCGTTTTACAAGTTTTCCTCAGTGCATTTTACAGGATTTCCCCTGTAAATGTTCTTCTCTGTAAAAAAAAAATGGTCTTTTACACCAGTTAGATTAGGTCTATGGGCTATACAAAACATGTTCTTTGCACACAACATCACTCTCACATAAAGATAAAGAGATCTCACCAGCTCCATTCTTGCCAGTGCAAGCCCCTTTCAAAATGAGACATTTAAGGGCTCTGTCACTTTTATGCAAATAAGCTGTTGGTGGCCACAGAAAATGTAAACACTGAGCGTTTACTGTGGGAAAACACGAACAAGCTAGTTTATGCTTAAGAGCCACTCTCTAACTCTCTAAAATCCATGACCGAATTACTGTGGCATTCACACACTGCATTCACTGCATTCACTGCGTTTTACAAGTTTTCCACAGTACATTTTACAGGATTTCCCCTGTAAATGTTCTCCTTTGGAAAAAAATACACTAAAGTTGACATAGTATATGTCTTTTAAACCAGTTAGATTAGGTCTATGGGCTATACAAAACATGTGCTTTGCACACAACATCACTCTCACATAAAGATAAAGAGATCTCACCAGCTCCATTCTTGCCAGTGTAAGCCCCTTTCAAAATGAGCCATTTAAGGGCTCTGTCACTTTTATGCAATAAGCTGTTGGTGGCCACAGAAAATGTAAACACTGAGCGTTTACTGTGGCAAAACACGAACAAGCTAGTTTATGCTTAACTGCGATAGAAGCACAAAACTCATTATTAGAAAATACTTACGTCTCCCTCATCTGCTAACTTGCCACATACAGTAAGTATAGATCCCTCCCTCAGACGATGCACAGTGCTCGTAAAACCAACAGATCAAACTGATGAATCTTTAACTCTAGTGGGTGAGGATCTGATGGGGGAGGTTGGGTATTGTTCTTATGTATTTGTTGTTAGGCCATTTCAACGAATGGGTGCCATTTGCTTGGTATACATCTTTCAAATTAAACTTCTTTTTTAGTATCTTTTTTTAACTCTCACGTGACATTTAAAAATGTTCCTTTGATTTTCTATCCAAGAAAGATTTTATTTCAAAGCAATTGTTGATTGCATGTTCAAATAATTGATATTTATGACCAAAAAAAAAAAACACTCCTGTTGACGGCACTCAATCCTGTTACTGGAACTCACTGTTATACATGTTATACATAACATTGTAACACTGTAATTTCCTGGGGACAGAAATGGCACATGGAATAAGCCATTTCACTATCCTGTAGCTCTTATAGTTCTTATGTGTTTCCCTATTTTGTAACCATTCCCAAGCCGTCCCCTGAGGTAACACATCACGTTCAATTTACATACTGCAATCAGTGTACACTACCACTACAGACATATTACAGTAAATATGTCCATATTATAACTATGTGAAATGAAATATACCCATTACTTAAAGTGTGTAAGAAAGCTGTGACAGGCCAGTGATTGTGTCGAGTCTCAACACCCATTCATATGCTTCCAGGCTCTTGTCACTGCGGGAGGTGCATCTGTTCACCGCAGGAGTGGTACATTTCAGGCGATTTCTGCGAATGTGACGACCGGGAGTGCGACCAGCATGATGGCTTGATCTGTACAGGTACAGAGTTCATATACTCCATTTAACACCTTCATAATCCCTCTTAAGCCTTTTTTTTACAAGAAAAAAAAAAGAGCAACTGATTGTTCTGAGGTGAGAGCAGAAAAGTAAATACAGGAAGAAGGTACAGTGTTCTGGAGTAGTGCGTATTTAGCTCAATTTAGCATGAAACAAAGATAACTGGGTAATAAATCAGATAAACTGCACCTGCAAAGCCATTTAGATCAAACATGGAGGATCACGTCTCACAGTTTCTTTCTTGTGTGTCTCTTTCTTGTTTTATATTACCAAACAATACAATTTAGTGATTTGCTTGATTATACAGCTCTGGATAACAATTAAGAGAACACTTTGGTTTCTGAATCAGTTTCTCTGATTTTGCTTGTTATAGATATAGATTTAAGTAAAATAAACTTTGTTGTTTTATTCTCTATAAACTACAGACAAAATTGCTCCCAAATTCCAAATAAAAATATTCTCATTTAGAGCATTTATTTGTAGAAAATGAGAAATGGCTGAAATAACAAAAAAGATGCAGAGCTTTCAGACCTTGAATAATGCAAAGAAAACAAGTTCATATTCATAAAGTTTTAAGAGTTCAGAAATCAATATTTGGAATATGGAATAACCCTGTTTTTTAATCACAGTTTTTTCATGCATCTTGGCATCATGTTTTCCTCCACCAGTCTTACACACTGCTTTTGGATAACATCCATCTATATATACATCTCATATTACTGAGACATTGTTACTATATAATTAAATTATTGGAATAAAACAACGTTTTTTTGGTAATATGTCTATAACTGACATTTTGAAAAAAAAAAAAATTCTCTGCCTGCCTGCATGAAAGGGTTAATCTGGCACACACACACACACACACACACACACACACACACACACACACACACACACACACACACACACACCCACGCTCGGTTCTCCCAGCTCCACTGGTGCCTGTTCTTTCTGAAGGGTTTTCCTGAGTTGCTTTGATGTGACTCCAATTTGATTGGTGGATTAGATAACCCAGTGCCAGGCTTACACTGAGCTGTCCAATCAGTGAAGCCCCTGCTGCTTCATTCCCTACCTCCTAATATCCTTGGCTGGGTTTCAACACCTGAGGAGCTCTGTAGCCTCTGCAGAGAGTGTAGATATCCTCCTCAACACACCTGAGGACATGTTCAACCAACACTAACCCAAAACAAACCCAACACTCTCACACACTCTAATATTTCATTGGATCACATTTAGCCTTAATTGTGGCTTTAAACCTTCACTGTGGCATTGTTTCAATAATTCAGTGATTATTCAATCAGTGATGGTCTGGAGAGACCATGAAATAAGTGAAATAAACAGCAAATCAATGATTAAATATGCAAAAAAAAAAATTAAATAATGCATGGTTTTACACAAAAATGCTTTATTGGCTATTTGGCTCATTTACAGCATCAGTCAAAAGCTTTTTATTATTTAAAAAAAATCCACATTGTAGATTAATACTACAGTCATCTAAACTATGAAGAAAAATATATGGAATTATTTTGTAAAACAAAAATAATTTATTGTAGATTTTTTTAAATTTGAAGTTTGTAAATCTGCATTTAAACGTTTTTACTGTTTGTTTTTTTTGTCGGGTTTAGGTTTCAGTGTCAATCAACCAATTATCCTTTTCCACCCACACAAAACCGATAAGCTTAATTAAAAAAACAAGGCCTGAGCATAGTTGACAAAGCTGCTTGAGGTCTAGTGTGGAGTTTCCACAATCAGTGATGGTCTGGAGAGACATGTCATCTTCTAAAGTGAAATAAACAGCAAATCAATGATTAATTATGCTAAAAATAATAATAATAATAATAATGCATGTTTTTACACAAAGTTGCTTCATTGGCTAATTGGCTAAATTACAGCACCAATCAAAAACTTTTCGTTATTAAAAAAAAAAAAAAAATTCTGTATTGTAGATTAATACTACAGTCATCCAAACTATGAAGAAAAATAAATGTAATTATTTAACCAAAAAGCTTCATTAAAAACAAGGCCTGAGCATAGTTGACAAAGCTGCTCGAGGTCTAGTGTGATAGTTTTCCACCAATCAGTGATGGTTTAAAGAGACATGTTATCTGCTAAAGTGAAATAAACAGCAAATCAATCATTAAATATGCAAAAAAAAAATGCATGTTTTTACACAAAGCTGCATTATTGGCTAATTGGCTTATTTATTTTTTAATTTACAGCATCAGGCAAAAACTGTTCGTCATCCAAACTATGAAGATTAATAATAATAATAAGTTATTTTAGATTCTTCGAAATAGTTTGTAAGTCTGCATTTAAATGTTTTTTATTTTTTTTATTTTATTTTTTTTTTTTTTTTTCGGGTGTTGATTTCCTGCCTCGGGTGTCGGTTTCAGTGTCAATCAACCAATTATCCTCTTCCACCCACACAAAACCAAAAAGCTTCATTAAAAACAAGGCCTGAGCATAGTTAACAAAGAGAATTTGTAAATATTGGTTAAATGTCAGTGATTAGCATATTAGTGATTAGGGCATATGTCACGATTACCATATGCATAAGGAGTATTAAAACCATCTTCTTATGCTGCAAAGGGAACGCTCTCTCTTTTTTCTAGACGGAAATGCAAATACAAAGGTGCAAACAGAGCTCGGCTCATCCCAGGGCAACAGTAAAGCTCCCGACCTTTCTAACAGGGAGTATGACGATGCAAAAATGTGTCTGGCAGCTTGCGAATGCTAATTTGGCGTTGGCAAATTTAACGGCTTCTTCGGCAAGCGATTCTCATTACATGTAAATTGATGAGTGATGTGCAAAATGCAATGTATTAGGAATGGCTGCTGCTTAATTTCATGGGCCACAGATTAGAATTCCAAATGTTTGAGTGACGATGTGACACAGGGCTCCAAACATCTTTACTGAGGTACAATCCTGCCCCCCCCCCCCCCCCTCTTCAATATTACCAGCTTCATTCACACACAGCTAAAAACAGCAACTCCAGGGAGCTGGAAACACATCTATTTTTACTAACAAGCTCTTGGTTCATTATGATGCTAACAAGAGTTTGCTTACAAAAGTTTGCAGCAACTTTAGATAGTAGTGAGGAGTGAGCATGCTTTACTCTCTCAATTAAAAAAAAAGTTAAAAAAAAAAGTTATTTCAGTAATTCAGTTTCAAAATGTAAAACTCAAATATTTTATAGATGTATTACACACAGAGTGATCTATTTTAAGTGTTTATTTCTTTTATTGTTGATGATCTCAGAAAATGTAAATATTATATTATAAGACCAATTGGTACTTTTGACAGTGTGGGCAGTGTGCCAAATCCTGCTGGAAAATGAAATCCACATCTCCATAAAAGTTGTCAGTAGCAGAGGGAAGCTGTAAGATATGAAGTGCTGTAAGATTTTGTGGGAAAACAAAACTGCACTGACTTTAGACTTGATAATAAAACACAGTGGATCAACACCAGCAGATGACAGACATGTCTCTCCAAACCATCACTGATCATCAGTACATTTTACATTTCATTTAAAGTAAATCAAGGAACAAGAGTCTGGAGGAAGAGTGGAGAGACACACAGTCCAAACTGCTTGAGGTCTAGTGTGAAGTTTCCACCAATCAGTGATGGTTTGGAGAGAAATGTCATATTTTAAAATGAAATAAACTATATTTATAACTATATATTTGCTTTTGTTGGCTAATTTACAGCACCATTTAACATATAGCTTTTTATTAATAAAAAAAATCCTGCATTGTAGGTTAATACTGACATCATCCAAACTATAAGTAAAAACATATGGAATTATTTCGTAAAAAAAGGAAATATTTTAGATCATTCTGGATTTTCTCAGCTTTATGAGGTAGAGTCTCCTGGAATTCAGGCTTTCAGTTAACAGCTGTGCTGAACTCATCAAGAGTTAATTACTTGAATTTCTTGTCTCTTAATAAAGTGTTTGAGAGCATCAGTTAAAGTAAAGTAGTGAAGAGGTAGAGTTACAGGTATACAGTGAATAGTGAATATTTGAGTAATGTTCTAATCCAGATTATGAGAAGCAAGAACTAAGCAAGAACTAAGTAAAGAAAAAAAACTTTTAAGATAAAATGAAGGTCAGTCGATTCTGAATAAATAAAGAACTTTATCCTCAAGTATTCTCAAGTGCAGTCATTGCAAAGACCATCAAAAACAGTATAGTGATGAAACTGGCACTCATCAGGATTGCCCCAGGAAAGGAAGAGCAAGAGTTTTCTCTGTTGTACTGGATAATTTCATCAGAGTTACCAGCCTCAGAAACCACAGATAAGAGCACCTAAATGCTTCTTCACAGAGTATTTGGATTGTTTTTAGATCACTTTTAAGTCACTACATGATTCCTTATGTTTTCCTTCACAGTCTTCAGTCTTCTATTAACTCAATTTCTCTTCTTAATTCCAGGGAACGGCGTTTGTAACTGTGGGACCTGCGAGTGCTGGGACGGCTGGACAGGAAACGCCTGTGAAATCTGGGAGGGAGAGGAGTATTAGCGTGGACTGACACTTTCTAAAGACGATTTTATAAGATTTTATCATGACAGAAAAAGGGGCTGCTGCTCAAATTCATGGGGATGGGGATGTGAATGTTACGACCAAAGAGAAGCACTCTGAACCTGGAACATATATTTCTGGAACATGTTTCACTTATATATATATATATTTCACAGTATATAACAGAATTCATTGTACCGGTTACAAATTTTCTTTATTAAAACCATATTTTTTCCCCCCTTTTTTGTATGCGGGACACGCTGGTTTGTAGACACAATATCTTGTAATCCTTTATTTATATATATATATATATATATATATATATATATATATATATGTTCTCTAATACAGCTATATTAAACAGTATGTATGAAAAATAAATGTTTATTGGAATGCTTAAATAGTTGCAGAGAACACCACACAGCAGGAAGGTGCAGGTAGTAAATGGGCAGGATCCAAAATATATATATATATATGATATAATAATGATATAATATATATATATATATATATATATATATATATATATATATATATATATATATATATATATATATTATCATTATTATATCATATGCGACTCATATGAGACACATTGTTTAGTATTATTGAGTATATGTCATATTACATATAATTGTATGTGTGTTTAATATTGATCTGAGGTGAGTATTTGACCCTGTTATATGATTCTTAAAAGAAATACTTTGTTTGCTTTAGTCGTAGTAAAAGTTCAATGCATTAAAACTAAAACAATATATAAAGAAATATAAAAAAATATTTAAACCTTGAACTCAGGTGAATGAAACCACAAGCTTTTATTATTCCCTTTTTGATAGATAAGATAATAGAAGTTTAAACGTGTGAAAGTGTGACTCAAGGATTTGAAAATCTGTGAAATCAGTGCAAATGGAAACCAGTCAAAATGTTATATATATATATATATATATATATATATATATATATATATATATATATATATATATATATATATTATATATATAATATAATATTATATAAATATATTATATTATATTATATTATATTATATTATATTATATTATAAGTAACTCTTAAAAAATTCTGTTCAAATAAGGTGGAGTGGTGCATTTTTGCAGATGTATGATGCTTTGCAATAAAAAATATATATATGTGACATACATTGGAAATATACTTTGAAAATGATTTATCCATATCCATGGGTGATATTATTACGTAAGTTGATAATTGTAGTAGAGAAAAAAAATTAATGTGAGGAAAAATGTGCATGTGTAAATGTCCTTGGATGTCCTTCACGCATTTAAAGAATTTCACTAAACAAACAGAAAAAAATATATAATAATAAAATAAAAATGAAGTTCTGCTTTGTTGGCTAACCCATGCTGTTCGGTATCAGCCAATGACAGTTCAGCTCCTCAGAAAACATCAAAAGGACGGGGTGCAATAATATACTGCACTTAGTATTGCATTTAGTATAAGTTTCTTACTGACATTACAGTACACCTTTATATAAATATTTTATTCAATATGTTGTATCTGTGTATACAACCAACACAAACTGTACAGTGCAGACAAACTCTTTGCATATATGTATGTAAAATTAGCAGTACATACCAACATTTCTTGATACACATAGCCTACAACATGCAGTTCTTAAATGCCATCCTCTTCCCATGCAACAGATGAAACAGATGAAACAGTGGTCCAACTGAAGATGATACGGAAAAATTCAAATATAAAAAACGAAATAAATAGAAACGACAGAAACAACAGAAAGAAACGGATTTGTTCGATGATAGCTCCTGTTGACGAATAGGAATCAAGAATCGAGAATCGAGAATTAAAATCAACAACACACGACCTGCATGGAACAGGACCGACTCTGAAACATCAGCAAGAGAAAACGAACAAAATAATATATAAAATAAAGACAGACAGACAGACAGACAGACAAACAGACTAAAAGACAGAAAGACAAAAACAAAGATGTACACATTTACTCACCAGTCTTATACAAAAATAAATTCAACCTTCATATAAACCAGTCAACTGGTTCTCGCAGGGCCAGTTAGCCCAGCATGTAGAGTTCATTGGAGAGAATGATGATTAAAAGTGTTTTTTTTTTATATATATGTAAAAGTGGGACACCAGCCCTCAACTGGATTCCAAAATGGGTTTAAGCTCCTTGTCCTGTAATAGTACTGTACTGCATGTCATTCTAGCATTAAAGTAGCTTTATACAGACAAATATGTAAGACTAACTAATGTGCTTTAACTGCTTTAACACGTCCTAATAACAAACTAGCTCATAATCCCCATAAACTCCAGAAAATAGAATAGAAAGTCTTCGAACGAGGCCTCAAATATATATTCGCAGTAGATTTAGCAGCCCAGCTTCAGCTTACAGAACAACATTCGAAATCGTGTTCGTCAGAAAAACACGACGGAAATTCGGTAATAAGCAAGACAGGCTTCATAACAAATGGGATGGGATGATTGATAAGTGTCGGATAATAATAATAATAATTATAATAATCCTTGATAACAATTGGCAAATTGAAAGCGGAGATTAGACTAGATTATGATTCAGAACCAAAAAAAACAAAAGAAAACAAGTGCAATGATTCCAATCCAGAGTAAGATAAATAGAAATAGAAAGAGAAAGTATGAGAGAACTTTATATTATCATGCCCATTCAATGATGCTGACCTAAACAGAGACTAATGATCCATCCATTATATCCATTATGCTGTCCTCATACCATACTTTGGTCCTTAAGGGAAAAAAAAAACATGCAGGTGATTAATTCATAGGTACCCTTGTTAGTTTATTTTTTATATATTTTTTTAAAGTTTTTTTTTTTCGTTTGCTTTGTTTTATAAGAACAATATACAGTACTCTCATCATGACTGCACGACTGCAGTCGCAACCATCCAGGAGTTCCTGTACTAAAAAGGCAAAATCAATCATCGGTTGTTGATTAGTGCTGTTGATTAGTGATGAGAATGAATTTTAGTCACAGTGAGCAAAACTGAAAAAACTGAACTGGGCGGAGTGGACGAGCGAGCTTTTGTTGTATTAAAGTGCTGCCCACTGCACTTAACTGGTTGGAATTGGTGGTTCTGAATTCTTGGACATACAGAATATATTTATATATATATATATATATATATATATATATATATAGAGAGAGAGAGAGAGAGAGAGAGAGAGAAAGAGAGAGAGGAACTTTGGTAAAATTCAGGATTAACCTCAGAGTGGACTGAGAATTAGTGTAGAACTGTAGTTTGTATTGTATTGTGTGTTTTAGTGAATTGAATTAGATTGTATTGTAAGTATAAGCTACTGTTTGTGCATCTTTGTCTCTGTGTGCATCTGTATGTGTGTGTGTGTGTGTGTGTGTGTGTGTTTGCAGAGGTGGAAAGTAATGAATTACATTTACTCAAGTTACTGTAATTGAGTAGATTTTATGAGTAATTTGTATTTTTTTGAGTAGTTTTGAAAATAGGTAATTTTACTTTTACTCAAGTACATGTTAACAAAAGTAATTTACTTTGCTACATTAGAAAACTCCCAATTACTGAGTACAAAATAAAATGCTGGGAAAAAAAAAACAATTGTCTGTTAAACTAAAGAAATACAGTATATAGTCACCTATATGACCATAACTTTTTAACAGTAAAGAAAAAAAATTAATCATAGAAACCTATAACACTTGCTCTTGAAAATGTTTTATGGGGGGTCTGAACAAATACTGCCTCAAAGGTGCAAATTATTATGTGGAATAATAGTTCATTAAAAACAATTTAATTTATGATTTGTTTTACTTTTTTACATCAAATAATTAAAAGTAACTATGTAAATTTTACTCAAAGTACATTTTAAATTGAGTACTTTTTTACTTTTACTCGAGTAGAATTTTAGATGGGTACTTTTACTTTTACTCGAGTAGAGTTTTAGATGGGTACTTTTACTCGAGTACATTTATAGATGGGTACTTTTACTCGAGTACATTTATAGATGGGTACTTTTACTTTTACTCGAGTATATTTTTAGATGGGTACTTTTACTTTTACTTGAGTAAATTTTTAGATGGGTACTTTTACTTGTAAGTAGAATTTTAGCAAAGTAAAGGTACTTTTACTTAATTACAATTTTTCAGTACTTTTTCCACCTCTGTGTGTTTGTATCTCTGTGTGTGTTTGTATCTGTGTGTGTGTGTGTGTGTGTCAGAGAGAGAGAGAGATAGATAGAGAGATAGAAAGAGAAATTGTTTTCTCTGGGGAGGGCATGAGGCACCTTTAACCCAGCACAGACTGGGTACATGTTTTTGCATGCTGGGTTAGAGGTCATCACAGGCACACCATAGGCCAATATGAGCAGTACTGGACTCTGCATGCTGAGCTAGGAAAGAAAGTCTCCTTATTTAACTGTAGTATCTAGTCAATATTAAAAATCTATTTTTTTTAAGCTTTTTTTTTTTAATCGTATACAGTGAAAACATTTGTCATATATAATAATAATAAGCCATCTCTCGCTTTGCATCACACTGCAAGAACAGAACACAATACTAACCTTGCCCATGCTTTTTGCTGAACGGAAAGAGGATGCAGCCAACAGCAATGTCAACGTCGCCTACTTTTAAAAGTACCCGGCCACTTTAACACGCTGCCTCTGAGAGCAGATTTATCCTACGTTACGTTACGTTGCATTACGTTACGTTGCGTTACGTTACGTTGCTTTACGTTAAGGCGGCTGTTTTCCGCCTGGATCACCAGCCTGTAGACTGTAGCCCGGCTGTAGTAGCTCGGAGAGGAGATGGCGCACGAGGGACCGGAGGCCTACAAGGCCTATAGATGTTCCTAGAGCCTGCGCTCTAAACTAAAAGAGTAAAGATGTAAAGAAGAAAAATAGAACTCGGATTCCTCTCGTACTTTACTTTGGAGACTGGGCCTGGAGGCGCTTGCTAGCTCTCACATCTTCACATGTTCACTTATTCACTTATTCACTTGTTCACATGTTCACTCTGAAACTATTCAGTATCGATATGTTTAACGCCACGCACAACGGACGCTGCTCGAGCGAACGCTGGTGGAAATCACAAGTGCTTGGCCAGCCACCGCCACGTCTCCTTTTTTTTTGGGCACTAAAGTAAAAAAGAGGACGGGGATCAGGCACAGTGCCTGTGACAGCGACCACATCTGTGCTCCACAGTGTCTCTGTGGTGACAGGGTTTGGCTCACCAGTCCTCCTGAATGATTCCCTGCAAAACAAGCCGCCACCGGCCTGGCATCTCAGCCCTACACACGCACATCGATATATATATATATATATATATATATATATATACTTATATACTTATATATATATATCATAACAAATATATATATATATATATATAAGTATATATAAGTGTAGGGGTGCACCAAAAGAACTGTTAAGATGTGTGCACTCAAAATGCAAAATGAAAGTGAAAGTAGTAGAAAGTAGTAGAAAAAGGAAAGAGACGAACCAAATTAACTAAAAAATAAATAAATGAATAAATAAAAAAATCACACATATCCCCTGCTGTAGTGCTGTAGAACAACTCGACAAAAAAACAAAAAGGAATGAGAAAGAACGATAGAGACAGAGACACATAGAGAGAGAAAGCTTGATAAGATCGAGCAGGAGACACTGGAGGAGAAACAGACCCTATAAAAAAATCTGAGGACAGCGACGACAGTCCTGTGTTTTTCTTGCAGTTTCTCGCAGAAGTCCGTCTGTAGTCAGTGCGCATTATTTCCCCAGAGCGTAGCTGGTGTTCACTGTGTATAGAAAATAGATCTGAAATAGACACCGCCATCACAGGGCTCCAAAAAACACAAACAACTAAAAAAAAAAGACAAAATAAGAATTATAGTAATTATAAGAAGGAGAAGAAGAAGAAGAAGGATAGAGACGTCATCACACGATGCACCTGCAGCTGCTGTCCCTCTCAGTCCTTCAGTCTTTCAGTCTTAAAGTCTTTCAGTCTTTCATAGATTGTCACAGTCATAAGGAACAAAAATAAAATAGAGGGTGGGAGTTTATTGTGTTTTCTAGGGAAGCAGGAAAAAAGGCATTCCGTATCCGGTAGAGCATTTATTCATTCATTTATTTATTCATTCATTCCATGGTTGCGGGTTGATCCGCCGCTGCGTCCGGTCGGATCCTCCTCCTCAGCGCTACTCTTGGCCGCGGCTTCTGCGATCGATCTGCCGAGTGGAGGAAAAGAGTCAGAGGAGGAGGAGAAGGAGGAGGAGGCGCTGGAGAAGAAGAGGAAGAGGAAGAAGGAGAAGGAAGAGGAGGAGCTGGAGGAGGAGAAGAGGGGCTCGTCTGGACCGGATCCACAGACGAGACAGGGAGAGTCTCGCTCTCTCTCCGGGGTCAGGGGGGTCTCTGCCGTGGTCTCCGCGGCCGGGCTATGTGCTGGGCTTGCTGGCGGGCTTGCTGACTGGTTTGCCTCCGTTCATCACGGCCGGCTCGTTTGTGCTTTTACTCGGAGGCACGGCGGCCTTGGGCACTGACTCCCCGACGTCGTGCAACGATGGCTCCCGGTACATCGCGACTGCAAGAGAACAAAGAGAACAAAAGGACTTTCAGTTGTTCAGCGGTCATTCAGTTGTCCATAACCTGTACAATAGAGAATGGGGCAGGGTCCCTTTAAGAGAATGACATTCCTAGTTAGTAGCTAACAATCAGTGCAGCTCTCAGCCAATAGGATCACTGGAGTGATTAAGATTAAAGCTGTAGAGAGGCTTGAGCAACTAATTGCTTCAGTGCTCTGCTGCTAAAAAGACTGTACAGACCATTTGTTTAACGTTCCTCTCTCAAAAAACAAAGGCATTGCAACTATGATCTGAAGAGCACTGATTCGAATCCTGTTCATGTAGCTTGCCATCGGCTACCAGAGCCCTGAGAGAGCACAATTGGTCTTGCTCTCTCTGGGTGGGTACAGTAGATGGCACTCTCTCTTTCCCCTCATCACTCATAGGGTGATGTGGATCAGCACAAGGCTGCACCTGTGAGCTGATGTATCAGAACCGAGTAATTGGCCGTGTAAATTGTGGGGAAATAATGGAACAAAAAGTTACTTATTTAAGCATTACTGTTATATTATATTATATACAGCTCAAGATCTACTAAGAAAAGATGTGCTTTATTTGTATATTTTTTCACTCTGCCCTAACAATGTTTTTTAGATTTGGGTTGATAATTAACTTTTTGTATGGTCTAAATATTGACTGGATCTTCTTGAACAGCTTGTGTTAGTGCTAAATGATTGCAATGATCGTTAATAAAATTGTTTAAAAATAAATGATCTTCTGCAATCTGTGTGACTCAATAACTCAAGACGCTACAGTTTTAAGTGAGCACATCATATAAAAGTAATACTAATCCTGTTGAAACTGGTCTTTTAGTAATGCAACAACATAATCTTTCTTTTTTTATTTTTACCTGTTTTTTTTGCTTATATTATAATATCTCTAAAATAACTCTGCATCAACAATAATAAAGATTAGTTTAAGAATAATAAGTCGCACTCATGTCTCATAATGCTGTTTCGCTCTGGGCTAATTTTGTGGCAGTTTGGGGAAACTCTTAGCGATATTTAATCTCACAGATATTAGCATTAGCATAATTGTTATTAATATACGAATGCAAGCTATATAGAGCAGTAATGAGCCTGTAAATAACCAAAGCCCATAATAATAATAATAATAATAATAATGCCTGCTGTCACCACATCCGAACCGGCGCTCTCTCTGCTTGAGCTAGAAGACAGCGTTCATTAGGGCGGCTCAGACAGAGCCTGTGTGAGTTTGTCAAAGTTCAGGCAGGCTGTCAGAGAGTCTGCGGCTTATGCTAAGTTTCTGTACAGAAGGGAGGCCTGTTCTTCAGGGACACATTCGGCTGCTTATATAACCGAAACTCGGCTTCACCATGAACCCCAAAACCCCTCGTTCTACACCGAGCTGCTGCTGAGATCCTGAGATCCTCCCTCTTTATTATCTCAGGACCCACTCAAGACCTTCCTGCGTCTGAAGCCACATAATGAACACAAATCAGTCAGCAGTCCGTCTGCAGAACAGCAATAAAGAGTGGATATTTCTCACACCCAGACAGAACCGTCCTTCCTGATCCCTCACAAACCAGCACTGTAAATTATACACTGCAAAAAAATCAATCTTAGCAAGTGAAATTTTCTAAATTTGCAGGAAATATATTTTATTTTTTTCTGTGATAAGACTTTTTTTTTGTCTTACTAAGCATTGTGTTAGAGCAAGTGTTAGATTGTTTTGCTTATTTTAGGGATAATTATCTTAATCATTCTTACTTAGAATTTGTATCTTATTTTAAGTCATTTGAACCCAAAATAAGCACAATCAAGCAGCAATCAAGTTATTCGGATTCTCGTGTCCAAAAACAGGGACATTTTTGCTTGATTTAGGTGTTACTTCACTCATTTTGAGACTTTGCCATTGCTTTTTGTAAGAAATCTTACTAAGAAGAATTTGCTTACCCCATTGGCACATTTTTTTCTTCTTAATATACATATATTTGTCTTAATTTGCAGATATTTTGTCTAGTTTTTGCCAATGGATTTTTTGCAGTGTATGATTCTTACTTACACATTCTTACATAGAATTTCCACCATATTGTAAGTAATTTGAACTCAAAATAAGCACTAAAAGTCACCAGTTAATTTACTCTGATTCTTGTGTTCAAATTTAAGCCACAAAATAAGGAATTTTAGCTTGATTTGAGTTTTACTTTACTCATTTTGGGACTTTGTGATTGTGATTTGCTTACTGTATTTGTTTGCTTAATTTAGGCATTTACGTATCAATATACATTTATTTGGTCTAGTTTTGGCCAATGGAATTTTTGCAGTGTACAAGCCACCCATCATTACAAATTAAATATCAGACAGGGAATAAAGATCCACACACCAGCCTGAGCAGAAGCATGTCTTCATGGACTGAGAAAAGAATGGCATTTTATACTGTATATCGTCGCTGTCCAATGAAAAACAAGTATCTCCATTTTGGCCAGTTGTTAGTTTACTACATAATATGAACAGACAAACTGTCCCTTACACTGTAACAAAATTGCTTGATGAACGGACCAATAGAATTTCTCCAAAATGATCTGAAATAAACTCTTTTTACATTGACTTCCATTGAAAGTTTACAAGGTTTTTTCTCTCTCCTGTAAAGTTGCGGTTTTGGAGATGTTGGACAGCAACGATATACAGCTCTGAAAAAAATTGAGAGACCACTTCGGTTTCTGAATCCGTTTCTCTGATTTTGCTATTTATAGGTTTATGTTTGAGTAAAATGAACATTGTTTTTTCATTTGATAAACTACGGACAACATTTCTCCCAAATTCCAAATAATAATATTGTCATTTAGAGCATTTATTTGCAGAAAATGAGAAATGGCTGAAATAACAAAAAAGATGCAGAACTTTTAGACCTCAAAATATTATTTGGTGGAATAACCCTGTTTTTTAATCACAGTTTTCATGCATCTTGGCATCATGTTCTCCTCCACCAGTCTTACACACTGCTTTTGGGTAACTTTATGCTGCTTTACTCCTGGTGCAAAAATTCAAGCAGTTCAGTTTGGTGGTTTGATGGCTTCTGATCATCCATCTTCCTCTTGATTATATTCCAGAGGTTTTCAATTTGGTCAAATCAAAGAAACTCTTCATTTCTATTAATATATAACATACGATCAGTATATCAGTATATCTATTAGCTGCTGAGGAAAACTATTGAATAATCAGTCAAATGTGACAGTCTGAGACTTACACTGATAGAAATTCCTCTAAAGTGAGCTGAGAAGAATCCAAAGTACCTAACCTTTGGCTCATTATCAGAAACGCTCTGCATTGTTTAAAGAACATTAAGTGAAAGTATTGCCTCCTGTGAGCTAATGCGCCTCATTATGATTCCTCAGTGTATGAGTGAACTGCCAGCAAACCCTCCCCTGAGTTCAGCACAGGACCCAGAGCGATCATTACCTTCTAATGGCTTGGGCAGGAAGTGAGCAGCTGGTTTGGTTTTCTTCACACGGTTGCCCTTCATGGCCTGGCCCTCTTTATTGAGGCCCAGAAACCAGGCTCTCCCTGACTCCTGCTGTCTGTACAACATGGACGAGTAGATCACGTAGTAGTTCTCAAATACAGACTCTTTAAACTTGCACTCCGCCGTAAAGAGTTCCTGCAGGAGGGGAGAAGAAAGAGAGGACAGTGGTCAGAATTCTCCTTTTAAACCATTATTTTAATATACTTTTATTACAGAAAACTACACTTCATTTGCTTCACAATAAACTAATTAATGAATGAAGCTCAAATTATATAGCGCCTTCTAGAAACCCAAGGATGCTTTACAGTTTACAGGCTTTACACACAACCATTCATACTGAGCATTCATCATCCACACACCAGTGAGAAGCAGCAGCCAATAGCGCACAGCGTACTCTTAACCGAAAACAACTACCACCTGGTGGAAAGTAATAGTGTTTTGCATCACAATGATATTAAAACATTTCTCATACATTTTTTAGAACATTATACAGTGAATAGCCCAATTAGAGTAATGTTCTTACGCATATAATGGCAAGAACTGCTCAAATAAGTAAAAACAAAAAAAAATTATTTAAGAAATGAAGGGCAGTCAATCTGAAAAGAAGAATTTCGCGATCTTTGAAAATATTCTCAACTGCAGTCACCGCAAAGACCATCAAAAACATAATGATGGAACTGGCACTCAGCAGGACAGACCCAGAAAAGAAAAAGCAAGGGTTCCCTCTGTTGTACAGGATAAGTTAATCAGAGTTACCAGCCTTAGAAACCACAAGTTAACAGCTTCCCAGATAAAAGTTTACAACTTTTTTGTAGAAAAGTTTCTACATGATTTCTACATGTGTTCCTGCGTAATCTGGATGACTTCTGTTATAATTTACAAAGTATAAATCCAAATAAAAACACTACATGAGAAGGTGTGTCCAAACTTTTGACTGGTACTCTGCTTGACATTGTAATCATCTAAAAATCACTGATAACTAAAATATTATTTTGTTTTTTTTTTAATAAAAGTAGCACTAAAATGCTGCTGAACAGTAACTATATTCCTGTATATCCTTTCTCCATTCCTTGTCTGTTAAAAAAGCTAGTCTCAGATTTTATGAAGGAAGAGCTAATATGAAAAGCTGTGATTAAGCTGATCTTTAAGCCCTAAAAGAAATGATATAACTCATCCTCTCCTTGTCTGCCAGCCAAATATAAAACTCCCTATAAGAGATGTTCTTGTTTTAATTAAATCGGCAGATTCGAGAGCTGGAGTCTCATCCTATCAGCAGGAGCTCAGCACCTGCTCAAATTATGAGTTTCAGACATCTTATAACATCTCAATGACTCTACTAAACACAAAAATAGAAAGAAAGATGTCGGAAGGATGAAATTATATGCTTTCTTGATGTTAAAATTATTATAATTAATGATAATGTCACTTATATAAGACTTTCATGACCTTTAAAGATATTTATGAAGGCTTATTTTCAGGTAATAACAAGAATAAGGCCAATATATAAATATATAACTCTGGAAAAAATAAGAGATCACTTAATGATGATGTTTTTCCTTGATTTTACCAAATTTAAAACCTCTGGAATATAATCAAAAGGAAGATGGATGACCACAAGCCATAAAACCAATCTGAACTGCTTGAATATTTGCACCAGGAGTAAAGCAGAATAAAGTTATCCAAAAGCAGTGTGTAAGACTGGTGGAGAAGACCATGCTCTCAAACAAGTATCTCTAAAACAGTAGCTTTACAGGAGAAGGATTAAACCGTATTAAATTTCAATGGAAGTCAATGTAAAAAGAGTTCATTTTAGGTCAATTTAAAGACTTTTCATTGGTCCATTCATCAACAAATTTGGGCACAGTGTAAGGGGAAATTTGTGTGTTCAAATTATGTAGAAAACTAAAAGTCGACAAAATAAAGATATTCAGTTTTCATTGGACAGCAATGATATACTCTATACGATGTGTATATATAAGGAAGGGGCCCAAGAACAGATCCCTGTGGTATACTAGATCTAACAGCGTTATCACAGGATTATGAGAGCCAGTTTTTTAATCAAGTTTTTATTGAAAGTTTTATAGATGTCAGGAGCTGGAACAGGGAGAGGACGCAGAGGCGGACGCAAGTGCGAGTTACATTTATTAACATACATAAAAGAAAAACAAGAAACAGATCAGAGAAAACACGGGGATCACGAAACCTGACTGACGTCAACAACGCACAATCACGGACGAAGGTAACCAGTAGAGGGGGACTATTTATACCAACGGACACAGACTAGAAACAGGAAACACCTGGGAAGAGAGGGCGGAGCTACAAAACAGGTAGGCCACAGGGGAGGAGACACAGGATAAACACAAGGAGAGTAAATAAACAGACGAAATACATGAAAACGTGACAATAGACACCTTACCCACAACCATTTCTCCCCACCCAACCACCACAAGTATACACAATATATACATAAAATAGACATAGTCTAGTACTAGGAAATAATATTGGTAAAATAAGGATCTTCACATCTTAAATTCCGTTCAATCATATACTCATTATTATAACTAGAAGATAATTAAAGTAAAGGATATCTAAAAAGAAATGTAACCAGTGTGTAACAGAAAGCGAATGGGGTTGAAGCCAGAGTTGAAAAATATTTTTTTAGTGGCTGTCAGATCAGCCAAGAAAACTTTCTGTACTCTTTTTGCCATAGGAAATGTAGAACTATCAAATAAAAAAGATGCAAAGACGTTTTTTTTGGAAAATGTGTAGCAGTTAAAAAAGAGAGAATTTGAATTACCTTATTCCAGAAAGTATGCATAAAAGTACCTAAAATATTATTATTACAGAAAGTACAGTAGGGATGGGTGGCTAATCCCATCAGGTATATTTCTGTGGGGTTATATACATTTTATGAGAGCCAGTGGTTATGTATGATGATCACCAACAACATAAGACCACAATACAGAAAGGCCTGGGCCAGTAATGCCAGCAAAACACAATTTAGAAATGAAAAGATTGTGACTAATAGTATTGCTGGCTGCTATTAGACATAGAAAAATCAATATATTAGAAATTAAGCTGTCAGTAGAGAGCAGCAAATCAGTCACTGCTTTAACAAAGGCAGGCTCTGTACCCTGTAGTGTTTAAGGATGCTGAGGTGAAATTCCATCCGAATTGAAAAGGCTGAAGAGGCTGTCTTTAGGAAAGCTGACACTTTGCTGGAGTAAGCCTTTTTAAAAGTTTGCATGGGTTTAAGTCGGCTGGTTGTTAAGTTCGATTTGTGTAGGAGTCTTAACCCTTAAAATTGACACTCTTAAATAAAAAGTCCCCACTTTTTTTGTATTATTTTACCAAGACTTCTAGACTTACAGGTAATTTCATCATCAGCATTCATTCCTTTTACCTGCAAGTAGCAGCCAGTGTTTAAATATGAATGCTCTAATGGAAAACGGAGGTGATAAGAGGTGCCCTTTTGTTGCTTAAAAGCTTAGTTATATATTTAAAGTCCTTACTTCAAATGCTGACGTAAAGATACCACTGATTTATGTTCCTCCAGCTCAAAGATATGCAAGTGGTCATTTATACTACTTTAGCCTACTTACTCTCCTAGCCCTGCCTTGCATTACTGCCTATTACTCTTAGAAAAAATATTTTGCTCAAATTTGATGTTGGATTTCTCAGGAGATGGATTTGTGCATCTCACTTAGGGATCATTTATAGAGATCCACTTGGTCACAGACATTTTCCCTAAAATTTCCCAGGAGAAATAGCATTAGACAAATATTAGGCATAAGAAACTTCGGAACCACTTTAAAATAAGACTACCTATATAAAGGGTTTATAAATGGTTTACAATTAGTTTACTAATGGTTACTAATTAGGTTGTAAATGCCTTAAAATCATTAATAATCAGTTATAACACATACGTGGAAAGGGCAACAATGACCTGTTGTTTGACAAATAGTGAACTATATTACACTGCCATCTATATTATGGCCTTTCTACGTATGTGTTATAACTGATTATTAATGATTTTTAAGGCATTTACAACCTAATTAGTAACCATTAATAAACCAATTGTAAAGCATTTATAAACCCCTTATAAAGGTAGTCTTATTTTAAAGTGGTACCGAAACTTCTGAATTTAAAAACAAGTCAAAATTCAGAATCTGGTTTTAGACATATTTAAACCCACAACCTTGCCGTCAAGCTTTTCTTCAAGCCATAAAGCTAGCAACATCATTCAGACTTTAAGAGCCAAAGCTCTTTAACAGATTTATTTCAACCAACAAGAAGTTGTCATAGACAATAACACCTTATGTGTTTGTACAATTTCAAGTGTAAAGATTTCTGTCTTTAGGTTAATGATTGTGTCCCAACCCAACAGTGGCAACCAACAATCTTCTGTAGCACAGCTTTTGTAGTAAAACTTTACAAGAAGCACTGACACAGCACGTGCTGCAGAGCTGCAAGCACAGGAGGCTTCGGCAGGAAGCTAGAGACGATCCACAGGCTCTGCTACATCCTGCTATAGTATGAAGAAAGCCTGGTGCTTCACCATTCAGCCTGAAGCACTCAGTCTCAGTTAGCACGCAGTCAATGAAGCCTTCCTTTAGTGTTTAATCAAGGGGACTGGAGGGCCCTCCAAAACACATCCGAGATCAGCCCCCTTACATAATGCAATTTCATCCCATTTAGTCAGCCATCACATCTCCCCAACGTGCCATTTAGTTCCTGTCTCCTCTCGTCCTCCAGCCTCCAGTAGCTACAGGTTGTCTGAAGTTGACAGGGAACAATTTAACAAGCAGTAATAACAGAGTGTGGGAATTGCCTGCGTGTGAAATAAAGAAAAAAAAAGAAGAAGAAGAAGAAGAAGAAGAAGAAGAAATAAGCAAATGGACTTTTTTAAATTCATACAGTAATGGGTTGCTTGTTAAGACGTTGCTTTGCACTTGTTTTAAGCTCTCATATAAAAAGGTTGATGTGTGTTTTGTATTTCTCCGTGTTTTAA
This sequence comes from Astyanax mexicanus, assembly GCF_023375975.1. Classification (NCBI taxonomy): domain Eukaryota; kingdom Metazoa; phylum Chordata; class Actinopteri; order Characiformes; family Acestrorhamphidae; genus Astyanax; species Astyanax mexicanus. The sequence continues at coordinate 3,776,608 of NC_064418.1, read as the reverse complement.
CAGGGCATTAGCAGGTTCATATCTGTTTTGTTTACAACAGATTCATTGGGAACACTTTGGATTTGCTTTGCCACGTTACAAGCATTAGCTTGTCAAGTCGTGATGGATCTGCTGTTTAATCAAAGAGGTCTGTTATTGCCGCCTATTATGTAACACTCCGGGATTTAATAGCATGTGTAAGTAAGCATCCGCTCGTTCCAGGGCTGGAAACAAGCACAGAGAGAGTCGTGATTCCCGGATTTATGAAGTGGTGTAGTTAATGAATTGACAGAGGGAGCCAACAAACTTTAATCAATGCAGTAAATTGCACAGTAATGCAATACGCAGGACACAGCGTTCATGGATGGAAACAAGAATTGACGGGAGGGAGGAGGGCGCTGAAAATGAATGACTGTGTTTGAGCCGTCTTTCACAGATCAGCTGTGATCACCAGACATGATGGAATTGGCGTCACGCCTCTTAATGTATTGACTTTGTGTTAGTATGTTGACAGGGACTGTGCTGTAAGATTCCTTGAGATAAAGAGCTTAGTACCATATTAGGTAATATTGTATTACTAAAAGAAAGGATTGATTCAGAATAAATAAATGAAGTAAAGTTCACTAAAAGAAAGGATTGGCTGAAGTTCAGTTCACTTATTTACTCTATGTGACATTTAAGTCTTAAAACCGAGTTAAAGTTACTTAACCCTTGTGTGGTGTTCGGAATCTGTGGGACCCGTTTTCATTTTTCATCAAATGATACTAAAAAAATATTTTTTCTTACTCAAACTCATTGGCATTGGCTCATGTTTTGTGAAAAACATTTTCGATAAACACACACTGTACACAATATACACTGTACATACACATTTATATTACATACAGTATGTTTGGACAAGGGCTAATAAACATTGCTTCATTTGTAAATTTGAAACTAAACAATTTTTCTACTCATATCTTGAGTTAAATTCATTTTCTTTTACATTTTATTTAAAAAAACGAATAAAAAAATAGCACTTTTTGAAAGAAATGTAACATAAGAAAGGTAAAGGGCAAATATTAACCATGTAAGCTGTTTATATTGCTTGCAATTTAGGTGAAGTAAGCATGTGTAAAGCATTTTAATGTAAAATTGCTTAATTTTGCTGAATTAAATACAAGTAACAAAGTAAACGAGTAACAAAAATATGAACACCACACAAGGGTTAAATTTATCTGAAATTAATTTAATTAATAAAAGCAAATGCAGAAAGTTGCGAAACCTTTTTAAAGTAAATTTTACTCACCATTTTTTTCAGTGCATGTCTTTAGCCATGTCATTCTACTTTATGCAGAAACAGAAATAATAAATAAATAAATATTCTACACTCATATGGAGCAGATATACAACATTCAGGTCAGTCATCATTCGTATATTTGCATATTGTATTGCATATCAACTTCTCTTCAGGTCTGTTACTGCATGAGACGATTGTCTGTATGACACAAAGCCAAACATCACTGAAGGCAGATGCAGATAACAGCTCCACCGCCTCGGCTGCCTGCATCACTTCAATGAGGTACTTAATTAAAGATTGGACTCATCAGGTGAGGCGTATCACCGGATGGCTGGTTACAGTAATTAGTTAGATAGTTTTGGATAGAGCACACTCAACACGGATTTCCAAATCAACGCAACGGCACCAGACTTTCAGCTCAGCACCACGACACAGAGCCAGCAATTAAAACTAATTACACTGTTTTACATTGCAAATATTCAGCTGAACAACACTGTGGGTGAGACACTATTTAAAAAAAATCTGTCAATGTGTTTTTTAATTTTCTTTTTCTATTAGATACACAGAAGTGTTTATTGCATTTACTGATCATTTCTAAAGCACATCTTAATGCATCGTTTTGATGTTCAAAAGTTTCTTTGATTGTTTTAAATCCTAATCCTTTTATTTATAGATGATTGTAGATTGTAATGTGAAGATTGCGCAGAAGATGCTGAGCGATCTGTGCAGAAATGTCTCTTAGCTTATGTCGAAGCGTCTTTGATGTCACGCACAAGTCATTTTGACACAACAAGAAATGCCTGGTGCTTGCAAATAAGGCGGCGCAGTTCACAGTCACGGTAAATGAAAGAGCAAAGAAACAGAATCCATCAGAACGGAGAATAACAGTCAGAGCTGACAGCTGCAAGTCCCCCAATCTAGACATTTAGATGCTCACAAAGAGAGTATCTTCATAACTTCAGTCATCCCTCTTGATACCAATATTCTTTAAAAACTCTCAAAACATTAATGGGTGGTGTATTTATTTATATCTTCAGAAAGATAATGCCTGAGTCTTTGAGAAAAACAGAATTTCTTTACTCTTTTTCTTCTATAGTTCTAGCTCTAAAGTGCAGGAAGGTGGAGAAGTGTATTGGTCTGAATACCTCAACCACTGTACTTTTTTTTTACTTGGAAGGCAGAACATCATTGCTGTCCAATGAAAAACTAAAACTAAGTCTCTCCATTATTTTTTGTACATTTTTAGTTTACTATAATTTGAACAAAAAAATAAATATCCCTTACACTGTGTCAAAATTTCATGATAAATTCACATTTAAAAATTATTATAAATGACCTGCAATAAACTCTTTTTACATTGACTTCCATCGAAAGTTTAGAAGGTTTTATCTCATTCACGTAAAGTCTCTATTTTGGAGATACTTATTTTTCATTGGACAGTGACATTATTTGTTTTGTCTGTAAGAAACAGGTTTGTATTTAGTTCTGAAAAAGGGTGATTTACTAAAAAAAAAAAATACTCTTAAAAATTCTTCTCTTGAGCATCAAATCAAAAAATAAAAAAGTGCTATGTAGAGTTATATAAAATTACTTTTTGAAGCATGTTACTACTATCATTACACAGGGGTGCACATGGGTTGGATTGTGGAAAAACACAAAAAAATTATTAGTTATTAAAAAAAAAATAATAATAATAATTTTTGTATAAAAATTCTAAAAAATGGTCCCCCTAGAGGATGGCTTGGACATGTATTATATTTTTTATTTTATTTAAATTTTTTCCCATTTTCTTCCAATTTTGCTTGGCCAATTGTCCCACCTATTCAGATGTTACTTGGTTCTGATACATCTGCTCACAGACGCAGCCTTGTGCTGATCGTCATCACCCTAGAAGTGATGAGGGGAAAGATCGCCATCTACTCACCCAAAGAGAGCAAGGCCCATTCTGCTCTTTCAGGGCTCTGGCAGCTGATGGCTAGCTGCATGACCGGGATACGAACCAGCAATCTCTTGATTATAGATTTTTTTAAAGTTGGAGTGTACGGAAATGGTCGTGACCAGCTATGCCTGGCTATACCTGTCCATTTAAATAGATAAGCGACTTAAAGTAGCATAAATCAACATGCTTATCAGGCGGGTTCCTGTTTTTTTTAGCACTGCTTAGCTTTTAGCTTACATAGGACATGGCAAACATCATAGGAAACGATACTAAGACCTGTGCCATGGCATGTGGTATGCTAGTGTAATAAATAAATCATAAACTTTGGCTTATAAAAAGAAGCTGTTCTGTAAGATTAAGATTTCATTGCACCCTGAATGTGCCCTCCCTTAAACCCCTCAGCCCGTGTCCTCCCCACAGCCTGTGCACACTGCGCTCTCGTGCTGTGAGTCTGTGACGGCTTCGGCTTCCCTGTGAAAAGGGTGTGATGGGTACACCTCCTACACTTCACACCACTGAGAGTGTGAGCGGCTGCCAGGGGTGGCGGCGGCGGCAACAGCAGTGGCAGAGGGAGTGGCTGGTCGATACCAGCAGCTTAATAGAAACTTCTGTTTAAATTCTGCGTTCCTGACAACGGTTTAGACGGGTGACAAACGTCAGACCTGGAAACTTTATTAGCTAGAAGCTCAGGGCTGCTCTCCACTGATGCTCTCTTCCTGACAGCCCTTCATTTCCACAGCCTCCTATTAAAACAGCACCTACCTTTCCTCTGGGTTACCATGGTAACACTTGAGGGGTCCGGAAAGGCAATTAATTTGTATTATTTTTTTATTTTTTACTATTTGATAAAGAAAGACACACAGAATGCTCATGCATTTAAATACAGTACGTACTATATAATATATATATATACAATTTTCTGTAGTTATTACATCATTACTACTGTATTATGAGCCAATTATTACTGTAGAACATGTATAACGTATGTTACTGTAGATCTGTAAAGCATATGGGTCAAATTTCTCTTGCAAATCAAAGTACAGCAATTGTAGGGCATGTCTATTTTCTTTTTTTAGCAGTTAAAATGAGGATAAGTTTTTGCCAATGGTATTTTTCTATTATTTCCAATACAGACATTTATCAGGCAGAGAGACGGACATCTGTATATCCTCAATAATTGTATATTGTCGCCATCCAATGAAAAACAAGTATCTCCAAAACAGCAACTTTACAGTACAGAGAATAAACCTTCAAAAAAAGAAAAATCAGTAACACTTCCTATGAACCCTGTATTCATAATGGCTTATGAATGCATTTATAATGATTTATAAGACATACATAATACCTTATAATAAGGTATTATGTAATAAGGCTGTATAATAATTCTGTATAATAAGTACTTACAGCGACATTCATTACACGTTATAAACTTCAAGTACACGGGTTTATAAAGAAAGGGGTTATAATGCCTTACAGCATCTGTATATCAGAACATTATACTATGTAGTATTGTACCAAAATATACCAAAAACAAATAAAGATACAAAAAAGGGGGTGGAGAGCGGAAAGAGAGCGCCATAAACCCACCCACAGAGAGCAAGGTCAATTGTGCTTTCCCAGGCCTCCGGCAGCTAATGCTGCAAGCTGCATGACCAGGATTTAAATACCACAGTTCTATTATCGCTGTATATTAAAAGATAGTTAAAGGAGTTAAAGAGGAGGAGAAAATATGATCTGTTTGGTTCTAAACACTCCGGCAGTTAAAATAGTTCCATTGCTGCTGTGTCTGTAGTTGTGATGTTTGGCTTGTAAGCGCTGCATCACAACTACAGACACAGCAGCAATGGAACTATTTTAGTGCAGCAAACGCTGGCTACACACTGCACTGGCATTGGGAAAGGTTATGAAATAAGCTAGTAAGCAAATCATTACCAAAGTAAACTATTTGTACCTGAGATTTAAATGTATTTTTTATATTTTCAGTTTGGTGAAGAAGTAATAATACAGGATAAGTGTTTGTGGGTGTGTCCGGGTGTATCACTGACTAGCTATATACAGTATTTCTAGTGTCATGGATATAAACAATCGCTTGAGAGCTACTTGGGTTTTGGAAGCACAGGACTAGATAATTACAGCTATTTAAGCAGCTGCAAGACGGCACCCGCATAAATATAGGAGCTCTGTCGCTGCTCCGAGCCTGGCATGGTGCATTTCACCCGAGCAGCTTCTTATTTGCGAAGCTCCTCACCCACAGAGTATCATACAGTGATGCATCGCAGTGTTTCAATACATTCAGCCCAGGAGCACTGAACAAAGATGGCAGCTAGATTGTCTGTGTGTGTGTGGTAGAGCTGGTTCTGGTGGTGGTGGTGGAGGAGGTGGTGTAGGAGGAGGAAGGTGGTGATGGTAGGGTGGGTGGGGGGGGTGTAGGACGGAGAAAATCAAATGGTTTCAGTGAGACAGAGCAGTTCATTTCCTCTCTGCCCAATCCCGCTGCCCTCCTATATGAGGGTTTCGCTCCAAAGATTCGCTCCACTTTGAATGTGTGGCCATAATTGACCTTGGCCAGCGCCGGAGAGGGGCAGCCTGCTTTAGACACACATAATCAGTCCATCCTGCTGAGAGAGGAGGAGAAAAACAGACAGAGAGAGAGAAAGAGCAAATAAAGAAAGAGAAGGGTAGAACAGAAAATGATGGGTAATAAATGAAGGGATAAGAAAAGAAATGCAGAAGGCGATAATGCAAATTCAAGACAAAGACAATGAAAGGATAAGAAGGACAAGAAAAAAGAAAGGGAAGAAACAGATAAGGATGAAAGGAGAGATAAAATAAAGCAAGAGAAGGGTTAGAAAAAAAGATATAAATATAGAAAGAAAGAGAAATGCAGATAATGACAAAAATAGAGAGAGTATAATATGGTAAAAGAAGAGAGAGAAATAGGCAGTGGGATTAAAAAAAAAACAAAAGAAAAACAGAAAAGAAAGGAAGAGACACATAAAAGGAGATAAAGTAGAGAAGAAACAAAGGGAAAAAGAGAAAATGTAAAATAAATGAATTTATGAAAAGAGGGAAAGAGAGAAACAGAAAAAGACAAATGAGAGAGAAACAGAGTAAGGAATAGGGGAAGATAAAAAATTAAGGGATAAAAAGAAAGATGGAAAGAAAGAGAAATGCATTTGGTTAAGAAAATGACAACAGGAGAAATTAAAGGATAAAATAAAGAGATAAAGTGAAACACATTAAGAAATAAAAGCAAAAGAGATAAAAAGAGAGAAGGGAGAAAAAGAGAATGTTAGGAAAAATTAGGAAAACAACAAGATATAGTAAAAAAAGCGAATGAGACAAAAAGATGGGGATAAAAAGACAAAAAGGGGATAAGAGGAGAAAACAGAAAAGGTAGAGTATAAATAATGGGGAAGAGATAACAGATTAAAGGCTAACAAAAGGGATAGAAAGAAAGAAGAATGGGAAGAAAATGACAAAAGAAAAGCATAAAGAGATTGTGTAGAGAGTGAAGGATACAGACAGATAAAAAGAGAGAGAGAGATAAAGGGATAAGAAAACACAAGTAAAGAAAGGCAGAAATGGAAATAGGGACACATAAGGGATGGTGCGAGAGCTAGAAATACAGGACAAAGGGATGAGAAAACAGATGGAGAGAGGGATAAACAGAGTGAGAAATGGCAGGAATTGTGAAATAAAAGGGCAGGAAAAGGGACGAGCATCAAGAGGTCTGTAGGAATATAGAGAAATAGAGATAAAAGGATAGAGAAGAATGAGAATGAGTGAAAGGGATTCAGAGAATGAGAGTGAAAAGAAAGGAAAAGAAAAGAAAGGTTGATTTAAGTAGGTAGAAGGATGAAGAGGATGGGTAGGAGGTGGGCAGATTGGAGAAGTGGGGCAGTATTGGAGCTGTAAGGGGTAAAGCCACACAGATAAACAGTGCAGGAAGAACAGACTAAGAGCTGGAGGAGGAAAACGGATAAAGAGCAACACAGAAGAAAGAGAGAGAGAGAGAGAGAGAGAGAGAGAGAGAGAGAGAGAGAAAGGGGTAGCGGCAGACTGCACAGGGTTTTAACCAACACGTGTGCTTTTGTTTGCCGACGGTGGCTAAGAGTAGGTGAGAGGAGGGTGTGTTTGTGTGTATAAGTGTGTTTATAAGTGTGTGTATAAGTGTGTGTATGTATGTGTGTATGTGTGTGTGTGTGTGTGTGTGTGTGTTTGTGTGTGCTAGGGGTTTGTTTCTCTACTCAGGCTTAGCATTAGCATGCAGATCACTCCCTACCGAGCACAGAGAAACCGACCGAATTGTTTATTAATGCTGTCGGCATAAATCCCATTAATCCACGGAAAAAAGGTCAATCTTTAGACGACTTTTGGCAGAACTGTGTTCACACACCACCAAAAAGCACATCAACACCAGGGCAGATAGCATGACCAGCCCTGAAGATCTCCTAACAGACAGTCAGAGAACAAAACAAAAGAGTAGTGCTGATTTAACCTAGAGGTCATTGCATGCTTCCAAATGCTACATGCTTCAAGTTTTTATAGGCGAGCCAATTCATTCACTCAATGACCATCTTTGCAAATACCATCAGGCAGTTATTTCTGTGCATATGAGACCAGCCTTCCATCTCTCTTAGACCCCTGCAGATACCAAACACACAATTTATCTACAAAAGAACTTGGCTTACAGGAGTAGTAAGGGACAGGCAGGGTCAGTAACAGTAAGGCAGCAAGTATAAACAACATACCAAAGTGTAGTGAGTGTAGCAGGGAAAATAAGAGGGCAAGACAAGAATTGGTAATAGATACAGTAGAAAAAAAAACGGTCAGTAACAAAAGCAAAAATGATGGAAACACTTTGTAGAAGAGCTAAATAACTAGATTTAATAATTGGCGATAAACAGAGAAAGCAGAGGGGTATTGATACTAAAACAGACCAGGTGCAAACAATCAGAAGCTAGGGGAGCAGGAATAGTAGCCACAGTGTCACGTGATTAGCAAAGTCAGGAAAGCCCTGTGTGAGTGCATGCTGGGAATTGGAGTCTTTGTTGTGTGTCATTTTTGTCCAAATCAGTTCATACAGGGGTTGGACAATGAAACTGAAACACCTGTCATTTTAGTGTGGGAGGTTTCATGGCTAAATTGGAGAAGCCTGGTGGTCAATCTTCATTAATTGCACATTGCACCAGTAAGAGTGTGAAGATTCAGTTTTGCTCAAAATATTGCAATGCACACAACATTATGGGTGACACACCAGAGTTCAAAAGAGGACAAATTGTTGGTGCACGTCTTGCTGGCGCATCTGTGACCAAGACAGCAAGTCTTTGTGATGCATCAAGAGCCACGGTATCCAGGGTAATGTCAGCATACCATCAAGAAGGACCAACCACATCCAACAGGATTAACTGTGGACGCTGTAAGAGGAAGCTGTCTGAAAGGGATGTTCGGGTGCTAACCCGGATTGTATCAAAAAACATAAAACCACGGCTGATCAAATCACGACAGAATTCAATGTGCACCTCAACTCTCCTGTTTCCACCAGAACTGTCCGTCACCACAATAAATTACTGTGGTCTAAAACCAGGTGTTTCAGTTTTATTGTCCATCCCCTGTAGCTCTAAATCATGTTCACAAACCTGACCTGGCTCTTCTATATGTTTTGTAGAGTGTTTTGTTACAAGGTCAAAGTAGTAGTGAGGGTCTCATCTTCTTATAATCTTTCTCTGTCTTGTGGTCATCAATTTATTTTACTTTTTTTTTAGACCTTCAGTCTTGTCCATTGGCCAAAGATGCCCACACATTTTTTTGTAAAACTGTATGCAGAACACAGCAGCACTATTAAAACAGCATTTTCAGAACTTGGCAGCAAGACGAAGCGTATCTCAGCAGCCTGCGATTGTTCATGTTTCAGTGAAAGTGGAAGATGGATATTCCGACATGCTGGCCTCAGGGTTATATAACCGAATCTGCTCTGCAGAAAGAATTACGTATTAAATGAATCACTGGCTTGTTAAAACTTGGGGCATGTTAAATCTGTTTAACCTGACCTGCAGGGAGCACTTCACGTCTCGCATCCATGGCACAAACCTCCAGAAAGATTTGAGCTCAATTTCAAACCTGGCTTAGAGCGAAGTTGCAGCAAGCTTGCTCAAAATGGGCCAAACTTACAGTACAGGCCAAAAGTTTGGACACACCTTTTCTTTTTCAATGCGTTTTCTTTATTTTCATGACTATTTACATTGTAGATTCTCACTGAAGGCATCAAAACTATGAATGAACACATGTGGAGTTTTATACTTAACAAAAAATGAGCTGAACCTCCACAGCCTCTACAGTTACCAGACCTGAACCCAATCCAGATGTAGGGTTTGGGGTGAGCTGGAGCACAGAGTGAAGAAGGCAAAGGAGCAACAAGTGCTCATAAACACCTCTGGGAACTCCTTCCTTCAAGACTGTTGGAAAACTTTTCATTTCAGGTGGCCACCTCTTGAAGCTCATTGAGAGAATGATGCCAAGGGTGTGCAAAGCAGTAATCAGAGCAAAGGGTGGCTATTTTGAAGAAACTAGAATATATATATATATATATATATATATATATATATATATATATATATATATATAAAGTAAATAAAACTCCACATGTGTTCATTCATAGTTTTGATGCTTCAGTGAGAATCTACAACGTAAACAGTCATGAAAAGAAAGAAAACGCATTGAGAAAGAGAAGGTGTTTCCAAACTTTTGGCCTGTACTGTAAATGTAGGGCCATTTATCAGGAAATCTGGAGGTCAGTCTCTGTCTTTAACACAAGATGATGTTCTATCAAGCATGAACGTGCAAATCAGCCACCGTCATCCAGCCACCTCAATTTCACACGCACGAGGACTTGTTTAAAGGACGGCCGACTAAGAGCAGGGTGAGCAGGAGCACTTCAAGCTCTCACTAAAGCTCTCCCTGAGGACTTTGACCCTTCAGTTACGTTTAGATGTGTTTTTATTTTTAACATCAGTGCTGTGAAAAGGTTAAATCTCCAGACACTTAAATGCTCTCTAAATGGCTCTGGTCCATTTGATCCTGTCCATTCACACAAATAAAAAAAAAACAGACAATCCCACCTTTACTGCAGGTCTGGGATCAAGGGTGAGATAGAGAGAAGAGTAGTAGGACTTATGTTATTTAGGACTTTATGTTACAGTGTCATTTTTCCGTATCATTTATGTACACAATTATGTGTTAGATTGTTTTAGGATGTTGGGTGTCATGACTGAACAGGACAAAACAAAAATAGCAGTACAGTAATAGGCAGAGTGTCCAGGGTCAGGGTTAATACCAGTCTATAGCAGCAACAGTGAGTAAACATACCATAAACAGGAATCAGTCCAGAGGTCGTACACAAGCAGGAAGTATCAGAAGTTAGGCAAAATCGAGTTTGGAAAAAACAAAATAAGGTCATGAACAGCAGGATAAACACAGGCTGTGGGATAAATGTGCCATATGTCAAAAACCAACTATATTCAGCAAGGTGTGTGTGGAGTGAGGGTGTATATATATGGTAGTAAACAGGTGTAATCAAAATTCCGGTGATTTTCTTCCTAGAGATGCCGTGTACAGTGACGTGATCATGTGAGGGATTATGTCAGTGTGTGGTGCTGTAGGGTATTGTAGTCCGGAGGCTGCAAATCACAGACAGGTGTCTATGTCAACCAGTGCGTTTATGGCCTCGCCCATCTTGGCTCAGTACCGCCCACAGGCGAGTTTAAGTTTAAGGGTTAACTTTATCTAGGACTTCAGGACTTAGTTTTAGAGCTGTAAAATTGACTGTGGGGGAAGGCAGGTCTCTACTGCAGTGCTGTTAGCCAATCAGAGGCGATATGTATGCATGTATGAATATTCATGAGCAAGAGCCAAAACCTGTCTTTCTTCAGAGACCACTAATTCATTGAAATAAAAACAGAAACACCTATGCAATTTTTTTTACAAAAAAGTGGCAGCTCAAATGGTATTTATTCATACTAGAGACCACAACTAGACATTTCAAAATGAATGAAAAAACGATGAAATGAGACCAATAAGAAATGACAGCAGTCAATTTGAAGCATTTCAAGAAAGTATCCTCAAATGCAGTCACAAAAAATTAAAAAAAACACTGATGAGGATGAAACTGGCTCTCATCAGGACCATACCAGGAGTAGAAGTGAAAGCTTTAGCTCTGTTGTACAGGATAAATCTACCAGAATTAGTCTTCCCCCTTATGGTGTTTTGGAGCATTACTAGTGATAGGGGGAGTCTTAATGAGTGGGTTGGGTAATTGGCCGTGTAAATTGGGGAGAAAATGGGTTCAAATTAAAAATAAAATTATATATATATATAAAAAAAAATTCCTCCTCTGAAACAACCAATAAATCCAAACCTAAACATGATACGGCACTAGAATAGAGCAGATAGATCCAGCAGTTTCAGCTTTTAGCACAACCCTGAAAGTTCAGAGCTCGTCAGTGAAAGAGCTCCCCACAGATAAAATGCTCATGGTCTGGCACTGACCATCCAACAGCCACTGATCTTTAAATCGAGGCCAGCCTGGTGTTAAAAGATGGTGGCTCTGAGCAATCCAGCAGCATTACTGAGCCACCAGGAGAGCTGTGGGTTTCCTAACAAGCTGACAAGCGCCACTCCAGTGGGTCTGCCAGCCACGGCAATCACAGAGCTCACCGTGCCCCGGTCAGGAACCAGAGAGAGAGAGAGAGAGAGAGAGAAAGAGAGAGAGAGACAGCACAGAACAGCTCTTAAAGAGACTCATGGGAGAGGAGGAGGGCTTTCTTAAAGATCTCCATGTATATGGCCTCAGGCTATGGCAGCTGTAACAGTGATCATTATGATTAATGAACTAAGCAAACTTCACTACATTTAACATTCATTCGGCTCTGGGAAACCAGCTCTACATCATCATAGTAAAGGATAATGTTTAAAAATGTGTAATAGCTACTTACTTTTGGTTTAGTAAAATAAAAAAATGATAAAAAAAATACTAATACAATTGTTGAATAGCCCATCTCCGCTCTCCCACAGCTTTCTGAGATAAAGTAATTTTGTGCTTTTTGCTCAGCACTCTGTACAACGACTGTATCAGGGCATATTTTGCCCAGATAAATCACTTTTTCCACCATTATCCAGGATCAAAGTAGCTCTACACCTCCTTGTTAGAATCCAGAGAGCCCTGACATTTAAATCGAGGCATTTATAACTTAAAAAGTGCACAAGAAGCTTATTAAAAGCCACTGTTTACATCTCATACTGCTACTTTGTAGCTCCGGGTGCCGCCATCACTCTACTGATAATGATAGACATATATACATAGACTCCACATAGCGTAGCAGCCGGCGCCAAAGTCAATTTTAAACAGGAGTTCTCCTTTAAGCCTTAAGGCTAGAACAACTGCTTATCTGGTCAGTTTATCGGACAGAAATTAGGCCTAGACAAGACTATATGATCCTTTTAGTGTTATCCAAGACTAGACTTAATTCCAGGATACTGTCCCATAGATTGTTAACATCGTATTATAATAATTTTATACATTAAATAAGTTTCTGAGGTTGGTAATTCTGATACGTTTCCTGAGCAACAGAGGTACCTCTGCAACAGGCAGTCCTGATGAGGGCCAGTTTTATCGCTACACCAACTCTATACATGCATCCGTCTCAAGCACATTAAGAGGCAAGAAATCGAAGTATTTAACTCTTGATGAGTTCAGCACAGCTGTTAACTGAAAGCCTGAATTCCAGGTGATTCTACCTCATAAAACTGACTGAGAAAATCCAGCCATGATGTGCAAAGAGGTGCCCACTTTGAAAAATCAAAAATATAATACATATTCTGGTTCCTTTACTAAGTAATGACATATATTTTTCTCTAATAGACTGAATTCTTAACAATGAAACAATTTTAATGAACAGCAGTGTTTTATATGATGCCTTCCTACGTTCAGTGCAGACGACCATGTGGTGCGTTTCAAAGAATCTAAATATAAACAAGGCATGTTTTAGGGTGTGTGTGTATGTGTGTGTGTGTGTGTGTGTGTGTGTGTGTGTGTCTTTGACAGGATTCTCTTCCAGCAGGGAATCCCAGTCAACCCTGGTAAGTCACCTTCCGCCTCACACTTGAAGCTTGTGTCAGTGTGGGAGAATGTGTGAGCCGGTGTGTGTGTGTGTGTGTGTGTGTGTGTGTGAGGGTGTGTGTGTGTGTGTGTGTGTGTGTGTTAAAGAGTGTGAGAATAATGTTGTTTTGTACTCCCTCACAAAATCAATGCTGTTTCTTTGCATACTCAGAATTCGCAGAATTCTTCTGGTTTCTGGTTAATATTGTATAATGCATAATTTCGTATGTAGGAAATTTCTGAATTATCTGATAGTAAGTTGTTAAAAATGAAGCTAAATCTTGGTAATCTGTGAAAATCTCATGTAGCATTTGTGTTAACCCTAAACTAAACATAATGAATAAAACCATAAATCCAAATATTTTACTTAAACATATTCAGACGAAATTCTGAATATTCTTAGATCTATACAATTTGAAATATCTACATCTATTTCTATTCATATTCCTCATTATTATCCTCAAACAATCACACAACGTAAAGAGTAGGTTGTGATAGGAATGAATAAAATGATAATATAATTACAAAGTGACTGATTTAAAATCAGAAATCATGACTTCTAGAATTGACAAATAGCCGTATTTGAGTCATGTTCTAATACATATTAGAACATATTAGATTTGATTACTTTAGGTAATGAAGGTCAGTATCCTCAAGTGCAGTTACAAAGACCATCAAAAATGTTATGATGAAACTGGCTCTCATCAGGGCCACCTCAGGAAATGAAGAGCAAGAGTTTCCTCTGTTGGATAGTAGGGTTACCAGCCTCAGAAACTTCAAGTTAAAGAGCAGCTAAATGCTTCTTTACAGAGTATTTTGGTTTGTTTTATACATTTTTAAGTTACTACATGATTCCTTATGTGATCCTTCATAGTCTATTAGATCACTTTACTATTCATGTATAATGAAGTACAAAAAAAAAAAAGTGAAATATGAAAAGAGGTGTGGAAACTTTTGACTGAAGTGGTCTATGCTAACAAAGCATCATTTTTAGTGACCAGTTTTTTTTTTTTATTCAGTAATTTAAGTCAGCAATGCTCATATGCTTCATTATCTTTTTCACTCAATTGTTTTTTTTTTCCTTTTTACAGTAAAGGTATTATATAAATGGCACCACTTTAAAATAAGGCTCCTTTATAAACTAAACATTATTTTTTACTGTTAAACCCCAAATCTTACTATCAGTCAGCCTTAACATATCTGTTAATAACATATATAACATATCTGCTATTAACTTTAACTACCCAGATTACATAACTTGGTTTTATTATCATAAAATAACATTAAATAACTCAACTGATTGTCTATATTATTTTATTAGATATGTTAATGTTTAAGAAATGACTTTGTGTTTGTGTTTTACTTATTAATGGTTTATAAAGTATTTACAACTTAATTATTAACCATTAATAAACTCCCTTATAGACTATTTATAAACCCTTTGACAAGGGAGTCTTATTTTAAAGTGGTACCATATAAATATAGTTTTCACAAATACATTTAAAATGCTCCCACCAATCCCACCACTTATTCTCACAGTGCAGTCACAGTCCTCCCAGCAGCACAGGAGCCTTTTGAGTTATGCCGGCTGTTCTGCAGTCAGTGGCTGTGAAAGGAAGCCGCGTATTGCTTTGTTGTTCCAAATAGCGGCGTTGTGAGATCTCAGGGAGGCCGTCGCAGCCTTTCGGCAGCCTGACGAGCACTCAGAGAGAACGAGCGCCGAGCGCAGCGGGGTGGGAATTTCAGCCACTCGTCTGCAGCGGGAGCAGCGGGCCTGAGAGCAGCCCTGCCAAATGCCCACAATTACTGAAGCACAGTCAGTGTGACATCTCGGCACAGGCTTTGAAATGTAAAGGCTCTCGAGGGCCGACGAGAGGCAGAAGGACGAGAGGGGACAGAGCTCACTGTGCTGATTACTCCCCTGACCAAACTCAGAATACGAAAAAAAACGCAGGATTTCTCCCCATATGCAATGCAAATCGTATCTATTTGACCTTGTGTGTTGGTGCACTTTGTGAATTGACACGTGGTGAAACGGTGGCCTCTGATGAATTAAGGGAGCTATTTTCGAAGCTTTTATGTAGTCGTGTGCTCATAGACAGGATGCGCTTAGCCGCGGTCCGCAGGGAGATTATACTTATGTGAATCAGTGTAATTAAAAGCATGCATTAACCTTAACGAAGGGTTTACTGTGTGACCTACAGTGGGATAAAGCCTGCCTCCAAAAGGCAATAGGCTTTTGAGTCTCAGCCATGTCCACGGGCTCCCGTTAATGAAAATCAATGTAAATGTAGAGCAGAGACACACAAAGTGCACACATGGAGGCCAGGTACTCTACGTGCCCTCTCCCATCAAAAAACACTTATCACACACTAACCACTTTCTGATCACCCTAGTCTATGCACTGTTTTAAAAGGAAATACAATTTTTCTGGATTTTGTTTTACCGTATTTTCCGCATTTTCAGGCGCACTTAAAATCCTTTAATTTTCCCAAAAATCTTAAATGTACCTAATCATCCATTGTGTCTTATGTATAAATTCTACCAGTCAGTTATTAAGGAGCACTAAAGCCAGTACAGTACAGAAGTACAGCCTTATTTTTTAGTATTAGTTTAGTTCTCCAGCACCAAGGCTGCAGCAGTATTACTATTAGCATTAGCCGCTAACCACAGCGCTAGCACTTTTGCAGTTCACAGGTGCGTATTATTGTGTATTATTAGCCTGTAGCCTGCTGCTAACCTCAGCTAGCTCTGCTGGAGCGGCATTAGCATTAGCCGCTAATGCTCTTTTCACAGTGCTAGCTCTTTCACCGCTCAGAGGCGAGCATACGTGGGGCAAACTGCTGGCTAAACTAGCTAATATCACCCTGGCTTACTGGAACACTCAGGGATCCTCAGTGGTGATGTCAGGTGACATTTACTAGCGCTAACTGTGGCTAATGCTGGCTACATGTTTGTTCACATTAGTGTTCTTACTGGAGGATGGAGGACACTGAGGCTTAGTTAGCTTGAGAAGCATTTTCAGGAGTTAGGTTGTCGTTTCACTGTTCCACCTTAAATGGTGCTACAGATGGCAGAGGCTGCAGTATTTAAGGTGGAATGGAAAAATAAAATAAAAGCCAATTTTAGCTCAAAATTTTACATTCTATAATGCTAGCTTCAGCTCCGAGCACTGTCGTTACTGTGTAATGATAGTGACAGACATATATACATGGACTCTACAGGGAGTCTATGTATATATATATATATATATCTACGTTATTTTCAGTTCAGTAATGGCGGTCCTCGGAGTTGAAGCCAGAGTTATAGACTGTGGTATAGAAACAGTGGTTTTTAATAAGCCTCATTAATGCCTCGTTTTAAATGTCAGGGCTCTCCGGATTCTAGCAAGGAGGTGTGAATCTACTTTGAGCTGGATAACGGTGGAAAAAAGCGATTTATCGTAGGGCAAATTATTTCTGGATCTCGGAACACTGTGGGAGAGTGGTGCTGAGCTTATTATTAAAGGTAAGTACTTTTTATAATGTTTTACTACAACAAAAGTCCATTTTACACTAGAGTTCTCCTTTAAGTTAACTAGTTAACCTGCAGCTAGGTTGCTGAACTTTGGCGCTTCACTGCTTTCACATCAGCCTGGCAGAGTCATTCCAATGACATATCATGTGCTTGAAGGGTTATACTAATTCTTCTATACTAATAAAGTGTAAAAGGGCAAAGCTGGTACATCCATTTAGATCCATAAATATCACTTAGAACGTCATTATTCAAACTAAAAGACCAGTTTTTTTCCACACACACACCCCCTATACCCCCTTACAGAAGCAACGTGCCAACTGAACTTAGATCAGCCCAAAAGCCCAAGCCCTACTACCCTCCCTCCCTCACACACACACACACACACACAGGCGCCCCAGCTGAGCAGACAGAGGCGAGTGTGTGCCTGCAGAGTGTGAGCACTGTGGCCAGCCAAGCTGTGCAGTCCAGGCTGCAGCCCCAGCTGTTTCAGGTACTCAGATTAATGATGCTGCCCATTAAATCAAATGGCGCCGGGGTGCAGGCGGCTCATTGGCCTCCTTCTGCTTTTACAAACAGGCCTGTGTGATGAGCCGTAATTGGGATCTATGGTTAACAGTGAAAGAGTGACACATGCAGAAGTTATGGCTCCCTTCGGAGAGCCACTGCTTTGTTTACCGCCACTCAACAGCGGCTCGGCTTGTTTGACTTGTTTATTAGCATGAGATCATTTTAATGGGCCTGCCATCAAACAAGGATGGAAATTGACCTCGTTCGGGATGAAGGAGACTGCTGGGATGAGAGGCATGGCGGGAAAACTGTGTTTTTAGAGCACACTCCATGATGACAGACATAGGACTTGAATTCTATAATATGAGAAGCAGTTAGTTTGACAAAGTTAAATAATCTAAGGAAAATGATCTGGAATTATATATAATACATGATAATAATGAATTGTCCACCCAATTTAACATACTAGACATTATTGCTGAGTATTTCAATTCTATTTCACAGGACGTAACCACTTGGAAAGCAACTGCCTGGGAACTTCCAAATAGGAATAACTAAACAACACCAAAGAAACCATTTAACAACACCATATCAACCATCCTACAAGATCACAACTGACCACCAATATCTCCCCAGTTCTAGCAGCTGTGCTCACCTGTTTTCCATTGTCCAATCAGTAGCAGAAATTAAGGACATCACACCTGTACTCTGGTTGGACGTTTTGTTTGTTTATTCTTCCTATTTGTTCTGGTATTGTTTGACTATTTTTCGGTATCTTTGACTTATGTTTGAAGACTTTAGATTTGCCCCAGTCTGTATTGTTTCCCTGTGTTTTTCTGTGTTTTGATGAAATGAATAAACCTGCAATTGGATTTCTTATTCAATTATCTTATACTGCCTTGTGTGACATACACCATATCAATCATGTAACAATACCATAGCAACCATTTAATAAAACCTCTTAATATCAAACATGTATTAACAGCCTGCTAGACAGCTATTTGTTTCCTATAGAAAATGCACTTTTTACTATTGCTACTATTGCTACAGTTCATCATGGCTATATGGAACTCAGTAAGGAACACCATAGCAACCACCTTGGACACAATTGTAACCACATAGGACTGTAAGTTTACAGTTTAGCAGCACCACAGCAACCACCAAAGAAAACACTGTATGAACCAAATTTCAACAGCCAAGCAAATGTATGGGAGTGGACAGCACAAATGCTCTGCATCTAGGCTGCATTTCCTCAAGGGAATTAAGAAATGTACTTTTTAAAACTATTTTCTAGAGTTATTGAAGACGAAATCCAGTAAAAATGCAGTAGAGCCACAGAATAAATATTTGAGGAGTTGAGGTGATGACATGGATCTAAACACTGGATTTGTTAACAGTCAGCAAAGCCAGCAGAGGCTTCAACACCGTGCTTTTCTATTCTCCAGCGCTGTTTGTAGAGAGACGTCCAGTTTGTAGCGGGTCTGTAAGCGGTCAGGCAGTGAAAGGGCATAGCGTGAGGTCAATCTATGCTTCAGGAGAAACCACACACACACACACACTAACAGATCTTCTGTCCTCACACACACACACACACACACATACACTTATGTCACACATTTCTCTGTGTTACACACACACTGGTCCTGACAGCTCTGACAGCCTCACTGTTTTGGGGTTTGGCGAGTGTGTGTGTAAGTGTGTGTGTGTGTATCAGGGAGGGAGAAAGAAGACAGCAGTGGAATCCCAAGCAGTCGCTCGTCTCTCCCTGTCTGTCTGCCAGGGTGGATGAAACATGGCGTGAGTGCAGCAGCGCTCGGCCAGGCGTCTGCGCCGCTCAGCTGTGGAGGAGTTCCACGGTTCCGAATGCAGCCATCTGGGCCGCGGAGATACGCCACCACCGCCGGCATCTGCGAGCGCTCTGATAAACGGACAGAGACGATAGCATATCTCACCTTTCATTTCGCTGAGGGTGCTCACAGCACCGCCACCACGTCCCTCTGTATCACACAAACAAATCTAGATACGCCACTGGCTCGTTTCATGCCCTCTGCTGAGACGTATGAGCGTATGAGCTGCAGTTCACACCAGTCCTGGAGCCATGCAGGTGAAATTAGCTTTTTTTTTTATTTATAAAAAATAATAAAATAAATAAAAACAGGCCGGATGGTGATGTGTTTTTGCGAAAGATTATTCATACAGATAATTCTCACACCAGATGATTCTCACAAATGAAATAGATTTTTCATTTTTTATAGGTCTTAAATGAAATATAAAAAAAAAAAATACAGTATATTTATTCAGTTCAGATTCATCCAGAACCAATAGTACAGTGGCTAAATACATCAGGTTCAAGTCAAAGTGGTAGATTGCATTCTACAATATTCGGAAAGTTTCACACAAGCCCAGGCTCCGATCTCTATGACTACGTTCACATTAGCATTTTTTTGCTCAGTGTGGCTCAGATCTGATTTTTTCATGGCTGTGTGAACATGCCAAATTCAATTTTTTCACATCAAATTTGAGTCACTTTCATATGTGCTCCTAAATCAGATAGGTATCCAATCCATGGACATATGACATGAATGGGAGCGGTCAAATGCTTGTAAACAGATTTCGTGCATTTTTTTTGCTTTTACGTATTATTAGCATTAGCATTAGCATTAGCGCTACGTGCTTCTCACTCGTACCCACACTGCATCTCTTGGTGCAGCTGTGCAGCTGTAGCTGCAAAAACAGCAAAAGCAAACCAACCGCCTGGCCTTTTTTTTTTTTTTTCTCCTTCTCGACCTGAGCATATGTACTTTAGGCGGGCTGCAAATTATGTATTTCTTTAGAACTTTAGGTAAGTATGAGACAACAGTTTTAGATGCCAATAAAAGCTGGATGAGGAGTTTTTTATTTATATTATTTTTTAAATGTTTATTGGGGATTGTTACTTAAAAGCAGTTTGATAAACTATTCTGACACCCAATGTTTATTTTAATATTATTATTATTATTATTATTATTATTATTATTATTATTATTATTATTATTTTGTTTTGTTCAGATATTTTTTTTGTTTTGTTTATAACTTTTATTTTATTTATGTTTATTTATGGGAGAAGATGATTACAGCAGTGAAGAGAAAAAAGTAATACAAGGAAGTAGAAATAGTACATTACATTAGATTCCTAAATAAATAATGTTTTTTTTTAAGTACATTAATAAATCAATAATGTGCTGAATATCAAATATTTGAAATGTGGTAACCAAAACTCAAGATTGATAACCTAATGGAGTGAGGTGATGTAATGGCCAAACATATGTGTCCAGACCTAAACTCAATTGAGCACCTCTGGGGCATCCTCAAGCGAGGGAGGGCTTAAAGTGTCAAATATCCTTCAGCTTAATGATCTAGTAAATTAAGGATTAAGGCATACTGTATAATGCTACATAACAATGTTAGACACACAAACTATAGAACACTATAAGAACATTTTTGACATGTTTGCTTGTGTTGCCAGTTATTTAGACATTAACTAAACAAAACCCTTATAAATTAAGATGGGTTCTGTTTTTGTTTCAGGCAGTATATAATGAAAGTGAGCATGGCTATGTGAGCATCTGAGAGTAGAGGACAGCAGAGAAAGGGACGTGTTCAGCGTTAGTCACTGATGACTGTGACCTGCTAGAACCATAATGTGATTAAACTGTCGTCTACTTTTATATGGGAGCTATGAAAAACTTAACCTTGTCTTTCTGAATCAGCACCTCGCCGCCCTGCCAGCCTGTTCCCCAGCTCGCCAGCTTGGCCTCTCTAAACTTCTCCCCATTACACCAGCAGATGTTGTTTTCTCTTATTTGTGCTGTGTTTGTGTGTATGTGTGTGTGTGTGTGTGTGTGTGTGTGAGCACATGTACACATCTGAAAAAGCGCTTCAAAAAAAGCAAAACAGAATAAAGAGCACAACATTCTGTCAAACCAATGTTTTAACCTTCTTCATCGTGTATTAAAACAAAATAAATAACTTGATATATGTTCAAGACATTCTACTGCTATTATCAGTTGTGCTTCTGCTAATATATTACAAAGGAGGTAACTTTAGTATGAGTTTTTTACAAATACAATTTCCCTTTCAATGTTTTCATTTTTTCTACATTGTAAATGAATACTTAAGTGATCTATCAGACTATGAAGGAACACATAAGGAATCACGTAGTAACTTAAAAGTGTTAAACAAACCAAAATACTGCAAAATACTCTATAAAGATGTCATTCCTGACGCTGTCATTCTGCCAGCTCTGGACTCTGAACCACACAACAAAGACTCTAAGTCCCAGCATGCACTCCCACCAGACTTTCCTGACTCTCCTGCTGATCACATGACGCTACAGCATTCCAGCTCCCCCAGCTTCTGATTGCCCACACCTGGTCTGTTTAGTATAAATACCCCTCAGTTTCCATTGTTTATGGCTGAGTATTAAATCTAGTTAGCTAGATTGATCTAGTTAGCTAGTCAGCTCAATGATCTGGTGAATTCCATGCCCAAGAGGATTAAGGCATTCTGTATAATGCTAGATAATAATGGTGGTCACACAAAATGTATACTATAAGCACACTTTAGACATGTTCACTTGTCTTACCAGCCAATAGTGTGTAGTTGGTTAGACAAAAATCTGATAATATTAAAGTGTGTGTTATTTGGTGCAAAAGTTTGATTTTGTTAATGCTATATGTAGGATTTTGCAGGATATATGAGGATATATTTTGCAGTTTGTGTGTTGGGCAGCTTTGTGACTTTTGTTAAGTATTTTACCAGTATAAAACCAGCCTAGTTTACGAAATTGTGTTTTAGCAATTGGATAAAAATAATTAATAAATAATCAAATCCGTTTGTCTACTGTAAGTTTTGAGAGGCAGCTCTGTATTTCTGTGTTTGCATATTTAATGTGAGTTTTGAGCTGCGTCTGGATATTGTATTATTATTACGGCCCACATCACTTGTTTGCAGAAGTTCTCCTGCAGATTATACCAGGCTGGAATGTCTACAGTGAGCTGAAAGTGTGGAGGAGGCTTTCCCATCCAGCAGGGCTGTCTCTCGGCACTGTGCCAGTCATGTCTGACTACATCACGTGGCATTACAGCAGAGATGAGCACATCGCAACAAAAAAAAAAAGTGTGACAGTCATGAATAAATGCAGTGTTTTCTTCTCTTTACAGGTCCCTGTGCTTCCTCGCTCTAATTTCCTGCTACACCCACTGAAATGAATTACACAAATTTACTACAAGAGAAAAAACTGCGTACAGCAGAGTTCAACCCAGCTGTGAACCTCTGGAGAGAGGGAGGCTGGATAGAGGGATGGACAGAGGGATGGATAGAGGGATGGGGGCTGTTTAGGTCAGATTGTGGCGAATTAATTCTAGTTTTAAAAAGATCTTTCAAACAGACCCACCGCTCAGAGACTGAGTTCTCTGTTGGACAGAACAACAAAGCCTGATCAAACTGGTGCTGCTGCTGTTCAGGAACACAAGAGGATATAAAGAAGATTGCTCTCATGGTTGAATGGGAAAGGGAACTGTGGGTATTGTGTGTGTGTGTGTGTGTGTGTGTGTGTGTGTGTGTGTGTGTGTGTGTGTGCTGTGGGGATGAAGAAATGATGGCTGTTTGTCATGTTTTCTAAATACAACTCTGAAAAAAAAATAATCATTTTAAAAAATGATGAGTTTCTTTGATTTTACCAAATTGAAAATCTCTGGAATATAATCAAGATAAAAATGAATGATCACAAGCCATCAAACCAAACTGAACTGCTTGAATGTTTGCACCAGGAGAAAAGCAGCATAAAGTTATCCAAAAGCAGTGTGTAAGACTGGTCCCTGAGAGTCTGATAAGTGGAGAAAAAGCCAAATAAAAAAACATCAAAACGTCATAATGAATTGGTCTATTGATAAAACTCCAAAATGACTTAAAATACAAGAATTGTACACTGACCTCCACATAGAAAATTGGTCAGTGTTAAACCAACACTATCCGTTTTATCATTTTAAACATTTTTAAGGTTGTATTCCGACAGCGAAAGATCTGTTCCAATCACACAAAACAAAACAACACAGTGGAAGTATCGACCGTGCTGCTGTTTGCTCTTATAATTACGTTTTCCATCATGTTTATGAAGTATGACTGTTCCTCCTCTTAAAAGGAAGCTGCTTGACTCCTCTCCATGTGTCACGCAACTGGCTGTTTGCTGTAAATGTCACATTTTTATGTGCATGTGCACGAGAATGTATCACAGTTGGAGTTTCTACACCTGGGTTGATGAGGGAAAAGCTGTTATCTATCATTATAAAAACAATTGCATTTGTTAAATTCGCTATCTAGATGTGGTGAAGCCAGGAACTATTATTACCATATTTTTAAGACTATAAGACACAACAGATTATATGGCGCATTAAGAAACACTAGTAAAGATGCTACATTGAAGTGAACAAGAGTGTCGACATGTTTCACTTCTAAAGTGCCTTAGTAAACAAAACCATAATTCTTAAAAAAATAAAAAAGTCAAACGAGTCAAATGAGCGCTGGATGTTAATCTACACAGATTTTTCTCCTGAAAACTGTTTATTTGGGTGAGTAAAGAGCTTTCATTTATTTACAGTAAGCTTAGCTTCCCAATATTTTGTCTAAGGGTGAGTTTTCAGTGAAGTTTCTCCAGCACTAAGGCTAGGTGCAGCAGCATTAGCATTAGCATTAGCCGCTAACTACAGCGCTAGTGGAATGCAAATGCTGCCCAATAGCGCTAGACTGAGGAACCAGCTGAGTGTCAGCTAGCGTATACATGTCCCACGTATATTGTTTTAACACAGTAAACACACAGACTACAGTCCAGCATACTCAACACTGAAAAATGAGAGAGTTAATTCATAATTTTAAAACTCTATGCACTTCATAAATGTGATACAAAACAGAAATACAGTTTAAGAAATGAAGGAAAAAGGGATATAAAAAAAACAAACAAAAAAAAATATTGGTATCCCAGTTGACACATTACTAATTTTTAACATTTAAATGTGGTTAAAACAATGTCAGTTGTGATTTTAATATTGAAAATGTTAAAATGTTTTATGTTAAATGGTTAAAAAAGGTTAACGAAATATCAAATAAAATCAAAATATCATTTTTTATTAGAATGTTATTACCTATTCGTTCATAAGACCATTTTAATCTAAATCTAAATATATGTCTTTAAAAAATTGGACACCAACAACACCAACATTCATTTAACATGGCCTAGGGATCATTTTGAGGGCATATAAAGAATAAGAGAAAAGAACAATAATAGCAAAAGCTGGACACTCTAAGATGGTAATGGGGCTGACGTGGCCTCCTCCAGGTTCCAACAGCCAGCATCTTTACTCAGTAAAAACTTTCAGTGGTGTGTGGATTTCTCCTGTCAATCAAGTGGAATGGATTCTATTGCTTCTAATGCCCACTTCAGATTTAACAGCAGTGACTGCCATGCCCAGCAGGGATTTAGTTAGTGGACACCATTTAATGATCTTTTAACCCCTGGAGGTAAAAAATGAAATAAAATACACAAGCTTTCACAAAGCAATGGACACAGAAGCAGCCGGGTGAAATATTTACTCTGTGCATGACTAATCAGCCTCAGATAAGACCAGGGCACTGTCAACCGCAGTGGTTTCTTTTTTTTTTTTTAAATAGCCAAAGGGAGATTATTACAATAAAATCCTCCAGTGTTTTGACAAACACATCATTACTGAATTATTAAACAACATATTCCATGTTCACGTAGTGTTTTTTTTTCCGGGTAATTAGCATGTTGGCTGTTTGCCTGACAGTAGCATCACACTGTTTATTGCTGTAACCAAATGAGGCTGGGCTATTCGCTGAAAACTGTAAGCTTTTTTGTTCACACTGTATACAGCTCTGGAAAATATTAAGAGTAAAATGAACATTGTTGTTTTATTCTATAAACTACAGACAACATTTCTCCCAAATTTCAAATAAAAACTTTGTCATTTAGAGCATTTATTTACAGAAAATGAGAAATGTCTGAAATTACAAAAAAGATGCAGAGCTTTCAGACCTCAAATAATGCAAAGAAAAAAACAAGTTCATATTCATAAAATTTTAAGAGTTCAGAAATCCCTGGTTTTCAATCACAGTTTTCATGCATCATGGCAAGTTCTCCTCCACCAGTCTTACACACTGCTTTTGGATAACTTTATGCCTGCACTCCTGGTGCAAATTTTGATTCAAGAAACATCAATTTTAAGTACTCTCTTATTTTATTAAGGAATACATAAGGAATCAATTAAGTAGTAACTTAAAAGGAAAGCATTTTGGTGGTCTCTTATCTATGAGTAACTGTAATTAACTGCTTTTCTATTTCTGGGGTGGTCCTGATGAGAGACAGTTTCATCATTCAACATTTTTGATGACCTTTGCAACTGCTCTTCAGGATCATTTCATGATTTTTTTTTTCTTCATTTAGTTGAGTAGTTGTTTCTTCTCATAATCTGGATTAGAACATTAATTAAATATTCACTATTCACTGTATACCTGTAACTCTACCTCTTCACTACTTTACTTTAACTGATGCTCTCAAACACTTTATTAAGAGGCAAGAAATTCAAGTAATTAACTCTTGATGAGTTCAGCACAGCTGTTAACTGAAAGCCTGAATTCCAGGTGACTCTGCCTCATAAAGCTGACTGAGAAAATCCAGCAGAGATGTGCAAAACTGTTTAATCTAAGCAAGAAGAATCTAAAATATAAAACATATTCTGGTTTGTTTAACACCTTTTTGTTTATTAATTTTTTTCATATGTTTTTCTTCACAGTTTGGATGATTTTAGTATAAATCTACAATTCAGAACACACACATGCATATGTATCACCGACTTGCCATCAACACCCCTTCACAGAAAAAGGAAAAAAACACAGAGGATAAACTAATTACTGGTCCAGTAAGTCCAAAAAGACAGTTAACAAGCCTGTACACAAATTAGTGTCATCAGAACGTTCCGGTAAGATTTCACTAATTACATCTCATCACATTATACTGCGGTCAGTATCTCAACAGCAACAGCAGAGCCTCTTATAGTTCAGCTTGGATCCTCTGCTTATTCATTTCCATGTTACCTAATGACCCTGGAGCACTGCAGCAAAGAGGGCATTCCTTTAAGAGCTGGGCTTCTTCTTCTCGCGTGTTTCTGGACAGTATAATATGTATTGATGGTCTAACTGAAGACAATAGCCATTGTGCACAGTGTGTCTTGGGAGTTTTGGGACAGCACGGGCTCTAACACAATTACAACATACATGATATAAAGTTATTTCATATATACTAGTGCATCTCAACAAATTACAATATCATTTGAAAAGTTCCTTTATTTCAGTAATTCAGTCCAAAATTGTAAACTTTTTGTGATGATTATTATGGCTTACAGCCAATTAAAACCCCAAAATCAGTGTCTCAGAAAATCAGACCAATTGCTACTTTTGGCAGCATGGGCCGTGTGCTAAATCCTGCTAGAAAATGAAATCTGCATCTCCATAAAAGTTGTCAGCAGCAGAGGAAAGCATGAAGTGCTGTAATATTTTGTGGGAAAACAAAACTGCACTGACTTTAGACTTGATAATAAAACACAGTGGATCAACACCAGCAGATGACAGACATGTCTCTCCAAACCATCACTGACCATCAGTAAATTTTACATTTCATTTGTAAATCAAGGGAGCAGAGTCTGGAGGAAGAGTGGAGAGACACACGGTCCAAACTGCTCGAGGTCTAGTGTAAAGTTTCCACCAATCAGTGATGGTTTGGAGAGACATGTCATCTGCTGGTGTTGATCCACTGTGTTCTATAAAGCCCAATCAAGTAAGTGCAGTTTTGTTTTCCCACAAAATCTTACAGCACTTTATGCTTCCCTCTGCTGATAACTTTTATGGAGATACAGATTTCATTTTCCAGCAGGACTTGCCACAAATACTCACACTGCCAATAATATTCAAATTTTCTGAGAGCCTGATTTTTGGGTTTTCATTGGCTATAAGCCATAATCAACAATAAAATAAATAAACGCTTAAAATAGATCACTGTGTGTGTAATACATCTATATAATACATTAGTTTCATACTTTACTTTTCAGTATATAAGCTATAATCAGCTTTCTCAACATGAAGTCCCATCTGTGCTGACTCCACAGGATTTAAGGAGGTCTTAATGATATCAGGAACCCTTCATGGCTGGCACGTAAACCACCGGCTTCCTCCATTACTGCAGGGCACTGTTGGCCAGTATGACCTTCAGCAGCCTTGAGGTGGAAGCCCAGCTCCGAGGTCATCGGTTTGATAACAGCTGCTCCTGACATTACGCCCTTGAGCAAAATACTAAGCACAGAACTGCTCCAATTAAAATTTGAAGGTCAATCTGTGTAAAAGTGCCAGCTAAATGCATGAGCGTGACTCCAATTGCAAATTTTAGGGAGTTTTCACAACTGTAGTTCATTTGCTTTAGCAAAAATAGAGGATTTTTATTTCTTATTTTTTTGCCACTGGTCAGATCTTCTTAGATCTAGATACACAGCATTTCTGATATCAAGAGATATGTAGCCCTAATTAACATACTAGCAGAGCTAGAAGAACACACCCACTCAGGCATGTCAAACCTAAACACATATAGGTCAAAAGAACATGTTGCTATAGACCTTCAAGCTATCCATTGTTTATACATTGAAACTATATATTTTTAAACAATAAAAAATATATATGTCTGTGAGCACAGTCTCCAATATCTACAGATAATCGTTGAATGTGCTCAGGAGGTCTTTTAAAAATACTTTAATACTATATCTGCTTGAAGAAGTAAATCTATTCTTGTTTTCTAAATGTGCTTAAATATGCCTTACTGTCACTTGGAGCACAGGATATGTAGAGAGAGAGAGAGAGAGAGAGAAAGAGAGAGAAAGAGATAGAGACAGAGATAGATAGAGAAGGAGCTGGGTCTCTCACTCATGGGCAGTTTGGGTGATTCTCCACTGTGGAAAGTAGCTGTAGAATTGTCTATTTTGGAAATAACCTACTAGATGGGTCTGAAAAGTCAATAAAATCCATCAAAAAAAAAATGCATAGTTGGCAACACTGGATGTAACCACACTAGGGAATGCTGGAATGCTTGGAGTGAATGCTGGGAATTGTAGTGCAGCAGATGAGCAGTAAAATAGTCTAATAATAAAAAATACTGGAATTATTTGACAGCCTGGACTGGACATTGCTGTGGACAGAATGTGGTCAGTGGGCATTGTTGGCATTGCTGGCATCGTAGTTTGATGCATGGATGCTAAGGCACCAATGCTACAATCTCAGCGTATTAGTAAACCAATCAGGCAGCTAACAGCCTGCCCGGTGTTTAAGCACTTGCCAAAATGGAACCTTTTGAAATTGATTGATTGGTAGTGCTCATGGAAATGAGGATGTGCTCCTTTAAAAAGGAGTCACGGGGATGATGGGATCGATAATCAATCAGGCGAGGTGTGGCGGCGGGTGGCTGGGTGCCGGCTGCAGCCGTGCTGAAGAATCAGTTGCGCTGGGTTGAGTGAGTTCAGCCGCTGGGATGTGTGGGTAGTATGGGTACAGATTAGCTAAAGGCTCTGTACAGGGGGGAGCCATGCCTTGGATGCTATGTGTATTTTACTGTGCAAAAATAAGGACATTTATTGGAGCCCGAGAGTATTAATCAGTGAGGATGACACTCAAGCTGCATTTAGACAACCTGAGGAGCCTGGCCTGTCATTTGGACAATTTCAATCTAATAAACACAGAGTCAAGTAGAGCAAGTTCTGTCGATACTCTGCTCTGAAGAAATGTGTACTGTAAATATTCCCTGCTGGGTTTAGAAGTTCCTTCCTGCACTGAAAAAAAATATATTTTGGACCAACCTAAAAAAAATTACTCTAATTTGTGACATCCAAATGTATTAGTTTTTTTTTCAACTTATATTTATGATTTAATTAGAATCTAACATTTTGATTTAAAATCAATCAATATATAATTTAACCCAAGTATTCAAAAATTTCTTTAAGAAAAAAAAAAAAGATTTATAATTAATACCCTTTTTTGTACTATATTTTATTCTGTTAGTTAAATTTATAAACGTTCTGTTATTTTCTTTTTAGCCAAAATAAATAAAACCTAATAAATTGTTAGAATAACTCAATATGACTTAATATTCTTATATTAAATAACTTTTCAAATCAGGCTTTCATTCCTTTATTCACCACAAAGAGGCAGTATAACTGTGTAATAACATAAATGGCAACTTGCTCTTACAGCCTACAACACTGCATACAAGCATTCAGCCATTATATAAATCTTCCCTCAGTAGCTAAGGGAAGATACCCTGAGGGGAACAACTTCACAATGATGGTGAGGGAGGCCACGGCTTCTTTTACGTGTAATAGCGGTGACAGAAATCAATGGGAAGAGAGTGACAGAACTGAGTGAGAGGAAAACTCCAGGAGGAGTGATCTGATGTTATAATGTCATAACCTCTGAAATGAAAATGAAAAATATTTATTTGAAGTTGTTTTTTAATAGGGAATGGATTTGCTATTTTAGGCTGTAAAAAAACAGGTTTGAACCAGAAATCATAATTTTTCATTAGACCAACATTAAAAGGCTCTTTAAATCAATGACATGGCTGTTACTCTGTTTTCAGTGTGCAGCTGTTCTCCTCTCCCTGCAATCTTTCCGTCGCCCCGCTCGGCTCAGAGTGAGCATGCATGGGAGACGGGAAGGTCATCGCAGCCTGGGAGGAAGTGTCCGATCACTCTATAACACTCCGCCTACACACGCTGGGGCTTTTCCTCCAGCAGCATCAGGGGATCTTCCACAGTGTACCGTTCTCTCTTGCATTCTAATCGATACCTTAGTCTTTCCACTCCCGCTCTCTGATTATCTGTCAGGTACACATAATTCATGGATCCGTAGGTTCTACCTCCATTCTCCATTCTCCATTCTCCGCACTGAACATTTTTTCCTCGCTACATCCTTTGATCTGTGAAGATACAGGCAGGAGATTTACTGTAAGGCTAAAGCATATGCCTGTACAGAAACTGCTTCTTTCAAGTTTGGCTGGGCAAGATCCCATGTGGTGCTCAAGAGCTATTTGATCAAATGTCAATGTCTGGTCTGTGCAGTATTTAAGCTGAGAGATTGGCCTGTTTTTTTTCCATTTTATTGATACTGTGACTTAGCGTTTTTACTCCTGGCATGTAAAAGATTGTTATATTGCGTGCGGCATTTTACAGCCCTAAATATGAACAGGATCTGTTTGAATTGTGCATTTTTGTTTTTTACTAAACTGTAAATTAATATGGAATTCGTTCTGATTACTATGCAAGAAGACCTAAGGAATTATGTAGTAAAGCAAACTTGGTACCACTTTAAAATAAGACTACCTTTATAAAGGGTTTATAAATGGGTTACAATTAGTTTATTAATGGTTACTAATTAGGTTGTAAATGCCATAAAATCATTAATAATAAGTTATGACACATAGTAGAAAGGGCAACAATATTTGGCAAACGACAGGTCATTGTTGCCCTTTCTACGGCAAAACAAAGCCAAACTAGCTTGAAAACATGTTTAAACCAACCAACTATAAAATAAAATCTGAGTTAGGGAGTTAGGGAGTGTCCACAGGTTTGCATTTAGCTGTTTCACCTGACAGATAAATTGCTTTTGCTTCCATTACTATCCCTGACCTTGTTTTTTTCTCATATATTCCAAACCGGGGCCTTTTTCCACAGCACACACAGGCACGGGCAGACTTTATCAGGGAGCCCAACTCTATCTCACCGGTGGTGTTCCATTTACTCTGAAATTGGGCTTCCACTGGATATCCTCCTCAGCCCAGCACTGCAGTTGCTTTTTAAATGATTGCTTTGCTCCTAGATGAAGGGCCCCAGCACCGTATGATTTTATATCCATTTGCGCTCCGCCTTTTGTGCTGTTGGCTCGCGCGAATAGCTTAAGTGCCCTTGGAGTCAGATTTTACTTCTAATGAGGTCCATAGAACACTATTAAGAAAATGAGGGTGTGGGACTTCATGCAAATTGGACAGGCCGCTATTCATCTCGAAACAATGGGAAATGACAAGCCAATGATGCAACGGCTCTTACTAATCAGGAAAAAAATGGATAAAACTGGGCACTTCTTTCGTGTTTACAGCAAAAGACAAAGCAGCGTAATGACGCACTAGGTTTTATAATACCGTCTTTGGGAAAACACTCCACGCGACCCGGCACCCAGAGAGCTAATGACTGACTACAAAAACAAGGCCAAACATTAATTGTGCCATGATGTAGCTGAAAAGAACAAGCCTATTTATAGACGGCTTGTCTCCCTCTTCCATTTGCCGAGCCAGACCTGACGAGGAGCTTCGACCTTGTTGTTCATTAATGCATGAAGCAGCTTTCCCAGTGGTCCTCAGAAGTGCAATCCACGGTGACAGAGGCTTCACATTAGAGAGACATGTGAGGGCTCTTAGCATAATGAAGCTTATCTAAGCTTATCTAACAGATCAGAGCTGTTCTTCTCTTCTATATGTCTGTCTAATTATGTGGAAAATGACGCTGCATGACCGGACAGTAACGACTGGTAGCATCGATGGTCTGGATGATAATAAATTTAGCACCATTTGTCCGTAGCATAGGATTTCCTGGCTTCACATGTTTACATGTTCACATGTAACACAATTAGATGCCAAGGTTAAGTAAGGGCCTACAAACAAATATAGATAATTGATACTTGATAAAGCATACTTGACAACTCAACAACTTGACAACTGTTTTCCATTGCAATCGCCTTCCCTGCCAGGTTGGGTTTCTCCTATTTTCTTTTTTTTGTTTGTTTTTTGGAAGAGATTTTGATTGGATTTTCACAACAATAAATAAGTGTGGGCAGATATTGGACAAGAGTGCATTATGCGCACAATCAGCACCATAAAAAAAACGTGTTCACACTTTAACGCCATCTGTTCAAACTGTGGAATAAGACTGCAGAGGGATAGTGGCACTTTTCACTAGACCTTCCATTTCCTCCGTTATCTACAATTCTCTATTCTAAGCAATCCAGAAATCCAGAGAAAATGAAGTGTTCTGTAAAAAACTGTGGTTCAGGGACCGTGAGATCATCATCATCATCATTTTCATACATGGATTGAGAGAGAGTTCACCACAGAGTCCAGACCTTAACCTCATTGAGAATCTTTGGGATAGAGTGCTGGATGGAGAAGAGAGGCCTTGTGCAGCTGTCAGACTCTACCATCATCAATACTGCTGCAAGATCTTGGTGAAAAATTGCAAATGCAGCACAGGATTAAAATAAATCTGTATGAATGCATAAAGCCTCAATCAAAGCTAAAGGTGAACAAACCAAATATACTGTATATAGAGTGTTATTAGTCTTAGTTATCTTAGAGAAAAAAAAACAATTTGTCCATACAAAGATACACACCATTGAAATGTCACTGTTCTATATATATTTATCTACATACATCCATCACTTTCACTATAAGAAGCCCTTTTAAACAGTGCAGGGTTCCTAAATTGGAATATTTTGCACTGTGTGTGTGGTTTGATACACTATATATACTATACACTATATATACTATGTTAATTATAATGTTGTGTGCATTTACCCATAGTATTAGCATCACATTGGTCTTAATTTTGTATCTGAGCACCACTAAAAAGTCTTAAAAAGTCTTAAAAAAGACTTAGAATTAAATTTCACATACCTGCACTA
The DNA here is from genome assembly GCF_023375975.1 of Astyanax mexicanus. Taxonomy (NCBI): domain Eukaryota; kingdom Metazoa; phylum Chordata; class Actinopteri; order Characiformes; family Acestrorhamphidae; genus Astyanax; species Astyanax mexicanus. The sequence continues at coordinate 3,743,416 of NC_064418.1, read as the reverse complement.
ATACCTAACATCCTATATTGATAACAAATGAAGATAAGGCTGCTCAGTTCTATACCCATTCATGCTAATACTGAAATCTGACCTGAAACTTTAAATTACAAACCAGCACTAATCTGATCTGAGAACAGTGACTCAAGTGTGACTCGTATGATAAAGATAAGCTGCCTACAGGTTTTCAACCCAAATATGCACGCTTCAGCAGCTGCTGTTTATTCTGAGCCTTAAAAAAAATGGCCTAATGCCTAATAAAACCAGATTTGCTCCAGAGATTCAATTTAGTCTGGTAGGTAAACATGGGACGCCGCGTTCTGAACTGCACAGGCTGCAGAAAAGCTTCTCTCTCTGGAGTGTGCAGGAGTAGTGCAGCTACAGCGCTCATCTATTGAGGTGGAGAGTCAATTTGACACTCGTGAAAGCTTGCACTAACAAGTGTGGTAAGCGATAAAGCCAGCCGTGCCGCACACGCCACCTCAGAAAGGAGCATGAGCAGCTTTAAAGAGGACCAGCAGGCCATGAAGAACCTGAGCACTCAGCACAGGACACTATGACACTACGACTCTGAAGAAGCCTGATAAAAACACCCTATGAGTACTAATACTGAACTAAACACACAGCAAAATGATACTTCTGGCATTAAACCTAACATTTATACAATGTAAATATTCATAACTTCAACATTAATCATGTAACATATGTTATTATGCAATTTTAAAACATTTATTTTGAACATTTCATGTTCTCACAAGGAGTAAGCATGTTCATATAGTAAGTAGTGATTGATATAACAGTAAAATATATTTTTACGGTAATTTTTCAAGGACAGATAATTGCAGATACCAATGAAACAATTTTTTAACAAAGTGGAAAAGCTTATAGGGGTAGTCAGAGACAGGCAGGGTCAGTATCAAAGTACAAAAATGGGTCTGCAATGGAAAATAAAGGATAGGAAAAGCGAGGCAAAAGAGTACTCAAAGAATCCAAAAACAATCCAAAGAAATGCTTAGTAGAAGAACTAGATTTAATATGTGGCGAGGGGACAAAAGAAACACGGGGGTATATATACAAGGCAGTCCAGGTGTGAGCAATCAGAAGCTCGGCGAGCGTGAATGCTGAGTCCTGAGCAGACAGACTGACAGCATCAGGACTGTCAGCTATATTATAAATGAGGTCACACTCAATCTAATCCTGAGTGAAAATAAAGGTTGCCTGATTAATTGATTGATTAATTGACTAAAGACAATGTATGTCAGTGTATAAAAGTATTAAAATAAATTAAATAATATGAGTTATTATAATTTAAAAGTTGGGTTTGTGCACTGTTGCATGTTCTCATGTGTGTAACAAGCAGGGTGTATGCACGTTGAGCCCATATATTGCACATGCATTGCCAAAAGAAAGAAATAAATGTTGACTGTTGTCAGGGTTCTAATCAGTCAGTGGTGCACCTGTGTTTTCTGTTGCCAAGATAGCAATGCACCATACATTTTTTTTCTGACCACCACCCCCATCAATGTAGATTTAATTGTAAGTTCTGTTGCTATTTTAAAGGGCACAAAAATACTAGTCCTATTGGTAATATTATCGGCAAGGTGTAAGATAGCCATGAGCATTCTAGCCATGAGCAATCAGTAGGTGTTCCTCTGCACAGTTCATGTAATTAGCCACAGTCATATTAAGCCAAACATAAATTTCAGAAGAGAAAAACCATATATGAAATCATTGAGTTGCATAATGTTAACAGTATATTTGCACATATTACATACTGCTATCAAACTGATCCACAAAGTGGACCTCAGTACATTCGTCACAGAGCACAGTTGCAGAGAGAAACTGCAATAAAAAAAAAATCCAGAGCTCTGCATATCATTTGTATATATGCATGTAATTTGTATAATTACATGACTGTCACACCTGCAGTCATCCAGAAAACGACCTTGATTATTATTCCACTTGGTGAAACATCCTGTGAGCACTACAGGGTGGAGGGAAATAACACTGAAGCTTGTGGCCTTCCAACAAAAGCCTGGATTGTGAAAGCTGAACTCTCCTATTCTCTGGCAGCAGTCCTTTGTGCAAAGTCTCATTTTTGATCTCACCGGGTCACTCGTAGAACTGCGCCGTGCGGAAAAACGAATGGAAGGCTTCTCAGACAAAAGAAGGGAAGGCTAAGCAGGGCTGTTTAATGGAATTCTGCACTCTATTCTAACAGACCATCACCCTCTCTCTCATTCACGACTGCGAAAAAGAAAAGAGCGCCACAAATCAAAGTGGACCATTCAACTGGCTTCATTTGCGTTTGACTGATTGTGGCTAAGAAACCACAATTGATCCTACACTATCAAACGTCATTAATTTTACGGCCAAATAAAACAGAGAAAGTGACAGAATTTGGAGAGAGTCTCGTTTCTATCGCTGGCTCAACTGGACAGCCTAGATTTCCAGCCAACTCTTTGAATAATAATGACAAATTTTATATGAGAAACAATACAAAATAATAAAAAATACTATTAAATAAAAAAAATCCTTAATATCAGAGATATACAGGTGTCAAGTAATGTAGTACAAATATATTGTTATCTTATTTAAGTAGAAATTTGGGGGCACCTAATGTTGCAGTGGTCATGCAGCTCGCCATCAGCTGCCGGAGCCCTGAGAGAGTACAATTGCTTGCCTTGCTCTCTCTGGGTGGGTACAGTAGATGTCGCTCTTTCTCTCCCCTCATCACTTCTAGGGTGATGTGGATCAGCACAAGGCTGCATCTGTGAGCTGATGTATCAGAAGCGAGTCACCCAAAACTTCAGCTTCTGCACCTCAGAATATGACAGGAGCAATTCCTTTGCACTGCTAGAGAAAGGTGAAATGTGTATATTTTAGACTTCAGCAGAGCACATTCAGAAATCTTTAAGTGCACACGTGAAAACATGGCAGATGACGTAAATTAAAGGGCTGAATTCATGCGTGACATGATTGCACCTTCAAAATATATAAGATGCTCGAGGCATTACTGCTGGGTAAGTGCAGTAAAATTGCGTATAATGAGTGATGGGCGCCTAATGGATGCTGGGATCAAACGACAGCAGCACATTCTTGAAGGAAGACGCTGAGAACGGACAGTGCAGGGCGGAGAATAAAGGAGGTGAGAATTCTCAGCCATTAGTTGACTCATTCACATAGCAGGGAACAGAGAGAGGGAAAGAGAGAGAGAGAAAGAGAAAGAGAAAGAGAGAGAGAGAATGCGGGGGCACAGCTTCAGTGTTGATTAGCGAGGCCTTTAAAACACAGAGAGACAGCTGTGAGACACTCTCTTGGGAAAGATTTTGGATTAATTGCAGTTTAGATCCTCTAGTTTCTATAGGAAATGAAGGTAACATTCACTAGAGGTGTAATAATATATTAATATACTAAAGTACTGTGTAACACTTTATTTGGATGGTCCATTATAGACTTATAGACTCCTCATAGATGCTTAACACTAAACCCTAGCCTCTAAACCCTAACACTTTTTTTTTCATTAATAGCTAAAATGTGTTCATTAGAAGTAATAAAACATAAAACATACCAGCTTAAATACCTGCATAAAATTTCCCAATCTTGAAAAAATGCACCCTCACAGGTTCCACTGTGCTATACGATGAGGTGTATTTAGACAATATTCAGATCAATCAATCAATAATACCGCTGACCTCCAATCATCTGGGTCTCATCGATATCAGAGGCACACTGCTGTTGCTCTAGCTCAGCCAATCAGCTCTCCCTACCCTTACTGCGCTGCCTCTAAACCCATACATCACCCAGAGCCCCTCCCACACTACCTCTCTCATTTTTTAGCATTTTTAAATTTGAGCTGAGGGTGGAGTCGGCTAAAATCAGAGGATTTAGTCTAGTAAAAGGTTAAACTTTACATTTAGTAACTGTGTTCCTAGGCTGTAGTTAGGGTGGGCTGCATTTTTTTGACCACTATGTCAAAAAAAGGCTGTTCCAACGAAATAACTCTTTGTATACAGTCGAAAAATACAGACAACTTATTGATACAACTTACTGATATTCAGAGCAACTTGAAGGACGCAACTGATGTATCCTTCCAATCCCTTGGTTAAACACAATTCACTGAAAGCATACAAAACTTGGCGAAAATTTAGAATTAAGAAAAATATTTCTGTGAACAAATGAAAAAGCACATAGATTTCATATCACATTGTGAACATGAAGCCTTGTCAGAGGACCAGTTTTTCCTTACTTGCAGCCTAGTAAGAACATCCGCAAATTGCTCATTTCCAGACAACCAAGATTGGAAACCACTGACATTAAAAAGAAGAGAGAGTTCTGAATGTGAGCTCACATGTCTGTAATAATCATCTCAGCTGTGGCCTTAACAGGCCTGCGACATTTAAAAAAGTGTGAATGTGATTCAGCTCTTTCACATTATCACACATTCATAGGTCTTCATGAATCAAAATAAAATAAAATAAAAAGAATCACCTGCTGAATCTGAATCTGCACATGAAAGACAGAAAGACAAATGAAATAAAGCATCATTTTAGAACAGATAACAACAAAGCTGGCATCTGAGTTGCCGATCCGACCTCAGACTCAGACAGAAAAGGAAGCTCAAAGACGAGAAAAAGGAAGCTCAAAGTAAAGAGACCCAATCAGAGATAACTCAGATGCTGTGAAATTAGTCAGAGGCCATGCTGCGTAAGTGTTAATGCTGCTGGATACTCACTGATGTGTACAGATGGCCTTCTCCATTCATGGCGATGTATAACCCTGTCTTCACGGACTGAATAGCAACAACTCGGAGGCCCACAGGGATGAGATTGAACAATGCTGCAAGAAAAAGCAGATATACGATAAGTCATTACGTAGACTGTGGTTGATTAATGGTTAGACAAGCGTATGCTTCTGAGTGGCGCAACTGTCTAAGTGTTGGTTCATTTTACAGGGTGATCACTGTTTCAATTCCTAATGATGCCAAAGCTGCCTGTAGCTGGGAGTCCTAGAAAGCACCAGTATCTAATATTGACCATTAGCCTTGTCCCTAAGTATAGGGTTTTCTCCAGATCCTCTGTATCTTTTGATGATAGCATGTACTGCATATGATAGGATAACCTTCACAGTTTTACATTAAGGAACAATTCATTTTTAGTTACAGAACGAGCAGAACGAGCAGGCAGTTTCCTCTGCTAAGAAGCGTTGGGATATGCCCAGGTAGCTGCACCCCTGAATTAGCAATGTGCCAAATTCAGAGCGCACCTAAATCTTAAAGGGAATGACAATGAAAGGGACATTAGACCCAAAAGCACATCCATTTCTAATTAATTAAGAGAATTAGTGCATGCCTTTTGCATGTTTTGAGCTGCGCAAGTCATACTTTTCCCATCGTTACGATAGCAAAGACACATTGACGCGCCCTGAATCAAGCTGTACCATGGATTGCCCCATTGCTTGCCTATAGATTGCTGTTTTAAACTTTTTGAACACAGCACGCTTAACTTTTTTGGAATGGAAATGATGTTGTATTATTTCTTAGGACATAATTTAATATATTATAAACTGGCATGAAATGAGACAAAATGAGCACTTTGGCCTTTCTTGTAAGTATGGCATCCTAGAGTTTTTATTACTAACACACACCGGCTCAGAGCATTTTCAACTCAAAGAACACACAAAAAAACAAGCAGCTTCGCTACAGCATTATAATTATTGACCTATCTGACAAACCTGCTCTTTTCACACATGCTGGCACTTTTTCACTGCCAGCCAGTCGCAATCTATATATTTTTTCAAGTTTTATTGAACTCCAAACTCGCCATCCCATTAATTTAAATTCTTATAATATTACTACTCGAAACATACATAATGAATCTCGGCACCAATTAAATCCACATTTGTCCCAGGTTTTACCTACCATTACTCCAAAATACTACAGTAAAATCGCATATAACGTTTATGATTAATAGTATAGAATATGTTCTTTGTGGATTTAATGCTAATATTTGATAACAGTTTGATTTACTGGTTTTATAGAACTTCAAAATCTGGTTTATGCAAAACCAATGGAAATGCAAATATAGATGAATTGACATTTTTACTAGGTTTGACTTCTCATTGGTCCACAATACTACAGTAAAATCACTTATAACTATAAAAGTCTCTTCAGGAGGAGCGTGAGCAGCTTTTCCCCCAGCCCCGCTGTGAAGGCGGCTACCGTGATACATATTTTCAACTGAAAAAACGGGCAGCTTTACAACAGCATTATAATTATTTACCTATCTGACAAACCTGCTCTTTTCACACATGCTGTTCTCCCACTGCCAGCCACTCGCGATCCATATCTCTGCAGCATGCCTGAACTGTCAGCAACGCCCCGAACACCAGTGCACTCTAACCGTGCTCGGCCGCGGCGCACTGCTGATTCACCGCCTGCATCCCCCAGTGGGCAGCTCCTGTAGCCCCACGGATCCTGGAGCGCTGGAGCAGCGGGTGGGCTGTTTCGGGGAAGTAATTGGAAGCAGCAGTGGCGCATGGCAGATTTAAAGAATCCTTTGTTGCCCAGGCGTGCTCTCCGGGCTCGTTAGGTAACGGCTATTGTTTGTGCTGCTGAAGAATGGCAGGCCTGGCAGCGGGAGTGAGCGTGTCTATACAGCTTAATCAAACTTACAGTGGACTGAACTCACGGGTAATTGCTGTCGGCTACCGGCTCAAATGACTGAATGATGTCAGGAAAGCCCGGCCGGGAGCACTGCGGTGCTGCTGTGGCAGAACGCAAGTGGACCCTGGGAGAGTGTAAAATCTGACTGACTGAAAGAAATAAAGAATCAATTCTGAATTGTGCTTAAAAACACATCAGCCATAACATTAAAACCACTTATTATTATAATATGTATAATATTGTCCTGTGCCTCCAAATCAGCTTAGAGACATCAATGAGACACTGACTCATTGATTGATTTGGGTGCCCTAAGTACAAAAGTTTTGTGGTGCCTTTCTTCCCAAGCTTGACCTCCCATTGCTCAAATATGCTACAGTAATATAATGTGATGCTTATCTCATTAATAAAATATAAAAAGGCTTCTTAAAAGGGCGGCACGGTGGCGCAGTGGGTAGCACTTCCGCCTCACAGCAAGACGGCCTGGGTTCGATTCCCGGCTGGGGCGACCCTGGTCTTTCTGTGTGGAGTTTGCACGTTCTCCCCGTGTCTGCGTGGGTTTCCTCCGGGTTCTCCGGTTTCCCCCCACAGTCCAAAGACGGCACGTTCAGGCTAATTGGAACTTGATTGAAATTGCCCCTTAGGTGTGTGCGTGTGTGCGTGTGTGCGTGTGTGCGTGTGCGCGTGTGCGCGCGTGCGTGCGTGCGCCCGATGCCTGCTGGGATAGGCTCCAGCTCCCCCCGCGACCCTTCACGGATAAAGCGGTTGACGATGAGATGAAAGGCTTCTTAAAGGATTTCAAGAGGTAATTTGATAACAGTTTGATTTGTTGGTTTTATAAGGACTCCAGATTCTGGTTTATGCCAAACCAAATGGACACTACTTCCAGGTTTGACCTCCCATTACTCCTAAATGCTACAGTAAGATCATGTATAACTTTTATGATAAATAGTATGGAATATGTTATTTGTGCATTTAATGGTGTTATTTGATTACAGTTTGATTTGTTGGTTTTATGGGACTCTAAATTCTGGTTTATGGAAAACTGAATAGAATTTGAATAGAATAGCTGCTTTTATAGGAATCCAAATTTGGTTTATGCAAATATACATTAATTGAAATTTTTCCTAAGTTTGACTTGCCTTTAGTCCAAAATGCTACAGTAATATCACTTGAAACATATACCTTAAATAAATGAGAATGAGATATTTACAAATTTAGTGGTGTGTTATGATAACCCTTTGATTTTCATGTTTTATAGGTCTCCAAACTCGCCATCCCATTAATATAAATTCTTACAATATAATTCCTTGAAACGTACATAAGATATGCATTCTGTGAATGCATTCTGTCCTATATAAAAAAAATAAAATAAATCACTAATAGCCCAATATTCAGCCTTGACATTCATGTCCATGATGAATTTTTAAAATAAAGCTGTATTATTACACTGTTATGATGCTAATCTCATGTATTTGTCTTCCTTCCTCAAGAAAAAATGTACATACGCATAAGCTGCTCATGAATCTACACTACTACTTGCAGTGCCTTGTAATTTATTGGTGCTGAGCAACATGTTACTTCATTTAATCAGCCTTTATCCCCCCTGAGCTAAACTCTCACAACAATGACAACATTTAGAATATTCGGCAGGATGTTCACACCCATCACTGTAGCTGTAGAAACACTGCTGGCAGTAATATCTGTCAGTAAATAGTAAATTCAAGGACAGTGTCTCTTTATTATGTTTTTTTTTTTTTTTTGTTCAATGAAATGTTAATATATAACTGTTAAATATTATCTCTCTCTCAGTTTCACTGCTTGCATTTATTAACATCCTATTATTAAATCCTTAATATATTTTTTTCAGTTTCAAGACATTTTTGACAGTCACAGCATTTTTAGTGATTGTTTTTTAATGTTCCTCCACTGCATTAGCAAAGTTTATTGCACATAATCAACATTATAATGTCTCTATACAAGCCAAATTATTGAATAAATGGGTGGAATAAAGATGTTAGCTAGTAGGAATCTTAAAGCCTCTGTGTACACATTTTTAAATATTGATATTTTCTTAATAAAACTAAACTTGGCTATTATATTAAGTGCTTAGAAACGTTTAAATATACATAAAACACTACTAAAAATTGAGAAAAGCTAAATTTTTAGTCACCCAGTCACAACTCGAACTTTAGCTCTCCAGGTTTTGCTTTAGCTTTAATGCTGGGTTGCTCAGACTCGAAGAGGGGGTGGAGTCAAGCAGCATTGTGATTGGCCAGGTGAATGCTGATATAGTCTTGGCTCTGTTTTATTATGTTTTAAGACCACCCATTCTACCATGGAGAGGAGAGCGATACTGGTGAACTAATTATTTATTTATTGTTTATTAGACATTAACTTGGAAGATTTTAATAAGGAATTAAATCCTTTGTACATTTACATTGGAAGTCATGTGAGCCAGAATAATATCATTAGTAAGAAATCTCAAATTCAGTTTTTTTTTGAGGTTTCAGATAGATGTTTTGCCATGTTTTGTCATTTGTGATGTTTTGGTGGGGGATATTGCATTTCCTGCATTCCCTTTTATACTGAGCCCTGCCTAAAACACACACCGCTCTGCTCATCACCTCATTACCAAGCCTTTGATGAGCTAAATGTGTTAAGCAGCCATCTATGCATCCACACGCGTGTGTGCATATGTGTGTAAGTGTGTGAGTGAGTGAGTGTGTGTGAGTGTGTGTGTGTTTAAGTGTGTGTGTGACACAATAAGCTCTGCATGTCACTCTTCAGTTATAGCTGCAAACTGAAATCAAATTAAGTGGCTCGCCTGAAGCAGTAGAAAAGCAGGCTCTGTACATGCTAATAATACTCCACTCCTTCCTCCTGTGCCACTTCTACACACACACACACACACCACACACCACACACACACACACACACACCACACACATGCATGCTTCTCCTTGGGGATGATCTTGCTACCCCATATTATCAACACCAACTACAGTTTATTACTGAATAACACCAGTGGTGAATTCTCACATGCATCAGTTATAAAAAAAACCCCTCTTCCATTTAAATGGGTGTGTTAAAGTGTGTTTAACCTGCAAACATATAAATATATAAATACATTAAAACATACTGCAATGTAAAAATTAATCTAGCCATATCTAAAAAACATTATAGAAAAAAAAATATTATTCCTTTTTATTTCTTGTAGAAAAATCAGCCACATCGAAACAACTTCCAAAACCAATATGACACCAAAAATATTATTTAAATTAACCAGTCAAACATACCGTCCAAACATAAGACAGCTACAAAAAAAAAAAAACGTATTTATTAACCCTTTTATTATCTGCATCCATATCAAAGGACATCATGTATTTTCTTTATTTTAAAATATCTGTTGCATGTATCACTATTTAAGGGGTGTTGTCCATCAGAATAGACCATGAACCAGACAAAGAACAAGTTTATTAACCAATTAAACAGTAGCTTGGCCCCGCCCACTGCCAAAAAAAACACTGGAAAAACACAGTAATACTAGTGCCATTGAGGCAAAGTAAATTTTTACTAATACTAATATAATCATTATTTTTTGTACTGTTTAGGGATGGTTTAAAAAATACGAATGTCAATATAAAAAATAAAATATTACAAAAAATAAAAAAAAACTAATAAATAATACATATTAGTGGATTGTATGTATTTATTTGCTGTATAGATGTTATAGTGTAATATTTAAGTCTTCTTTTCTGTGCATTACAGACAGAAAACAGCATTCTTAAATCACTAGAGATAATTCAGGTCTGAAGGGGTTAATCTTTATATTCATTTCAACAAATGCATTTATCGATGTTTTATTCTAATATCTGAATCTGTCATATTAATAGACGTGATCGAACAATAGATAAAGCTTCTGATTCATCTAATTATCCAGCAGAATTTAAGAAGAAATTATGTTACTATTTTGCAGAGAGAATAAAATAAAAAACTTTAAAAGAAAGGGCTATTTCCTATATTTACATATTTATAAAACAGGGAAAATGCCGCAGCCCAATATGAGAAGGTTTTCAGGTGAGCTTTTCCTTTTATTATTGTTTCCACTCAAATATTAATGCATTCACATTGCATCATAAATGACAAATGAGGACTGATAGAAGTCTTCAGAAAGAGTTGAGAGTTGAAATATTTCACAGCGTACAGAGAATCTAAATTACTGCTGGAATACAATATACAGTTTACAGTAAAAAGTTTAAAGTTTGGACACACCTTAAATTTATTTAATTTTTTTGCATTATAAATTAATACTGAAGTTCTCTAAACTATGACAAAAACCTTTGAAATTATTTAGTAAACAAAAATGGGTTAAACAAAGCAGAATATGTTTTATATTTTACATTCTTCAAAGTAACACCTCTTGCTTAGATTACATTTTTGCACATCTTGGATTTATTTTCTCAGTCAACTTTATGAAGTAGTGCAATCTGGAGTTCAGACTTTCAGTTAACAGCTGTGCTGAACTCATCAAGAGTTAATTACTTGAATTTCTTGTCTCTTAATGTAAAGTTTGAGAGCATCAGTTAAAGTAAAGTAGTGAAGAGGTAGAGTTACAGGTATACAGTGAATAGTGAATATTTGAATAATGTTCTAATCCAGATTATCAGAAGAAATTCACGAATCATCAAAAACATTATGATGAAACTGGCCCTTATCAGGACCGCCCCAGGAATGGAAGAGCAAGAGTTCCACTGCTGCACAGCTCCCTAGATAAGAGCATCTAAATGCTTCTTTACAGAGTTTTTTTTTGTTTGTTTTTGTTTAACACTTTTTTAAAAGTTACTGCATGATTCCTTATGTGTTCCTTCATAATCTGATCACTTTAGTATTAATTTACATTGTAGGAAAAACGAAAAAAATTAAAAAAATACATTCGAAAATCTTTTCAGCTTTTAATTTTAACCATAATAACTTTTTGATCCAATGCTTTAATGTGATTTTATGATGAAATCATAATGAAATGACATTAAAATGAACTCACAGGAATTACTGCTGTCATCCTTGGTCCCATCAAGAGATCCATCTGGGTTCATTTGCAAGTAGTATCCCTGCCTGCAATATAACCTGGTCACTATACCCTTGAGCTGGGGATCTGTGGGAAAGAGAGAGAGAGAGAGAAATAGATTTTTTAAACACAGAAATATATAATATATATAACAAATGCATGAAAATATGGATTTACAGTACATGGAGAGATCATGAGCAGTGTAAATGTCTGGCTGATGTTTTGACCTTAATCTCTTTACAAGGTCAAACATTTCTTCACATTCAGTCCAGACCCAGACATTAACTCCTGAGGCTCTGTTCTGTTCAGGCTCTGTGCAGTGAGACTCAGTAGCACCATCTCTAGGTTTTCTGTATAACAGACTGTTCTGATGGGTGAGGTTTTCACTTATTAAAAAAAATAAATAAATAATATTAAAAAAATAATAATAAATAAATAAATAAATATGTTTTTTATTTGCAACAATCCCGAATTCTAGTCTTAACCTACGTAGCACTCAAAACAGATCACAAAATTCCAGAGACTCCAATGACCTGTAACAATTGTTAACATAAAAAAATTGATTTAAATAAATATAAATTTCTAAATGTCCCAGTTATGCTAATTGTGAGGGGAAATAATGATACAATATTATAAATAATATACAAAATTGGTGCCAAAATCCAATTTTCCTAATATATAATCTTATTCAAAACTAAACGCTCTACAGGGAACACTGTTCTGCATATTGTAATGCAATTTTGTTAATGTTCAATTTCAAATATTAGGAAGATAACATATAACACAGTATATTTTTTTGTATTTTGTGATTTTTATTTAACGGTAGGTTTTAAAATACTATAAAATATTATTTTCAGGAAATAAACAGAAGCTATTCTGTAAAATAGCAGAAAAATGTGCTTATTACATTTACTTTTCTGTAGAATATACCTAAACATGGGTGTCCAAACTTTCGAATATGACGTTCATGAATGTCGATTCAGATATACTAAATGTACCTTTATCTACAGAGAATTATAGAGAAATAATGTTTTATTTCTGCCGTTACAGATATAAATCTAGTATCATCATGTAAACTTTTTCTCTTTTTAAATACTTTAACTCTAAAGATGTACAAAGCTTCTCTATACTAAAAAAATGCATATATGATACACTGTATATTTGCTGTATTGTGACATTATTATTAATCACTTATTAACTCTGCAGGTCCCCAGAAACAGCAACAGCCTGCATCTATCTGACTGTGTAAATGCAGTGTTTTTATCTAGACTAAAGAAAACTAAAATGTAAAAATTTGTTTTTTTTAGTGAAATGGAAAGAGCCAGAAGGTTTACAAGGTAAATAAGAGTTTGTCAAGCAGAGGTAGCAGAACAAAAGCTAAGGTGCAATTTGACTTTGGCAGATTGCTATTTCAATGATGCAGTGTGGGAATGTGTCTGTGTTGACAATTCACTGCCAAGATAGCAATAAATGATATAGAGAAGATGAGCCAATAGGAGAGGAATCGAGAGAAAATGACTGAACAGAAAGAAAGGGAGCAAATACAAGAAAAAATCAGAAGAGAAGAGAAGAGAAGAGAAGCAACATCTGTCTTGGTTTTATTCAGTCAGTGGTGCACCTGTGATTTCCATTGCTAAGATAGCAATATGCCAGAAATGTACCCAAAAATATATCCGTGTCTGTGTTGACAATTCAAGAGACAAGAGAAGAGAAGAGAAGAGACAGTGAGAAACGTTTGTCTTGGTTGTATTCAGTCAGTGGCGCACCTGTGTTTTCCATTTGCTAAGATGGCAATATGGGAGGAATTTACATAAAAATGTACCTGTGTCTGTGTTGACAATTCACTGCCAAGATAGCAATGAACAGCATAAGAGAAGATGAGCCAATATTAGGAGAGGAATCGAGAGAAAAGGACTGAACAGAAGGAAAGCGGAGGAAAGAAAAACAGAGAAACAAGAGTAAGTAATATAATACAGGAAATTGACAAATCCTGCACCTAACAGCTGGGGTTATGCATAGGGCTCAGCCAGGATCTACTACTCACTCAACTAACAACAATAGCAAAACCACCACAATCTGATACTGGCTCGACAAGAATCCAGAAGCACAGCCTAACACTATGTTCATGGTCCATTGCCTCAACTGCCAAGTAACAGACCTACCAAAAAAATAACCTATGAACACACAGAATCCCTCCTTAATCTAAGCTCACTTCCTTTAACTATGGCAACAACACACCTACCTAAGCACAATCACACACAATAAATCACATTATAAGTTGCGTGAGCAGAACACAGCAACCACTACCATCTGATACTGGCTCGACAAGAATCCAGAAGCATAGCGAACTATGTTCATGGTCCGTGCCTCAACTGCCAAGTACTCAGACGTCTACAAAAACTCATGAGACAAATTATTACAAGAGCAGGACCACACCAATCCCCTTCATCCAAACTCTAACACAAACTTCAGTGCAAGCTCTTCTCAGGGGTCATCAGGCAGGCACCTTCCTTCGTCAGTGTTTCGCTGAATTAGGCCCACGACACCTCCAGAAGGCTCAACAGTGAAGTCTGGCGTCCCAGACCCACCCCCCTCCAAGCTTGCTGTAGAAGCACAAACTCACTCCCTTCCCCACACAGCCTCAGCCCTTCTGAACCAGAGAAGAGAAGAGAAGAGAAGAGAAGAGAAGAGAAGAGAAGAGACAATACGTCTGTCTAGGCTGTTTTCAGTCAGTGGTGCACCTGTGTTTTCCATTGCTAAGATGGCAATATACCAGAAATGTACCTGAACAACATACCCATACTAACATACCCATCAGCATAGATATATTCAGAAGCACTGTTGCTATTTAAACGATGCAAGCACAAGGCATGGAAATATACAGTTGGCAGGGTGTAAGATAGCAATGAGCATTGTTACACCCTCCAAGCATTGTGCAGGTTGTAAGATAGGGCCTGTAGTGTTCTAGTGTAAAAAGGACACTTGTGTAATGTGTATTTGCTAATATTATGTCAGCCTAGTGCACAGTGCATCATATCTTGAGAAACTGGATGGAAAAGAGGGAGAGAGAACTGAAGTGGGTTTGGTTCTGAGGGTCTAAAACATCTGTGTTGTGTCCTCGTGTTTTCACTGCTGACGTTAGAAGAGTCCTACTGTTCCTTTTTCAGACTGGCCTACTGCCCTTTACCCTACACACAGCATTAGAACAGCACTGTCGAAATGGAGACATCAAAGCCTGACAGAGGAGTACTCTAGAGAGAGAGAGAGAGAGAGAGAAAGAGAGAGAGAGAAAGAGAGAGAGAGAAAGAGAGAGCATGCTAATCACAGAAGCACTTTATGTCATCTGACTCTAACTCTACAGATGCCTCCTACTCCTGCTCTGCTGAGACAGCACCTTAATACTGCTAAAGCTGAGCTTCTTTACTTTATCTACCCCACGGTCTAATCCCTTTATAACTAGAAAACAAAACAGCCAACAAGAGAAAAAAATAAAAGCTTTTTATATATGTATCTATTTTTCTTTATTTCAGATATTTTTCAAACTGATGGTGTTTATTTGCCATATTATGCCAATATCACAATATAGCACAATTTTTATAGCCCTGGGTAGTTGTATGTTGATCCAATACTCAGTATTGCTATTGTTTCAAAACTGACCAAAATCATCGCTAGTTCGAATCCCGGTCATGCAGCTTGCCATTAGCTGCCGGAGCCCTGAGGGAGCACAATTGGACTTGCTGTCTCTGGGTGGGTACAGTAGATGGCGCTCTTTCCACTCATCACTCCAAAGGGTGAGGCTGATCAGCACAAGGCTGCGTCTGTGAGCTGATGTATCAGAACCAAGTCGCTGCGCTTTCCTCCGAGTGTTAGCGCTGTGATGATACTCAGTAATGCTGCACCAGTTATTCGCTATAACACAGATTTGGTATATTTTGGTACAACACTACATTGTATATTATTGTTATATACAGATATTATAAGGCATTATAAGCCATTTCTATATAAACCCATATACGTGTAGTTTATAATGTGTTCTAAATGTATAATGCCGCTATAATACAGCCTTTTTAAAGTCATTATAAGGTATATGTGTGTCATATAATGCATTATAAATGCATTCATAAGGCATTACGAGTACAGGGTTTATAGGAAATGGTACCATGATATCAGACAGAGTCACACCCTAAACTGCAGTAAAGGTGTGCTCCAATCCAACAAAAATCATACATGTGTGATGGGGAGGCGTTAGTGTGATGCATGAGTGGCTAGACAGGCGGGGGTGGAATGAGGAACACACACACACACACACAATCCTGCATCACACACACCCACACAGAGAGGAGAAAGGAGACAGGGTATCATTAGAGGTTCGTTTCCGCCTTTAAAAGTACACAGAGGAGGACACTTCCAGACTGAACAGTGCACACTGCTCTGAAATGCAATCAAGACCCGAGTCCCCACAGGCGCAGCGATCACAGAGTCCCACGGTGGAGCGAGAATAACACAGAAGAACACCCCCTCCAGCATCTGACAGGGCATTATTCAGCAACACTTACACAACCCTACGCTGAGAAACGTTTAGGTAAAATAAACTGAGAGCTTTACACGGTTTAGAGACCACGTCCATTTCTGAATCTGTTTCTCTGATTTTGCTATTTAAAGGTTTACGTCTGAATAAAATGAACATTGTTGTTTTATTCTATAAACTACAGACAACATTCCAAATAAAAATATCGTCATTTAGAGCATTTATTTGCAGAAAATGAGAAATGCCTGAAATAACAAAAAAGGAATAACCCTAATTTTTAATCTCAGTTTTCATGCATATTGGCATCATGTTCTCCTCCACCAGTCTTACACACTGCTTTTGGATAACTTTATGCTTTTACTCCTGGTGCACAAATTTAAGCAGTTCAGTTTGGTTTGATGGCTCGTGATCATCCATCTTCCTCTTGATTATTATATTCCAGAGTTTTTCAATTTGGTAAAATCAAAGAAACACATCATTTTAAGTGGTCTCTTATTTTTTTTTTCCAGAGCTGCATGTGCTGTATCATTTACTTGTAATTTGAACAATTTTAACATCATTGTACAGAAAAAAAATACTTTTTTAGCAGTTAAGTTGAGTTTGGACATACCTTAAATTCATGTTTCTTTTTTTTATTATTTTTAAATATTCTGCATTGTGGATTAATACTAAAGTCCTCCAAACTTAAAACTGCATAGCACAAGAAAATTATAACCATTATCCGCACTTATCTGCAACCAATATGCTCTTATGTGATTTTAAATCATTGGACATTTTTCAGAAGTGCACAGACACAAAAAGCAATCCAATAGAAATTCAACTGAAGCCAACCACTGACAGGAACATTCTCATGGTAATATGTGGGGAACACTTGGAAGACAGTCAAAAAGCCATTCTTAAGGATGTGGCTGATTACAACCAAGAGTAGAGGAGAAAATGAAAATACAAGACCCCATCACGAGCCTTTTCTACAACAATCCACTGTAGATTGATAGGAATACAGGAGTGAATAGCGTGTGATTGCAAATCAGCAATAAGTGTTATGACAATCTAGACACCGATAAAAGAGTCATTCTGAGAGCTGACAATGCTCTGAGATTATTCTCAATATTCACAGAGACAGAGGAGAACAGAAAGAAAAGAGGAGTCAGGAATGAAGAGAAGAGTAGAAAAGAGAAGAGACAATGAGCAAAGAAAGGCAAAAAAAGACTGAAGAGGTGGGGTAAAAAGATACTGAAAGAGAAGTGACATGAAGAAAAGATGAGAAGCACAAAAAGGAGAAGAGAAGAGAAGATGAGCCAATAGGAGTGAAATTGAGAGAAAAAGACGGAAGAAATAGAAGAGAAGAGAAGAGAAGAGAAGAGAAGAGAAGAGAAGAGAAGAGAAATTGAGAGAAAAGGAAAGAAGAGAAGAGAGGAGAAGAGAAGGCTAGATTAGAAAAGAAGAGAAGAGAAGAGAAGAAAAGATTAGCCAATAGGAGTGAAATTGAGAGAAAAAGATGGAAGAAATAGAAGAGAAGAGAAGAGAAGAGAAGAGAAGAGAAGAAAAATTGAGAGAAAAGGACAGAAGAGATGAGAATGCTAGATTAGAAGAGAAGAGAAGAGAAGGCTAGATTAGAAGAGAAGAGAAGGCTAGATTAGAAGAGAAGAGAAGAGAAGAGAAAAGAAGAGAAGAGAAAAGAAGAGAAGAGATGAGAAACCCTTAAACCCATAACACTTGTTGCTGATTTGCAAAGAAGAGAAGAGAAGAGACGAGAAGAGTAGAGAAGAGAAGACACAATAGAATATGAGCCAATAAGAGAGGAATGAGAAATCCAGAGAAAAGGACTCAACAGAAGGAATTAAGAGGAAAGAAAACAGGAGAAGAGAAGAGAAGAGAAGAGAAGAGAAGAGAAATTAAGAGAAAAGGACAGAAGAGAAGAGAGGAGAAGAGAAGGCTAGATTAGAAGAGAAGAGAAGAGAAGAGAAGAAAAGATCAGCCAATAGGAGTGAAATTGAGAGAAAAAGATGGAAGAAATAGAAGAGAAGAGAAGAGAAATTGAGAGAAAAGGACAGAAGAGAAGAGAAGGCTAGATTAGAAGAGAAGAGAAGAGAAGGCTAGATTAGAAGAGAAGAGAATGCTAGATTAGAAGAGAAGAGAAGAGAAGGCTAGATTAGAAGAGAAGAGAAGGCTAGATTAGAAGAGAAGAGAAGAGAAGGCTAGATTAGAAGAGAAGAGAAGGCTAGATTAGAAGAGAAGAGAATGCTAGATTAGAAGAGAAGAGAAAAGAAGAGAAGAGAAGAGAAAAGAAGAGAAGAGATGAGAAACCCTTAAACCCATAACACTTATTGCTGATTTGCAAAGAAGAGAAGAGAAGAGAAGAGAAGAGAAGAGAAGAGACAAGAAGAGAAGAGTAGAGAAGAGAAGACACAGTAGAATATGAGCCAATAAGAGAGGAATGAGAAATGCAGAGAAAAGGACTGAACAGAAGGAACTAAGAGGAAAGAAAACAGGAGAAGAGAAGAGAAGAGAAGAGAAGAGAAGAGAAGAGAAGAGAAGAGGTGGAGAGGTAGGAAGGTAGCCACCATCAGACAGTGGGGGGGAACAGGCTCGGCTGCACACAGCGGCAGCTGCACACTTATCCACACGGTGTGCCTGACCCACTTTAGAAGCTTCTGGAAAGGAGAGGGGCTTTTCCAGCCTACATCCACACAAAGCCACATCGCTGTTGTCATGGTAAAGCTTCAGGAAGCACAGGCACAGTGTGGATATCACGTTTCTGCTCCTCAGCCTGAGCAGAACAGCCCTGGCTCCGGCGCAGATCGTGGAGATGTTCAGAACGGCGTGTGGGCATGCGGCAGACAGGAGTTCTTACATTCGAGAAAATGGGATTTCTGCAGTTCTGTAAGTGCAATCAAATTCGTTCTTGCTTTAAATGTGGAAAAAAAACATATTTGATCCCGCGATGAGGCAAAGTGAACGCTGATCAAATTTAGCTCGGCCCAATAGCACGACCTGACCTGATCAATGGAGCTTATCGATGGATGAAACTACAGATATGACACCAGAGGGAATGTCGATTCATTACAGCATGAGAGCAGCACTTCATTTAGCTCACTCTGCAAACCACACTGTACCATCACTTCCGCACATTCCACTGGAGTCCAGAGGAAGCTCCAAACGGAGCGGCTGAACTGAATTCAGGATTCATATAACAAAATAATGAGAGAGATTAAAAAGCTGTTCTCCAGTGGAGGTCTTCCACCCAATTAAACGTTATAATTGGACGCAACACGTATCCACACATCTATTATGAAACCACACCTAAGGAACAGCTGTCAAAAGACTCCAATTCCCAGCATGCACTCTCACAGGACTTCCCTAACTCTAAATGCTATGGTGTTCCCGCTCCCCGAGCTTCTGATTGCCCACACCTGCTTTGTCTTGTATATATACCATATATACAACTATTGTTCCCTCGCTGGGCATTGAATTTAGTTTTCTAGCTCTTCTACTAGGCTTTTCTTTTGTTCGTTTATTTTATTGTTACCAATCCATTTTGGTACTTTTTGACAACTTTTTTGCCTTACACTTTTCATCGCTCGTTTACCGTTGCCAAACCTTTTTGTGTATTTAGATAACTCTTTCTGCTTCACCCTTTATCTGTTTAAATATACTGTAACCCTTATCCCTTTATTAATAATAATGAAAAGCTCCTGTCTATGGACACCAAAGGCTAAATTTATATTACAAGCATTACCCATTACTACAATACTACATTACTCATTAAGGCTCAATAGTTATAAAAAAAATAACTTAACTGAAGATATTAATATTTAAGCAATAATAAACAGGAGGGATATTATTATTGTATAATATTACCTTTTTTAACACGACCCTCAAGTGTACTATTGCGATTATAAAACAGTTCCATTCTCGCTATGTATTGAAAGATTTTGAGTAGAGGAGATGAGAAAACAGGATCTGTTAGGTTATAAACACTCTGTTGGTTAAAATAGTTCCATTGCTGCTCTGTTTGTAGCTGCACTTTCATTTCTGTTTGGCTTGTAAGCGCTGCATCATTGCTAGGTTACCGATATGTGGTGGAGTAATACATGGAGAGCTTCAGTTACAGTGCATTACCGGCTGAGAATGGCACTCATAGATAGAACGCCTCTCAGCCTCAACCATCACATTGCAGGGTCGCAACTAACTGTGGTGTAATTAATATTTAAGTGTACATTACTGACCAAAAAAAATATAAAGAGATTAGTCAACTTCTAATATAAACATTAATTGCAGCCCTAAAAAAATACAGAAGAAATACAAAAGAACTTCACAAGTGCAGCAGCAGCAGAATATCAACCTTCTTTCAATAATAATCCAGAAACCCAGTTTTCCTACAGAAGACACTCAGCACAAACCACAGATTTGATTAAAACCCTGATCATGTTTTTTTAATGAATCTGAGCAAAGGTATATCCCACGAAATATAAAAACGAGAAAAGGTACAAAGTGTACCAGGTTACAGATCTGAGAGGCAATCAAAGGAATATCCCTCCTTTAATCTGCAGAGCAGAAGTGAATGGCCGCACAAAAGAGACGTTAAATAAAAGAAAGCTGTTCTCGCCTTCGCTTGGCCTCCAAAGGTCTTTCATGTGTGAAGCTGTTTGGTAGCGTGTTCCAGGGGCTCTCCAAGACATTAACATACAGCCCGGCCCCCTGCCTTTCTACAGTCAATTACAGAGTAAAGAACGTAGAGTAAAGTCGGGGGCTGCGGACGCAGCGTCCAGATCTGAGCCGGGTTAAAACGAGGCAGCCGTGGACAAACGGCTCCAGAGTTCTTTCTATATTTCAAAAATTCACGTTGGGAATTCACGTGAGGGAAGGTTTCTAAAGCAAATGCACAATTACAGCAGCCAGGGTGGTCTAGGGGGGTCTTTCAAAGGTGATGAAAAAGGAAAATACAGATTTTTGTGAAGTTGCGCCATAAGGGAAGAAAACATATCTTTATAATGGCATACTCTAGCCAAGGAGCTGCCTGGAATCAGACTGACTTTGGGAGTTTAGGGGTCCAGGGAGTCAATTACGACAATGTCCCATACTGTGTGTAGTGTTTAGTGGGAGAACTTCCTAAATCAGCCTCCTAGAGGAGGGGGCAGTCCCATGCTGACACTGCCAGCTTTCTTTTCATACTTTCTTGTACCAAATTCACTTCATTTAACTCATTTAACTCATGCAATTTTGGTAAATATGACGTTTTGCATGAAATACTTCTATATCTACTCATTTCTTCTTTCAAGTGAGACTGTGCAGAGCAGCGATGAGGAGCCTTTCACATATTAAACTTTCACTTTGAAGTAAACTGTCTTTTGGTAAACCATGCATCTTTTCTATTGGTTCCTGGCATTATCTGTTTGCATAACGGACATGTCCCCATCGTGCCCATCAGAGCTACCTTCCCTTAGGTAAGCAGCTATGGTTTATCTAATGCTAGACTGCCTGGCCACAATGTTGTAGGCTATAAGAGCAAGTAACCACTTTCTTTACTGCTTTACTGGGAAGTGTGACTTCATGCTTGACTTGAGCTGCCATGAACAAACTCTGAGCTGGATTAATTTCACCATATAATTGGAAGTATGAGACATATAGGGGCCAGTAAAAAATATACTGACAATCCACTTATTCTTTTTAGGTGTTAACTAAGTGCCTGAAGAAAAGACCTGGCACACCTATTATGCAAATGCCAGGAACCAATACTTATGTATATTAACTTTTCATGTTAAAGTTACTAATCTATTTAAGTAAGTCAGTACTCAAAAACTACTTTTTCAGGGCAATCAGCTTCCCAAATTCTCTGAAGTAAAATCTACGTAAAATTTTACCATGTACTATTTCAGGCCTCGCTGGAACATCAACACTATAAGACGGACTCAAAATGCAGTCTTCCTGAAACTGAACCAAGCCACAAATCAAAGTTACCAGAAAACAGTTAAAGAAAAATGTTACTTGCTCTTATAGCCTACAACACTGCTACAACATGACCATTACACGAAACATAACCGAAAACCCATGGGAAAGTACCCCTGATGGTCAATACTGCAGACTGATGGTGAGTTAGTTAGTTAGTTAGTTAGTTAGTTAATTAGTTAGATAGTTAGTTAGTTAGTTAGTTAGTTAATTAGTTAGATAGTTAGTTAGTTAGTTAGTTAGTTAGTTAGTTAGTTAGTTAGTTAGTTAATTAGTTAGTTAATTAGTTAGTTAGTTAATTAGTTATTGGTGGAGGGCACAACCATTATGCAAATAAATGATGCCAGGAACCAATAATTATGGATATTAACTTGTCACGTTAACGTTACTATTTAAAGTCAGTACGACTTAGATACAACTTTGTCAGGGCAATCAGCTTCCCAAAATCTCTGAAATAAAATCTACGTCAAGTTTTACCATGTACTATTTCAGGCCTTGCTGAAACTAAATGCAGTCTTCCTAAAAATGAAACAAGCCACAAATCACAGTTACCAGTAAAGAAAAGTGTTACTTGCTCTTATAGCCTACGACACTGCTACAACACAACCATTACATGAAATATAACCGAAAACCCATAGAAAAGTAGCCCTGAATTGCAATACTGCACACTGATGGAAAGGAACCAATAGGGAAGATGCATCCATGGATTAATATGGTGCTACCTTATTGAAATAAGAACTTAAATAAGAAAGGTCTAAGTATAGATTACACATTTGTATTCAGTCATACACCTCTTTTTATACGAAATTAGAACTTTCCTAACTTTACTACTGATTTAAAGCATTAGGATATTATGAAATATATTAAAAGTTCTCTACTGTTATTTTAATAAAAAAGTGATGTTCTTTTTTACAGCGCAGATCTAGTTCTACATGCTAAAGGCGAAGCAGCTCTTGCCCACACTCCAGGGGGGGACTCCCATTTCAAAACCGCATTCAGCCTGAAAATGAAGACAGCAGTTGCGTCTCGGGGCTCCTTATGATGGGTGGCCGTGCTCAGGTTTATTTGCAGGAAATGTCCTTCCTGTGGCAGCAATTGAATTAAGCCCCACCAAACAAACCATTAGTCTTCCTTAGTGCACAGACTACATGTGAAGGAGAGAGAGAGAAAGAAAAAAGGAGGAGAAAGGGAGAGAAAAGACCAGCTCCCTGTAAGCAGCCCCCAGTGAGCCCTCATGGCTGAGCTCAGAAAAACGCTCACTAAAGATTTTCCAAATCTCACAGCAATGGGAAATTAATGAGGTAACTCCCAGAGGGTCCTCCATCACAAATAATGCAGGCAAAGGACGCGGTGAGACTCACAAGAGCCTCTCTTTCCCAGCTGTGCACCAGACCAGTCATCAGCCGGAGAAGCGAAAGACAAAAAGACCAAAAAAAAAGTGCTATCATTTGGTTTGGTGTTCCTTGGCTGGATGAGGTTGGGGTCTTTGTCTGTGGGTTTCTTAACCTTTAACCCTAGAACACTAACATTAAAATCAGTAGCACCATCACAAATGTTTGGTATACACTAGTGCTAAGTGGTTAAAAGTGTGGTGGGAACTAGAACTGGGAACTAGAAATGCGTTTCTCTCATATCGCTAGTTACCGTCAAAGAAGCACACACAGCTCTGTGGACTGTTCTAGCTCCGTCCTGCCTGGAGAGAAATCAGAACACCTCCTGCTTCTGTTTCTACTGTATGAGTGTTTTTATCCCTGTAAAACAGAGCAGTTATTACAGTTCTTTTGAATATATTAATACTGTAGCTTGAAGAATAATTTGAATGTATTTTTTGACTGGAGAAAGAAATGAATTGTAGCTGATTTTAATACTGTAATGCCTCTAGTGACTTCAGGTATAACATATAGTACATTTATATTAAACTTGTGTCTTACTTGTGCAATAAAGCTTTTGAGAAATATTTCTTTGAATACTTAAACATTGAGTATTTTAGGTTAATTTATAGTATTTATGGAACTATTTAAGATGTTTAGTTTTGTAAAGGGAGCCATGGTAAATTTGTTAAAGTTGTTGGCGTATCTCTTTTTAAAGTCTATTGTTTAAATTCTTCAGCTGTTTTTCTTTTAATAAAGACGGATTTCTTCATATCTTGTGTAATTTTATGAGACAAAGTAAACCCAATAGTAATCAAAGCCTTAATTTAAAGCCTTAGTGTTTGATATTATATGTACTCCTAAAAGTACAGTAACTCACAAGCGTATATTAAAGCCCAGTTAGGCAAAAAATAACAACAATAAAAGAAAGAAAGAAAGAAAAATACCGTGATATACCGTAAAACCCTCAGAATCTTGCAAAATACCATGATATGCATTTTTGGCAGTACCGCCCAGCACTAATTACACTCATTAAATAAGTTACTCTTCAAAAAACCATAGATAGTAGGAGGGAATCAACCATAACATTAATGACATCAATGAGCCCTGAAGCTTCCCAAAGTCCCCAAAGCAACACCATGAAAATCACATTAAAAAAATGAAGAACTGCTATAGAGAACAAGGGTTAAGAGCTCACAAAACTGATCTTGGTTTGTTCTAATGAGCTACAGTAGAAGCCAAAACTCAGGAGCAATAAGGAGCATGGGGCAGCCATGAGGTGCTGTCCAGTCCAGCTGTTATAAAATGAATAAAATGGCCGTCTCAGGTGCGAGGATGCCTAGGCGTTCCAGGGACAATTCATCACGCCATCACACCATCTCCTGGCAACAGGCACATCCGTTACTCACTGTTTATTTGGACGAGAGATTCCCCCCTTGGACGTTTGTGACAGGCACAGAGAGATATACCACACAGCAACAACCTGTAGCCTCTGTTACGCTTTTATCAGTCTGAGGCTCATCTCTCCTATGGCTTGACTGTCTTTAGGACCTTTTAACCAATGAAATGCTTCTTAAAAAAATATATTACACTACTAAAAGTTTTTCTGCGATATCATATTAACTGTATTTCAGGGGTCGGCAATAGGCGGGCCATGTGGCCCAAAAGCATGAAACATCTGGCCTGTGACGTTGTTTGAACTATAATGAACGATAATGAAAAAAAAAAGATAAAATGCATCTCTAATAAGCTTTTGTTTACATTCCTCCCCTGTCTCTCTCGAATGCATACAGTGTTCTTGTTTTTCCGACCGTTCTTGGGCTCCTTATATATACAGTGCCTTGCAAAGGTTTTCAGCCCCCTTGTACTTTTCAACCTTTGCCACATTTCAGGCTTCAAACATAAAGATATGAAATTGTAATTTTTTTTGTGAAGAATCAACAACAAGTGGGACACAATTGTGAAGTGGAACGAAATGTATTGGGTTTTTCAACATTTAAAAAAAAAAAAAAAAGAGGTCTAATTTGGTTGTGGTTCCACTGGTAGATTGTTATTCACCCTCTTTGTTGGGTTCAAGTTGGATAAGGGTCTCCACTGGAGAGTTGGTGTATTAATAGGAAATCAGTGCTTGATTAATAGTCTTTCATTGTTATCTCGTGTTTTAATAAAGATTGCTCAGGATAAATAAGTTATTTATCTGTTGCAACATGTCATTTATAATATCAATTCGATTTTAGTTGATATTACACAACTTTGCAATTGCCCAATATGATCGATATGCGCTTGTGCCTATTGTGATGGCAATGCTGAAATATGATATTGTGCAGCTCTAATGCTTACAATGTCACTGTTGTTTTGTAAATACTGATTCTTTATATGAAAGACTTTATATGGAAGGCTTTTTCAAACCAAACCCAATACCAAAACCTGATATTGTTGTTCTGTAAACACTGATTCTTTATGTTTAAAGCTTTTAAACTCAAACTAATAACTGAAACCAATACCAAAACCTGATACTGTTGTTCTGTAAATACTGATTCTTTATATGGAAGGGTTTTAAACTCAAATCAATACCAAAACCTGACATAACCACAGGAAACTGACTAACACAAATAGAACTAAACAAAGAACTTAATAATATACCTCACTCCAAACAAATACTGGTGGTCAGAAATGTTCATCCTCACCAGTGAATATCTATACATGTCATCTGTAGATGAAAAGAATGACAATAAATACTGTTTTGACATTGATATATGAAATAACAGCAACAGGAGGCTACAGACTGCTGTCTACAGGCTCACTGAAAGCATCCTCACTGCAACAAGTTGAACACCTGCTCAGCTCTCAGTCCACTGAGACTACTGATTCATCATTAACAACTCACAGAGTGTATTTAAAAATATAACAACATATTAAATAAACTGCAGAACATCTTCCAGAACTCCTATAGGCCAGAGAAGAACATGTGCGGCCTACACACACAGAGAGACGAGCCTCCCAGTCGCAATATTGACATTTTAGGTTGTGTGGGAGTAAATTTCGGTCGACAGGCCACTGATGAGTATGCACTCGAACACATGAGCTTAATACTCTTCAAACTGCTTCTGCCAGGAGGAAGTGACAGTTCTGCATGCTGTCGGAAACATCACAGGGAACTTCTCTGTATACTGTCACTTACATTCAGTTTCAGACAACAGAGCGGATGCACAAGACTGAACACAAGATTCACGTATAGCACCTATAGATTTGTAGATTACACTGAATATAATGTAGGTACAGATACAGAGACTATATATATATATATATATACATTTACAGTACTGTGTAAAAGTTTAAGGCACCAAAGCAAATTACACTAATCCATTTATCTCAGCAATATAAGTGTTTTTTATCTGAAAGAAGCACCATATATGATTTGAACACATGCAAATAAACATACATACAGTAAAACGCAACAAGGAATTCTCATTTTTAACTAAGTATGTTATATCCTGTGAGCCAAGCTGAAAAACAAAGTGTAGTTCCAGATCCAAAACCAGTTCTCCTGGGTGCCCACAGCCAGCATGTGTATATTATATCAGCAGCTCACCTGATTTACCAAATTAACCAATTTACCAAACCAGGTGTTAATATGATGAGAACTAGAAATAATTCTATTAAACTCAGATGAGGAGAGATTAGGAGATGCTTTAAGGTAAAAAACTTTTTTTTTTAAATGCTGTTTGTATTTATTTATTTATTTATTTATTGTAATGTTGGTGTTTTACTGAGCTAATAAACACTTACTTCACAGATAAAAAGCTTTTTCTTTACTGAATTTCCCACAGGTGCCTAAAACATTTGCATAATACTATATATATATATATATATATATATATATATATATCCTCTATAAGCACTGTGTGAACTGAACTTGGCTAGAGTGGAACTTCTCACACCTTGTCTCCGAAGTCTCCTCTTCCTAAGGCCGAAGATTCGCACTTTGGAGAAGATGTCCACTAGATTGCCATTGCAAAGACCTTTGTTCTTGTTCGGACTTTTCCTCCTGCGGTTGGTGGAGGGTCTGTCTAAGTGCTGCTCCCTCGCCTGCCTCTTCTGTCGGATCAAACCGCTGGCAATCGCAGCTGCCATGTCTCCCAAATATCGAGAAGAGAGCGAAGGACTGTTTTTACGTCTTACGCCAAGCAAAGGCGACAACCACCACCTCCTTCAGCCTCGGTCACTGTCCCATATTTGCCTCCGTTCTGCTGTCTTAAATTGATGCTATTCAAGAACAGCGTCCAGATGTGACAATCGGTAGCAGAAGACACAGGATGGACATAATTAATGCACAGATACAGCTGAGAGGTTAGGGATTCATCATGCTGTCCTCAGGGCTCAGCCTGATTCCAAAACATCTGCTCTGCAATTCATGCGGGTTGGTGGGTTGGTTGGCTTATCATACCTGCATTCGTGTTTTTTTTGCCTTTTTTTCCCAGGCTAAATCCCTTATTGGATTGATGGCACTGGTGTGGTGTCAGTTGGTGGATTCACCCACGTCTGTCTGATGTGTCGGGAACTTTCCTGTTCTGGTGTTTTGCTGGTGTTGCCGATGGTTGTTTCAGAACCGCGGATAGCGAACAGCGGCGGCTCAGATGTCGGATTGATTTTCAGAACCGCGGATAGCGGCTGCGACCACGCCGTTCACTTCGCGTTTTCGCGTTTTATTTATTTATTAGTTTTTTTCCCGCGGGTGGAAAAAAAAACCTGTCCACCTTCGCTCAGGTGGAGCTTTGCCACGTCTGCGAAGACGAGTCTATCTCTCCTTCTATCTCTCTTTCTATCTCTTTCTCTTTCACATATTTCATATAGTTCAGCTGCATCGCGTTCTTAAAAGAAAAACAGAACAGAACAGAAGAAAGCGTATCCCACACAGGTAGTTATCCACAGTTTGACGGTGATGAGTGGTGATGATAGGTGATGAATATTGTGATGATCGCTGATGATCGCTAGGCGCGACCACAACCACAAATGCGACCCCAACGCGCCGATGCGTGAAGTTTTAACGAAGGGCTTGCGCTGTCTTCTTCTGTATACCCACACTCTTCCCCGTGCGTACGTTCAAGCGGTCCTCCGTAAACCTTCATGACTGCTCTCAGCCTGACTTTCACAAACGACTTGCATTATTTCATTATTTTTCTCTTCTTGACGTTCGCCAATCCCAAGCGCATACCAGCCGATGAAATAA
This sequence comes from Astyanax mexicanus, assembly GCF_023375975.1. NCBI lineage: Eukaryota > Metazoa > Chordata > Actinopteri > Characiformes > Acestrorhamphidae > Astyanax > Astyanax mexicanus. Next base: position 3,714,622 of record NC_064418.1, on the reverse strand, counting down.
AGAGATCAAGAAATCAAGAAATTAAGTAAATAGGAGCGATCGGTAGCGAGAAAAGAAGCCGACGTCCGTCTGGTGTTAGAAAACAAATGCATAAACTCCGAGCTGCCGCCACTCGTCCAAAAAATCGTCCAAAAAAAAGCGAATCGCGACCTGCGCATCCGCGCGCGATGATCACTGTCGGCTTTGTTTGTCAAAACACAAAACAGAACCGCTCAGGTTCAAGAAAGCTCTTTAAAAAAAACAAAAGCTCGACCTCTGTGCACGAGACTAGTTTGCATCTGTAACTCGCGCGCTCACAGAAGTGTGTGTGTGCGTGCGTGTGTGAGGGGTGGGCGGGGGTGGGGGTGCTATGAGAGAGGGGAGGGTTTGTGGGTGGGTGGTTGGGGTAAAAAAGGCACGAGCTTCTCCGTCTCGACCCACAAATCAATTCATCTCCGGCATCAACAAGTCTCAACGCCGAACTCCTCCTTTGCGATCGTTTCAAACCGGAGGGGGGCGGGAGAGGGGTGGAAGATGGAGAGAGAGAGAGAGAGAGAGAGAGAGGGACGGATGGAGAGAGACAGAGAGAGAGAGAATCTTAAAGGAAGTGGGCACTGCTCGCTTCTTTTGTTCAACAGACCGTTGGTTGTGAGATGATAATGAGGTTCAGCTCGTGCACAGCTTTAATATTCAAGCAACAGAGAGACAAATAGAGAGATGTCACCTTTTTTACGAGCAAGATGTGGTATGGACTGCCACTCCAACCATTGAACATTCATCAAAGGGACGTTTATTAAATGATCAGCAATTATTTCAATCACACAACAAACAGGTTTCAAATTTACCTATATTACTTGTAGCAATGCATTAACGTCTATAGTAGCCTATACTGTAGATGTTGTATTCACACCTATAGTTCCGTAAAAAGACTTAAATTAAGACCTATATAAACACTAAATGTGTTGCATTAGCACACAAAGAGTTGTATTAAAGATGTATTAAGCCTAATCTTGGACTATTTTGTCCTTTGAATCGAAATCTAAATTCAAGATGTAGTGTGGGCTTTGTCCCAAAGTGTTGAATTAACTCCAAGAGTGTTGCATAAACAATTACAGTGTTTATTAACACTGATATGGTGGCTGAATCAAAGCTAGGGTTTAATTTAACAACTCCATTAATTTAAACATGCAGTATTAAATTAGCAGTTACAATGTTGTATAAGCAGTTACAGATTTCTAGAGTATTACCTGGGAAGGCTTAAATTGCGTCAAGACCTTTCTTTATTTTTACTATTTGTCTATGATAGATAAAACTATTTGAGTAAGACTAAATACCTTCTCTTATACTAATAAGACACATACTAATATGAACATAAATAGTTAATAGCTAATTAATCAGATAGTTTTGTCACATTTTAGACAGAAGAGAAAATGAGAACAGGTTTCTTTGGTCAATGGTCAACAAGTAGAAAACAGAATAGATTTATATCTACAGTGATGTATTTGTGACTTTTTGCATAAAGTGTTATATTAAATGTACAATACTATAAATAGGGAAATTAAACATTGTAGGTGTCAACATAACATATAGTGATATGTTAACTCTTATAGTGTTTATTGGCCAATATTGGAACCAAACATTTCTATTTCATTATACATTATGTTTGCAAATGAATAAATTGCAATTAAAACATTCGGAATTTACAATTTTCATGTTTATGTTATGTTATGCTTTGGTGCCATGTATTAACACACACATATCAATATATTTTTCACTCTTCACACACCTTCAGCCCCACCCAGACCTACGGCGTGCACACGCACCAGAGCAACACGGCGCGTGCACACGCTCACGCTCACCTGAGGCGCGTTAATGAAGGCGTTGATAAGAGCGGAAGTGGAGAATTAGGATGGAGACGCCCTGGATAACAGCGAGTATTTTCTAATTTAGATGAGAATCAGAGAGAAGCCCGGGAACAGGAGGAATCCAGACTCAACAGAGCCATCTGCTGTCTGCGCAGACATGAAATATATCACAGTCACAGCCTCCTGTTTCAGCGCGAGCTCCTGCTTTCTGACTCCTCTGAACAGTCTGGACAACATGCCTCAATAGGTCTGAACACTAGACCAGCGCGCGCCTGAGTGTGCATGGACGTTAACCCATAACCTCCAACGCATGCACACACTCACACACCAATAAACATGTAGCCTGTGGGAATTAATGTGATTTTTTGTTGTTTTATTTCATATTTTAAAAGTGTGTTTAACCCAAAAGAGCCCATTGTAAAGATTCTTAAAACATTCTGTCTTTTATTTTTATTAATCAGGTCTAAAAGTGATCATCCTGAGACCATCACTACAGGACAGTGTGTTGGATTAGTCCTGGTGACAAACTAGCTCATTTAAAGGTGTGTTTTCTGCTTCTACAGCTCTGTTCTATTCTGTTCCAACCATGCCAATAATTTAAACGCTTTAATGAAAATGTTTGTATTTCAAAAAAACTAGTTCTATAGTAGTACACAAGTTGTGCAATTGTTTTTGCATTACTTAGGTTGTAACGAGATTTTGATCTTAAAATATTTAGTCATATACCCATTGGAAGAAAAAAAATTATCTGAGCTCTGGGTTGTCATGGGTTAAACTCTTTAGAAATAGATTTCAAATGTTGAGATACTGTTTAAAACTGTTTTTAAAATGCTATATAAAAAGACACCTTATTATTTGTACCTTGTTCAATAAAAGCTGTTTGCTTTTTTTACTAATTTTTTTGGTTAGCTTGCGACGTTTTATTGTGCTTACACAGTTTTGACTTTATTTGATTTATTTGAAAATAAATGCAAGAACTAAAAAATCGAAAGCATTCGAAATCAGGAATCATTCTTACTAAAAGAATATCGCCAAGCCCTAAGTATCTGCTAGCACTGCATCTATAGTTCTATAGTTGCTTTATCTGAACCTGTGGGGGGAATATATAGTCATATATTATCTGTAATGTAATGCAAACTGTTGTGTGTTTCTAATGTTAAATATATTCACAGCTCTTAGTCCCCTAGTGAGGCATCTGTACAGTGTGTGTGTGTTTCAGGTTAGTTTAAACCAGTCTTATCTGCTCCGGAACAGAGAAACACATTGCGCGTGCCCCTCCAACCACAGTTAATCTTAACGCCCCCAGTGAGCGCGCGGCTTCAGAGACCACCTCCAAGACCACTCATACACTCATTTAAAACAGCCGCGTGTCCGTATTAAGCGCGCGGCGTACCGACGACCCTCACGTGCCGCCTCTTTTCTCTGCTGAATGAGTAAACGCAGCGCGAGCGCGCCCGCAGCGCAGTGCACGAGTCTGAAGTGTGATTTCAGGAGCGCGCGCTAAACACTGCAGTTTGCGCTCCTGCCAGCAGCGGACACTGTCAGCTCACCAATAGCGCTTACAGAACAACACAGAGAGAGAGAGAGAGAGAGAGAGAGAGAGAGAGAGAGAGAGAGAGAGAGAGATACAGAAAGAAAAGAGAGACAGAGCACAACAAAGACAGAAGTGAAACTGAGGGACAAAGAGCGTGAGTGACAGAAAGATAAAAGAGAGATCGAGAAAAAGCAACAAAAACAGAAGAGAAATACAGAGAGAGACCAAGAGGTGAAGAGAAGAACAGAGAGAGAGAAAGAGAAAAAGATAGAAAGGAGAAAGAAGAGGAGAGAGAGAGCGACAGAGAAAGAGAACAAAAAATGTTCAAGAGAAGAGAGAGACAGAAAGGGAGAGAGAAAAAGTGATGAAGAGAAGAAAGACAGAGAAAGGGAGAGAGAGAAAAAAGTGATAGAAGAGAGAGACAGAGAAAGGGAGAGAGAGAGAAAAGTGATAGAAGAGAGAGACAGAGAAAGGGAGAGAGTTCAAAAGAGGAGAGAGACAGAGAAAAGGTGATGAAGAGAAGAGAGTGAGAAAAGGTGATGAGAAGAGAGAGACAACAGAGAAAGAGAACAAAGAATGTTCAAAAGAAGAAAGAGACAGACAGGGAGAGAGAGAAACGTGATGAAGAGAAGTGAGAGAAAGGGAAAAAAAAGAAAGAAAGAAAGAAAGAAAGAAAGATAAAGAAAAGAGAGAGACAGAAAGGGAGAAAGAGAAGAGTGTTTAAAAGAAGAGAGAGACAGAAAAAAGGAAAAAGAGAGAAAGAAACAGAGGAGAGGAGAGAAAAGGAGAGAGAGATAAAGAGAGGAAAATATAGAAGAGAGAGAGAGAAAGTCTGTATTGAATCCTCATGAAACAATACAGCACAGTGCAGACACCAGTACAATACAGACATTCAAGTCTATAGGAGATTCACACACATACACACACACTCACACACACACACACACACACATATACACACACACACACACACACACAGTACATACAGCCCTCTAATCCCCACAGCTCCAGAGAAGCATTCCTTACTCCTACAGCTTAAAGGGGCAGTTCACTGATTTCACCCAACTTCTGAATAATTTATGACTGGTAACACAAACCAGAGGTGGCAGAAGATATATTTTTCATATATTTAAAACTGTATAATGTTATGTTAACACTAAAAATAGGGATAAAAATAGTGATGATTATCAGGACGATTTCGCTTCACAACCCCAGCATGTACACAAATGTGGGCATCCCCATTTCTAAGAAAATATAATATAATATTTATTGATGCATCATTTACAGAGACACATGTCTAGCTGTTTTAATGCATAATTAATGTTTAGTATAATTTTACATATTGCAAAAACATTAAGTAACAGCATTTTAGCACAGAAGGAATATCAGGAAAATTCAAAACTCTTCTCTGTTCTTTGCGTTTTTGAACCCATAAGACATATATAAGATTCTGCTCAGAAAGTAGAAACCCCAGCCGCCCACCAAACAAACACAGGAAAAAGGTCACCAAAAAAAGGTAATAATAAAAGACAAGATCATGTTATTGACAGAGACAAACAGAAAATAACTCAAAGCCTCCCGCTTCTTAAAGGTCATAGAAGCAACAATGATTCATATAAAGAATAAAATGCACTGAAAACTCTCTTCCGTACCTTCATGCTTTTTCCTCCTGAAACTGTGCGTCTCCATAGCAAACCCATTGCAAATTCAGCAGAGGCAACAGTGCCTTGCCAGCCTGACAGCCAATGGCACGTCTCCATTTATAGGGGTCTATGCTTAGAGTTAACATCGTTAGTGAGAGCTGACAGTCCGCCCCAACCCATTCAGATTAATTCAGCTAAGATCTGTCCAACATGTCCAAAGCTTTAGAAGTGGAGCGCGAGAAACCAACACTAAAGGGGTCAGACTGGAAGTCGAACCATCCCCTGCCTGTAAAAGTGCATGAAATTAAATATGTAAGCTCATATATCATCACTGTGATGTTCAGAATCCTGTAATTGTGATTTTTATTGATGATGAATAGATAACATGATGCAAAATGACTTGGGATAAAATGATTATATTTTTGGAGAAATGGTTAATGATATATATATTGCCTGTCATGATAGTTGCCTAAATAATTTTGCGGATATAAAAAGTGTCCGTAGTTTTTACTTGTGCGTTAGTTTATCTACAAGTGAATGTCAGCAATATTTTTAGTCAGTTACGTTGGCTAAATGAAATAGCATTAAAGCAATAATACACGTCGTAAGCATGAGGCCACATGCTGAGTTAAAGAGGACAAGAAAATATAATCTGCTAAGTTATAAAAACTCTGTGAGTTAAAATAGTTCCATTGCTGCTCTGTTTGTAGCTGCGCTGTTTGGTTTGTAAGTGCTGCATCACTGCTAGGTTACCTGTATGTGGTGGAGTAATACATGGAGAGCTTCGGTTACAGTGCATTACCGGCTGATAACGGCACTCATAGAATGCCTCTCAGCCAATCACATTGCAGGGTCGGGACTAACTGTGGTATAATTGAAAACATACTGCAAACATTTGACAGGCCATCTCCCACTGTTCCATCTCTCTATTAATAATTAAGTGAAGTGCTTTTTAAAATAATGTAATTGCTTTATTACTCTATTATGATCTAATTTAGTTAATTGCAAAAAAATCTTAAAATTACAACAATATAATTTATGGCAATAATTTCTATGACAGAATATCATCTAGTGATGTTATCCTTTCTAGGTCTCATGTGACTTATTAAGAATTTAATGGTTCCACGTGTTCTCTCACACTGGTCACTGGATATTCAACATGGCACCTCATGGCAAAGAACTCTCTAAGGATAATAACACAAAAATGACCTAGGCTAAAAGAAGATTGCTAACATCCTGAAACTGAACTACAGCATGGTGGCCAAGGCCTTTCCAGGGTTAATCAAAGAATGTGTTCAGCATCATATCCAGAGGTTGGGTTCCAAAATGAGATGCATGAATGATTTAAGGATTCAAATGCTATAGGCTTTTATAGACACCTCCCCAACTCAATGCAATGAAAACAACAGCATGAAGGAACTATTATATTACTATTTATATTACTATTATATTACTATTAATAAACTCTGCTGTAGTGGATTTTCAGCAGAAACATCTCATTCCTTTTATAGACCAAAGAAACAATAAAAGCTGCACTAATATGAGTTTATATGAGTGATCTGGAAGATTATAAGCAAAAAAAATAAAAATAAAAACCACAAACAAAAGGGCAGAAGGAAAAAAATCATCCACCTCAACTGAGGGTCAGCAAGCAAATCAGATCCACTGAATTACATTTTCTTTTCAGAAATGTCGCTCTGCCAAAGAAAACTCAAATGCCAGCTTAGGGAGGATGCACACACACACCACCCACTGTGCACCATTTGGTCTATTGCTTTAGGCCACTTTAAGGTCTCCTGGCTTCAATCAGGCACTATAGGGGCAGCGAGAGTAAACCAGGGTAACATGCTTTTTACAGAAAAGGTACTTAAAGATAAAGTAAGGAAGGACAGAAGGTTGTCTACCGTTTGGTTTCTTAAATCAAATCATGAGGTCAGGACGATAAGATTCACCATAAGCGAATTAATGGTAATGGTAATGATTTTGCTCCATGTTTGTTCCATCTGGAAAGCTTTGGGGCTAAATTCGACTTTTTGAAATGTCAGCAGATTCTTCTGACCTGCACATCTACTCATTAATGCAAATGATCTAATCAGCTAATTTTGAGGCAGTAGTATGTGTATGCGGTAGTGCGGATATGGACCAACAGCTTCAGGCAAATCTCACATTAACCATAATATTGAAGGAAATATGATCTCAGTGATTTTGAGGCTGGTGCAAATTGTTGGTGTCAGAAGGGCTGGTTTGAGTATTTCTAGGACTGCTAAACTCCTGGGAACACAACATTCTGTAGAGTTCATGGAGAAAGATTAAATAGATAGTATATAGATATAATATATATCACCAATCGCTCTATACAATCACAAAACTTGACGGCATAAAAACCCCTTAAAATGCCTTGTCTCGTATACAGTCTACAGGTGTAGGTGATAAAAAAAAAAAAAAACTTTTTTCAGCAGTAAAATTTTTTTTTTACGTTCTGAAAATTTGAGGGCTTTGAAATTTCCTACAGGATACTTAGAGAAGCTGCCTGTTCTCTCTCTACTCCACTTAATAATTCCAGATCAGTAACAGGAATCAACCCAAATCCTGCAGGTTTGAAAATAGAGGTAGATGGGTTCCAATTGCAAAAGACCTCTTGAACCTGTTGAACCATATATTGTTTTTACTTGTCCGCAAATAAAAATTCCAGGTGATTGTAGAAACCGCTGTTAACAAAATTCTGTTTAGATGGTGTGCTTTTTACATTTTACAGGAATTGTTAAACATTTCTCACAAGTGTAAACAGAATCTGGTCAAACTAAATCCAGATTCTATCCAAATACAAAATGCATGTTAATGCCAGGTGACCACGGGCCCCTAGGCTCCATACCCGTAGCCTCTGAGTTGTCCAGAGGACTAAAGCACTGCCAAATCCTGGTCATGCAGCTTGCCATCAGCTGCCAGACTCCCGAGACCACAATTGGCCTTGCTCTCTCTGGGTGGGTACAGTAGATGGCGCTCTTTCTCCTCATCACTACTAGGGTGATGTCGATCAGCACAAGGCTGCATCTGTGAGCTGATGTATCAGAACCGAGTCGCTGTGCTTTCCTCCAAGCTCTCTCTGTTCCTTTTTTTTCCTAATATAAAAGACAAGTACAAATCAGATGAGCATTCATTGTTTTTTTATGTTTTTATTTTTAACCTGCCCAGAACATGTCTACAACTCAATCTTTGATCCCAATCCACTAGTTAAAAAACGCTGCAAGACAAAGCCCTATTTTGTCCCCATTAAGTCCAATGAAACACATTGAGATGATGTACAATATAATATTCACAGCAAGAAAGTGTGTCTGTACACATGTTTTGTGCGACACACTCATGTCAACATTCCTAATAAACTATACTGTATCATTTCTGCACACTTTACATCCCACTGATTGTATAAACATAGAGCAGGTACTTATTGACACTGAGTAAGACCTTAAAGCTTCTGCAGTGAAACTCCTCCATTTACTGTAATAGCTTAAGCTAATAAGGCTGACAAGATTAATCAGTGACACATTAAAGGCTTAAGAGGGGAAGAATTGAGCGCTCTGCTTAAGCAGCGTTGAAATGGCTCGCTTATATTCAGAGTGAGTTATCAAATACGATATTAAAGACAAGAGATAATGGAACTGATCAGTGCTCATTTTCTGTTGAGTACTCCGCTCTGGGAGGAACTTCAGAACTGCCAGTTGGACCTTTAAATACTGTGAATGTGTGAGCGGAATTAAAGCAGAATTAAAGCTATGAATTTAAGTGCTGCTCATTAATATAGGTTGTAAATTTGACTGAAATGAAAGAAGTTGCCATTGGGGAGAACAGTATTGTTGGGTTGTTTGTCGTAACTTTGCTATTTATAGTTATAGTCATTCTAGAAAGGTGTAACAGTAGACATTGTGGGACTGATATGCTAAAAGAATGCAAACTGTTCATCATGTAATATGTTACTTTAGGGAACATGTTGTGAGGTGTTATCTTGTGAGTGAGACTGATCCCTGGCCAGTGAGCTCATGTCAAGGCAACTTGAATCCCTTGAGTCTTGACAGTAGATGGCAGATTGATTGGATATTCAACCTCCAAAGCACTGCAGGCATTTACTGTATCATTCCTCTATCCACAGTGTCACATGTACCAAAAATACATCATAGAAGGCATTATCACCCCTATTGGACAGTGCAGTAGATAGTGATAGTAGGATAGTGATTGATAGTGAACGTCGTGTCTTCACAGACAGTATATTTTGCTAAAACCTTATTCTTTTGTTATATGTCTCAAAATGAACCACAGGTCATGTTAAATGATCAATGTGAATGTTCAGTTAAACAATTAAATATAAAAAAGTAGTTTTATATGTTCTCCCCCAAGTTGAGTAGCAGTGAAGCCATCTACTTTCTACTTATGCATCTACCATCTACCTTATCTGCTGCCGTTGTTGTGGAACGCCTGCTCAGCTTCCTGTAAGTGGTCCGAAAGTTCAAACCATCCAGAAAAGCGCTTTCACACCTGCTACTTTGGTTCGGACCAAACTTAAAAACCCAAAAGTCCGGACCAAGTGTAGTTGATTCAGAATTTGAAAAAAAGCCAACAAGTTTGTACAGAAATACATTCTCTGTTGCATTAAGCAGAATAAAATATACCGTACTCAGCCTCTAATCAAGAATGATTCATATATATAAACATGTGTGCTGCAGACATTATGCTGAATAAGCTGAACATTACATTTTAACAGCTGGAATACCACATTATAATATACATAAGTGCTGGAAAATTATTAAATCCTCTTAAATAAAAACAAAACAAAACAAAACAAAATAGCCTTTATATTATAGGATACTGTCTTGCCATTGTTAATAAACATGCACAGGTATGCTGTATATAACTACATACATATCTGTCATGTTCTCGTCCTGTTCAGTGTCTTTCCTGGTCTATCTCTATCATTGTGTTTCTGTCTGTTTTCCTAGCCATGTGCTTTCTTGCACGTGACTCTGTGTTCTCTTTTGTTTTCCACCTCTGTCTTCAGTGCTCCCACTTGTGTTCAATTGTAACTCTTACCCCCTTGTTACCTGTCCCTAGGTGTTTCCTATTTCTTGTCTACTTCCATCTACAGTATATATAGCCCCTTTGTTTCTGTGTTCCCTTGTCATTTATTGGGTTTATTTCTTGTTTTGCTCGGTTTTTTTTTTGTATGTTTCTTCATCTTCCTTTGTTTTTATTTGGATTCTTTGTTCATTAAGTTTACTTGCATTTGCGTCCACCTCCTTGTCTCCCTTGCTTTGCAAACCTGACAATATCTTTAAAGCTGCAACAGTAAAATCATGTGTAGAAACCTTTAAAAAGCAGCACATCTGCAGTGATAATGTGAAGATTAGAAGATAAGAGACGCAGTGACCCTCGTCCGGCACCTGTTTGTTGTCTGTGTGGGCTTTAATGAAACTAAGGGAGCTGATCAATAAACCTCTCTGACTGCAGGGCTTTGCCATTTCACCTGACATTTAAATATCATCACGTCTTATTAAACAGGTGAAAATAGCAAATTTGTCCTAATGGAAGCTAATGAATGGAAGAACCTTTCTTTAAAGTGATCCGACAACACTAGACCAAAACATCCATTTTCACATTATAGCACTGAAACAGAGTCACTGCTTTTCTACATCATTATAAGGAAAAAACAACACCCAATTAGCATCCTAAAGGGAATTACATTCATTCATTGTAGCTCTTAGAGGTAAACAGGTTTTGCATGAAACCACATTAAACCAGAGAGTTTTACAGCTGAGAGAAATTCACAGAAATCCAACAGTGTTAGATGGTTGAAGCAGACGCAAGAGACAAGATATTGGTGATTGATTTGATGACACATGACCATTTCTTATGCATACTTACTGTATGCAGCTGTACTGCAAAAATGCAAAAGTTTAAAGAGTTTGTGTTTAAAAGAAAACCAGTTCATACTGAAGTGCATCTCTTTTATAATAAAAATGTTATAATTTACTCATCCTTCTTCACAAAAGTGATTCACATGTTTGGACGTCTCTGCTCTAGTCATCCTGATGATTAATCTGAACATTACACTGAATAATGAATTATTATTTATTCTCATTTCAACAGCTGGAATATCACATTATAATATACGTGACACAAAACCGAAGGCTGCTGCACACTTGGCGTGTCTTGAACGGCAGCATCCATGAATGTGAAACTATCATTTTTAATAAAAGCGTGCACACCAGACACAAACTCACCAAGGTCCAGCTTTATTCAGGTTTTCTGACAAAAACACTAAACTCATTCTTATAAAACTGTGTAAATAAACCCAAAACAACACATCTAAATTTGCGTAATGCCTAACTGGCACATAAATGTGCCAAATGGAGTGTAATAAAAGACAAAGAAAGAGATAAAAAAGACAGAGGCATCCTGAAAGAGTGATACAATACATAGAAAGAGAGAGAAAGAGAGAGAGAGTCAGAGAAAGCCAGAAAGAGTGATAAAAGACAGAAAGAGAGAAAGAGTCAGAGAAAGACAGAAAGAGTGATAAAAGACAGACAGAGGGAAAGAGGGAGAGAGAGTCAGACAGAAAGAGTGAAAAAAGACATAGACAGAGAAATCAAGAGAGAGAAAGAGTCAGAGACAGCAAGAAAGAGAGAGATAAAGAAAGAGTCAGAGACATTGAGAAAAAAGTGATAAAAGACATAGAAAGAGAAATTGAGAGTAGGAGACAGTCAGAAAGAATTACAAAAGACCTTAGCAAAAGAGAAAGAGAGAAACAGAGATTCAAAGACTAATAGAAAACATGATAAAGGACATAGAAAGAGAGAAAGAGGGAGAGAGAGAAAGAGAACCAGAGACAGCCATAAAGAGTGATAAAAGACAGAGAAAGAGAGAGAGACAAAAAGAGAGTCAGAGAGCAAGAAAGAGTGATATAAGACATAGAAAGAGACAGCGAGAGAGTCAGAGACAGATAGAAAAAGTGATAAAAGACATAGAAAGAGAAAGAGTCAGAGACATTGAGAAAGAGTGATAAAAGACAGAAAGAAACAAAAGAGAGAAAAAGAGTCAGAGACAGTAAGAAAGAGTGATAAAAGACAGAGTGACAGACAGAGAGAGAGAAAGAATCAGAAACATTAAGAAAGAGTGATAAAAGACATAGAAAGAGAGAGTCAAAGGCTGCCAGAAAGAGTGACAAAAGACAGAAAGAGAGAAAAAGGGAGAGAGACAGAAAAGACTGAAAGAGGAAATGACTCTGGCTATAAACTCAGCCGTGGGAGAATAAGTGCATTATGAATTCAGAGCGCATCACTACCGTGCTTTGATCCTATTTTAAGTATGCAACATCCAAAAGTGTCCCGTCAGCACTGGAGCAAAAAGATCCTCATCTGAGGAGCCCTGAGCAAAGTCCATGAATATCAACTAGCTGATCGTCCTCCTGGTGAAGCCCCCTTCACTTCTGCTTTAGAGAGAGAGAGAGAGAGGGAGAGAGAGAGGCTGAGGGAAGTCTAATCTCTGTGTGAAGCCCAGGGGACTTCCAAACACACTGAGCCAAAAGAGTCCAGCCTGGAGAAACCCCTGGAATAGGAATGAAGTTCATATCGGTTCATTTCTAGTGTTGGAGCTGCCGGCCGAGTGGAGTTCAGACTCCACAGCTCATCTGAACGAGCTGGAGGCAGTGTAACAGAGCGTCATAATGTCACACATTCCCTTTAAAAATCTCTAATGCATAGTAAGCAGATCATTCACTGCAGTAAAACGTTCATAAGACTCACAGAGACGCCTGGAGAGCGACAACACAGCGCTCGCTGATGCTGTTTCTCTTCAAACGAATCACACCAAAACAAACCGTTCATCTCACTTCTGCTTATTCTCAGCTCTGGGCTCAGACAAACACACACTGCAGAGAGTGCAAGATAAATAAGGACACATACTGTAATTAAATAAGGTAATTTTTCTATTTTGTGATGAGCTGCTGGCGATCTTGTCTCTCCAAAAGATAAAACAGAGAGGATGAGGAATAGCTTCTTCCCACAGGCTAAGCATACTCTCAATCAATGCAATTTAGGTACTGTTTGGCTTTTAATTTAGGTACACTAACACACAGTTATAATTTCACTGGTTCGAATCCCGGTCATGCAGCTTGCCATAAGTTACCAGAGCCCTGAGAGAGCACAATTTGCCTTGCTCTTTCTCTCTGGGTGGGTACAGTAGATGGCACTCTTTCTCCTCATCACTCGAAAGGATGATGTGGATCAGCACAAGGCTGCGTCTGTGAGCTGATGTATCAGAACCGAGTCGCTGCGCTTTCCTCCGAGTGCGCTGTGATGTTTCTTAGGAGTTGTAAAAGAGGAGGCGGCTTACTTAACATGTACTGGAGGAGATGTGTGCTAGTCTTTCCCCTTCTGATGAGTGTGTTGGGTAATTGACCTTGTAAATTGGGGATAAAATGGGATAAAATTGTAAAATAAATACTACAAAAAAAAATAAGGCATTCCCACCCAGCAGTGTCTGACTAGCATTGTCCATGCTAACAGACAAATGACAAAGGCCCTATTCGGCATATCATGTTATCTCATCAATATCTCCACAAAAATCAAAGTTTTTCACTACTGAAATATGTCTGTCTATATGAGGGAATTCTGAATGCTGGTATAACTGCAGGCTCCATTTTTCTGGCATAGCAATTGAGTTCTGAATGAGTTTAATGTACTTCTGTGCTCTCTGACCGTTACCACACATTATCATTTCAATTAGTGTCCACAGGCAGGAGTGTAGCGTGCTCTCAGCGTGCACTACTCAGCACAGAGAGCAGTTCTGCTGTGTGTAATAGCTCCTAATAGAAAATGAGAGAACTGTGCACTATGACAGGTGGTCATAGTGCACAACATAGCTATGATCTAGCCAGTCAGTCAGTTTTTTTTTTAAATATAATTTTCTTTAACTGCCTATAAAGTTTATATTCTCTACTGGTGATCAGAAGAATGATACAGGCAAGGTGTAAAATTATTAAACATGAACAAGATAGTCTAAAAAGTGTATTTTAAAGAATATAAGAACACAAATAAATTTACGTTTTTTTAATAAATAATGCTTAAGTCAGTCTAGCTTAAAAACGTACAGTGTTTAGTTATGATGGGTCAGGCTAGGCTAGGTTATGCTACGCTAAACTATATGATTACATGCAACCTAATAAAAAAAATCCCACCACTTCACAAGCACCACTGAACCAAATAATGATGTTATATTTAAGATTTATATACAAATACAAATGTTGATTGATATTTTTTTCTAGACATTTGTATTGGTTTTATTTGTAAAAATTGTATTATAAATATTATGCATAAATTTGCGTTTTTCAATAAATAATGCTTTAATCAGTCTAACTTACATACACACCTACAGTATTTAGCTATGGTGGGTCAGGCTAGGCTATTTTATGCTATGCTAAACTATGTGATTACATGCTACCTAATAAAAAAATCCCATCCATTGACAAGCACCATTGAACCAAAGTAATGATGATATATTTAAGATTTTTATACAACATTTTTTTATTGCAAAATTAAACATGAACAAGATACAAAAATTAAACATAATAAGAACACAAATAAATGTGTGTTTTTCAATAAATAATGCTTTAATCAGTTTAATTTATCTGCAAACAATCTGAATACAACATCTTTAAATACAATGTTTAAAACAAGAAAAATGGGTACCACTTTAAAATAAGACTACCTTTATAAAGGGTTTATAAATGGTTTACAATTAGTTTATTAATGGTTACTAATTAGTTTGTAAATGCCTTAAAAAATCATTCATAATCAGTTATAACACATACGTAGAAAGACAATGGCAACAATGACCTGTTGTTTGCCACATAGTAAACCCACAGCCATCTATATTGTTGCCCTTTCTACGTATGTGTTATAACTGATTATTAATGCATTATTTAATGCATTTACAACCTAATTAGTAATCATTAATAAACTAATTGTAAACCATTTATAAAGTGGTACCAAAAAATGTCTATTAACTTTTTTTAATAAACTATATTATTTAAGTAGCTTATCCCGAGCTAATTGACTAACTGTGTCAATGCTATGTAAAACTATGTAAAAGCTGTAATGTGTCAAAGTTGTGAGCTCCAGAACATTTTTTCTGTGGTAAATACTGTAATTTTTTAAGTTTTGACCAGGCATTTCATACAGATGTCACATGTGCACATACTGTACTCGTGAGCCGCTGTGCTGAGTGAGACGCTGAGGACAGAGCCTGTGTGTCCTTTCTATTGGATTAGCCTCCACACATGACCCACAGTGTGAACCGCAGCCTGCCTCCTGCACCAGCTCAAATCAAATATCCTCAGATAACAGAATCACCGCAGGACTTACACATCCACACACACACACACACACACACACACATTACATCAAGCCACCTAAACACACGCAGCAGACAATGAATTGTACAGAGAGAGAGAGTGATGCAGCTTAACACCGCTGCACGCTACAGTCCGAGATAAGGAGGATTCCCATTAGGTTCTGCCATTTAATGCTAATACCACCCAAAAGCTGCTTACTTTACTGCGTGGTCCTGAGCTGCTGCACTGAATTGTATTAAATTCAGCCCTTTTTACAGGACTGTGTGTTTCAGCAGCTGTAGGAAAAAATCCTCCCAGTCAATTCCTTCCTAATCTGGCAATTCTGTCACAGTGTGATCTGTTCATCTCTCTGTGTTATCATCTACACCTTCACACTAATGTGCACTATTAATGACACAATGTAATCCACAAGATAAGAACTGGGCATGATCTGGGCTTATTTTTATAAATCATGACACACGTCATATACACATGGTATACAGTTTAAACAAACCATGAATTCAGTTTTACATACATAATTTTCATTATTTTAAAATGTCCTGCATTGTAGATTAACACTAAACTACTGCTAAACTGCTAAACAAACCAGAATATGCTTGCTTAGATGAAAGAATTGCACATCTTTGCTGTTTTTTCTCAGTCAGTTTTATGAGGTAGAGTCACCTGGAATTCAGGCTTTCAGTTAACAGCTGTGCTGAACTCATCAAGAGTTAATTACTTGAGTTTCTTCTCTCTTAATTTGAGTTTGAGAGCATCAGTTAAAGTAAAGTAGTGAAGAGGTAGAGTTACAGGTATACAGTGAATAGTGAATATTTGAGTAATGTTCTAATATCTCATATTATGAGAAGCAAGAATTACTTAATCAGTCAATCCTAAATATTTCAAGAACTTTTAAAGTATCCTCAAGTGCAGTCACGCAGACCTGAAAAGAAAAATTATGATAAAACTGGCACTCATCAGGACCACCCTAGGACAGGAATAGCAAGAGTTCCATCTGTTGTACAGGATAAATTTATTAGAGTTACCAGCCTCAAAAACTGCTAAAACGTAGCTCCCCAGATAAGAGCAAAGAGTATTTTGGTTTGTTTAACACTTTTGAGTTACTACATGATTTCTTATGTGTTCCTTCATAGTGATAATAATAAAGGTTCTGTATGAAGTAGTTTAGTCAAATATAGGATATAGGTCACAATTAAAATGTGTGCAAACTATCCAAACTTCACCCAAACCGATGCTTGCTCGATGTCCAGATGCATTTTTGCCATTAAGGTGTCACCTGCATGTGCCACCGACCCCTCTGCAGTGCCTGAAAAAAGTAGTAGGCCTCACCTGCATGCTACAGTCTCCACTGGATGCCATATGGACCTTAGTAATTAGCAATATGAGTCTCATCACTCCTTCCATTAATCTTCCACTAGACTCTGTCTGGGCTGGTGGCTGCTCTTATCTTGTGGCAGCCAGAGGTTATTTCCTCTCGCTCTGAGAGAGGTTTTCTCTCCCACTGTCAGCTGTTCTCTCCCACTGCCAACAGGCTCAAACTTCAGTTTTTAAAAAGCTGCTTTACTACAACAACACCTACATGTTAAAAGCATAAAACAAATACCTGTCAAATGCTGCTTCTGTTTCAAAACCAGCTTCAGTTGATGTTCACACCCATCTGGCATAACATTAAAACCACAGGCAGGTGAAGAAAACAACATTGGCTATCTTTTAACAACAGCATTAGTCAAGAAGTTGAGTATTTTGGGAAGCTATTAAGAATTAAGGGCCAAACTGCAATGTATTAATAACTGGGGGGTCATGGATGTCCAAAGCCTAAACAGTCAATGGAGTAAATGATGGTCTGACCTCACAAACTACCACAGGGCAGCTTCAAGGGTCTTGTTGAGTCTTCATAGGCCAGAAGTCAGAGCCATATTAGTGACACATGGGACACCTACACAGTATAAGGTGGGTGATTTTAATGTTTTGGCTGATCATAGTGTAAAAAATATGTTCAACTTAATACTGATATTAAAATGATTAGATCAGTCAAACTTGATTACAATCACTTTTAAATATACTATAAAACAATCTAAAATTACATGTTTTTTTTTTAGTGAGGTATATTTTTTACAGTTACAAATTACATAGCTGAATTGTGTATATAAAAAGGCTTCAGCTGGTCCTATGGACTATGGAGCTGTCAGTGTGTTCTGAGCATCGCTGCTTTGAATTCTGTCTCAAGACAAGACACAACAAGACAAAACAAATATATATCATCTCTGTCCAGTAAAAAAAAAAAAAAAGCATCTCTGTAACAGCAACTTTACAGGAGAGTAAAAAAAAACCTTCTAAATTTTCAGTTGAAGTGAATGTAAAAAGAGTTTATTTCCTGTCATTTTAAAGTATTTATTTTGGTCCATTCTTCAAGAAATTTGGCACAATAAAGGGTCTGTTTGTGTGTTCAAATTATGTGTTAAACTTAAAATCAACAAAAATGGAGATACTTGTTTTTCATTGGACAGCGGCAATACTAGTGAGTACACTATTAGAGCAGTGGGTACCCATTAGTCCGGTGCCCTTTGAGCAGTGAGGGTTGGGTTGTAATGCTGGTTAGCACAGGCTTCTGATAGCAGTTGTATTGGAGCTGGAGCGCTGCGCTTTCCTCTGAGCTTGCTGGCTACCCAGTTCAAAAGTTTAGAAAGAGGTGATGGCAAGCCTTTATTCTCCTTCTTTTGAAAACATTGGGATTGGGTACTTCTACTTTCAAATTGAGAAGAAAATGTGGTCAATAGAAAATTGATTATTTAAAAAGACATATAGGAATGACAAGTAGTGACACATGCACATTAATCAAGTAAATTAAAACAGCTTTACTTTTGGATTTGGTCCAAAATTAACCTGATTAAAAGTGACTGCCTGTTATACTCCAAAAAAGATGCAATATGAACCAGATACTGGTGAAAACAATCTAATAGAGTCTAGAGTAGAGTAGGCCAAGCATTCCGAATAGCAGCGTGTGATCAGCGTGAGCAGATTTCTCAGTGCTTATTAAAAGGTAATGAGATGATGGGGACAGAACTGATTACAGGTGACCCCATTAACTCTAAGCAAGCTCTGACCAAAAACCCAGTGGGCTGTGGAGGAGTGATGATGGAGGAGAGATTGTGTGTGTGTGTGTATAGTGTGACATCTGTGATTTGGTCTATTACACATCAGTAAATAGGGCTGGAAATTGTGACTGAAGGTTCACAGTGTGTAAGAGTGATGCTCCTGCATTACTGTTATGGGTAATGAAAAACAGAGGAGCAGATGTTCCTCAGGTGACTGAGAACATCGATACAGGACGTGATCAGACTGTAGACAGGAACTGTTCATTCACAGATACATAGAGAGGGGCATTTCAGCAGGGTGGCATTGAATAAACCCTGCATTATAAAGATGGATCGCACTTTTGAGTGCTCAGAATTGTAAGATCGCAAGAGACGTTGTGGTGCAGACCAAGAGGACTGTACTTTGAAATGTCCTTATTTATGAATTGTCTTCTTAAATAAGTTATCCCTGTCACAATAATTATATTGTCGATTTATCATACAATGAATGGGCATGACTTCAACAAGTTCATATTCATAAAGTTTTAAGAGTTCAGAAAACAATATTTGGTGGAATAACCCTCCACCAGTCTTACACACTGCTTTTGGATAGCTTCAAGCAGTTCAGCTTGGTTTGATGGTTTGTGATCATCCATCTCCCTCTCGATTATATTCCAGAGGTTTTCAATTTGGTAAAATCAAAGAAATTCATCATTTTAAGTGGTCTCTTTTTTTCAGAGCTGTAGTTATCTATGGTTCCATTTCTGAGAGTGAGACAGCAATAGTCTGAGGTGGTTATCAAGGATAAGCTGCTGAAAAATCAATGCAACCACAATAATAACTCTCTCACCTTGAAGCGCTCACACGTAAAAAATAATAATGAGAATCTGCTGTGGGATTCTCATACAAAAAAGGCAATCTCAATTCAGTTTAGGCAGCAAGTGGTTGGTGGCTTTCACAGCAGTGACCTCTGAATATGAGCCTGAACATGAGACAGGTGCAAAATCCAAATCTCAAGCATTACATTAACATGTGCAGGGCTGTGCTGAAACTGAAGAGCACTCAAAGAAAAAAAAAGACAAGAAAGAGGAAAGAAAAGAGGAAAGAAAAGTGCTGATCAGAGTGAAATGGAGAGCAGTGTACAGGGATTCAGGCCTCATCACTGCCAGACTCATCAGACCACATCAGCCCGACACATCAACACACTAAGCATTTTCACCATAGCTGCACTGGGGTGTTAGGTGTTGAGGGGTTGCAGTTCACACACACACACATACACACACTTACACTATATACACCAATCAAGCATAACATTATGACCAGATACCGTATTTTTTGCACTATAGGGTGCACTTAAAAAAATCATCAGTGCTCCTTATAATCTGGTGCTCCTTATGTATAAATTCTACCAGTCAGGCATTAAGGAGCAGTAAAGTCACTCAGCTGAAGAGCAGCGTTATACAGGAGTTCCAGTGAAGTTTCTCCAGCACCGAAGCTGGAGCAGTATTAGCATTAGCCGCTAACCATGTACCGCAGACTGTAGTCTGCACGTTTACCATGTTAAAACAAGCTACATGGGATGAACCGCTAGCGTGAACCATAGCTAGCACTTGGGGTTAGCCGCTAATGCTAATGCTGCTGCATCAGCCCAGCCTTAGTGGAAATCTGGAAATCTAAGCTTACTGTAAATAAACCACAGCACTATACTCATCCAAATAAACAGCTTCTAGCTATTATACAGGTTCAAAGTTATGTATATAAGACCCGAAGGTCCTTTGCTTGTTAAGATCTTTGTTTTTTCTATGAAGTTAAATGAAAATATTGAATCTATGGAGTTTTTGAGTGGTATGCACCTAGTCGTTTGTTTGCAACCTACGTGAGCAGTAGAGGTACAAACCAGCAATCACTATTATTGCTACTATATACTATTAGCATGCAAGGAATTATACTATGTACTGTAACTTGTGAATATGTAACAGCAAACTGCTTAATGCTGTCATATTTGTGTAAAATTATGTATTTTTCCTTTAGCCCATATTATTCACAGTATTCTTTTGCTTTAGATGCTGCTTTTGTATCTCTGAGCTTGTCCAGAAATGCATGTGAAAAGAGTGTCCTTTAGGCAGTGGCTTAGTGACTGAATTACACTTCTGACTGAGCATATAGAAGTAGTTTGTAGTTCTTAAATTACAGACTGTAGTCCTGTGTCTGTTTCTCTATATACTTTATTATTATTATCCTCCTTTCACCCTGTTTTTCAATGTTCAGGACCCTGCAGGAGAGATCGCCACATTGCAACTGTGGGTTTGGGTTTTAAAAAAATGTCCCTCTAATGTAATTGAGTTAAAATACAAAGTACATTTTAAATTCAAATTGTTGGCCAATTTATTTTTTGCTCTTATGACAGTCATTTCACATAAATAATGCAAAATGAAATGATAATTATCTGTGTTCCTTCTATTATACAGCAGTGGGTAAAAAACAGGACCCACAAGCACTTTTAATCAAGTTAATCTTAAATAAAACACTCTTCAGCAGCTTTAGTATAAGATGAAAGCTCCAGGCGCAGATATGTCAAAGACTGGCATAAAGAAAACAGCAGACTAGCATGATCTCAGGTTTTACCCGAACATGCAAACCCCTGCTAAGCCTGAAGAACAGTAAGGTCAGGTTACAATGTGCTTCCTTTCGCATTAAAAAAAGTGCAGAGTTGAGGAGGTCAGCAGAAGAAGGGGAAACCAGATCCGCATCCTGCAAGACCAAGCAAGGCAGACAACGGTTCTGCAGGAGATTAGTCAGGCCTGGCTGGCGGTGCAGATGCACTGATAATGCTATTAGCCAGAGTTGGCACAGGTGTGAAGCAGGACACACACATAAACACACACACATACACACAGTGCAAACACAACCACTGTGTCAACACTTCCACAGTGTTACACTTACTACACTTACCAGCTAAGAGCACAGTTACTACATTTTGCTATCAGACTAAGTACAAGGTCATAGTACTAGATCCCACATATTACATAGAGCATGCAAACCAGAGATCTGGCTATTTTTCTGCTGAACAGGTAATCACTGAGCTTCAGTAAGGTTGCTGGGTAAGTTACAACCACCACTAGTGTAGTAAAGTTAGGCATTTTTTGTCGGACATTAAAATCTATATATATTCTCTAATCAGCTACAGAATAATACTCATCGTCGCTTATTACGATGTGTCAATCTGGCAACCCATGGCAGAAAACTCTAAAACTATGCAGTGTTAAGAACC